>NW_006921592.1:12446489-12448660 GCF_000298275.1 Orycteropus afer afer | reverse complement strand
GCCAGGGCCATAAGGCAAGAAAGGGAAATCAAAGGCATCCAAATTGGTAAGGAAGAAGTCAAACTATCCCTATTTGCTGATGATATGACCTAGAAGACCCAAGAGACTCAGTTACGAATCTACTGGAACAATTGAGAGATTTAGCATCGTGGCAGGATACAAAATCAACATCCAAAAATCAGTCAGATTCCCCTACACCAGCAAAGAGATTGCTGAAAAAGAAATAAGGAAATCAATACCATTTACAACAGCTAGCAAAAAAAATAAAATACTTGGGAATAAATCTTCCGAGGGATGCAAAAGACTTATACAAAGAACACTATAAAAATCTACTTCAAGAAACCATAAGAGATCTACATAAACGGAAGAACATCCCATAGGAAAATTGAACATTGTGAAAATGTCAATTCTACCCAAAGCAATCTGTACATTCAATGCAATCCTGATCCAGATTCCATGAACATTTTTCAAGGGTATGAAAAAACCAACCACTAACTTTATATGGAAAGGAAAGAGATCTCAGATACACAAAGCACTACTGAAGAACAACAAAGTGGGAGGTCTCACACTGCCAGTTCTCAAAACCTCCTATACAGCCACAGTAGTCAAAACTGTCTTATATTGGTATAATGACAGACACATAGACCAATGGAATAGAATTGAGAACTCAGAAATGGATCCATTCACCTATGGTCAGCTGATCTTTGACAAAGGGCTGAAATCCATTAAATGGGGAAGAGAATGTTTGTTTAATAAATGGTGCTGACAAAACTGGATATCCATTTTCAGAAAAAGGAAACAAATCTGTACCTCACACCATACAAAAAACTAACTCCAGATGGATCAAAGACTTAAATATGAAACCAAAAACTATAGAGTTTCTCAAGGAAAAACCAGGGGAAAATTTAGGGGCCCTAATATATGGCATAAATAGACCATCAAGCATAATCCAAAATACACAAACAGCAGAAGAGAAACTGGAACTTCTAAAATTTTTATGTGCTTCCAAAGACTTCTCCAAAAGAGTCAAAAGAGAACTTACAGATTGGGAAAAAATATTTGGTAATGACATATCTGACAAGGGACTTATCTATAGAATTTATAGAAAACTCCAACACCTCAATAATGAAAAGACAAACAATCCAATTAAAAAATGGGCAGAAGACATGAATAGACACTTCACCAAGGACAATATTCTAATGGCCAACAAACATATGAAGAAATGCTCACGATCATTAGCTATTAGAGAGATGCAAATCAAAACAATAAGGAGATACCATCTTGCTCTGGCATTAGTAGCAAAGTTCAACAAGACAGAAAATAGCAAATGCTGGCAAGGATGTGGAGAGATTGGGACTATCATACACTGCTGGTGGAACTGCAAAATATTACAACCACTGTGGAAAGCAGTATGGCGATTCCTTAAAATGTTGGAATTAGAAATGCTATTTGACCCAGCCATTCCATCACTAGGTATATAACCTAAAGAAGTGAGAGCCATGACAAGAACAGACATATGTACACCCATGTTCATCACAGCACAATTTACAATAGCCAGAAGATGGAAACAACCTACATGCCTATGAAATGAGAAATGGATAACCAAACTATGGTATATACACACAATGGAATACTATGCAACCCTAAAGAATAACCTAGAATCTACAAACACTGCATAATATGGATGAACTTGGAGAACATTATGCTGAGTGAAATAAATCAATCACAGAAGGACAAATATTGTATTAGTCTGTTATTGTAAAAGTCAAGGAATGGTTTATATATGGAAAGAAATTTTCTTTGTTGGTTGCCAGGGGTGGGAGGGGAGGGGAGGGAACACTGTTAGATAGGTAGAGATAAGTTTTGTTTTGGGTGAAGAGAAGGGCAATGTTCCAAATGTGAGTGATCAACATGGTGGCACTGAGGAAGAAGAAGACATAGAGAGGTACATGGGAGGTACAGACAACAAAGATGAACCCTTTTGCACTTCCATGTACCATCTAGTTCTTCTGGTCTCATAGTTGTATAGGTTGCAGATCGGATGGTGTACCAGTCACTGATTGTTTCCATTAAATTTGGTTTTCTTCTTTCTTCTTTGCTCTTGATGAGGAGAGACCCATCCTTGCATCTAGATGGCAGCTTGCTAGCTTTTAAGATCCCAGTCGCTACTC
>NW_006921592.1:12416897-12445863 GCF_000298275.1 Orycteropus afer afer | reverse complement strand
ACTCAGCATAATGTCCTCCAAGTTCATCCACGTTATGCGGTGTTTTGCAGATTCTACATTATTCTTTAGTGTTGCATAGTATTCCATTGTGTGTATATACCATAGCTTGGTTAATCCATTCCTCAGTTGATGGGCATCTAGGTTGTTTCCATGTTTTGGCTATTGTAAATAGTGCTGCGATGAACATGGGCGTGCGTATATCTGTTGTTGTCATGTTTTGCCCATTTTTTTAAATTAGATTGTTTCTGTTCATAATGTTGAGGTATTAGAGTTTTCTATAAATTTTAGAGATATGTCCTTTGTCTGATATGTCATTGCTGAGTATTTTTTTTCCCATTATGCAGATTGTTCTTTCACTCATTTGGGGGTCTTTTGATGCACATAAAAATTTAATTTTTAGAAGGCCCCAATCAGCTAGATGATCTTCTGCTGTTTGTGCATTTTGGGTTATGCTTGATAGTCTATTTCATAAATTAGGGCTCCTACGTTTGCCTCTATTGTTTCTTTGATGAACGTAATAGTTTTAGGTTTCACATTTAAGTCTTTGATATATCTGGAGTTAGCTTTTGTGTATGATGTGAGGTCAGGATATTGTTCCATTTTTCTGCAAATGGATATCCAGTTTTACCAGCACCATTTGCTAAAGAGACTTTCTCTTCCCCATTTAATAGATTTTGGCCTGGTGCCAAAGATCAGCTGACCATAGGTCAGTGGATCTGTTTCTGGGTTCTCAATTCTGTTCCACTGATCTATGTGTCTGTCATTGTACCAATACCAGGCTATTATGACTACTGTGGCCATGGTTTGGGATCTGGGAGTGTGAGACCTCCTACTTTGTTCTCCTTCGGGAGTGCTTTGTTTATCCAAGGTCTCTTTCCTTTCCATATAAATTTAGCAATTGTTTTTCCCATGTCTTTAAAGAATGTTGGTGGACTCTGGACTGGGATTGCATTGAATGTATAGACTGCTTGGGATAGGGTTGACATTTCCACAATATTCCATCTTCCTAGTCATGAGCATGATATGTTCTTCCATTTATATAGATCTCATAGTTTCTTGAAATAGTGGTTTGTAGTTTTCTTTGTATAGGTCTTTTGTCCCTGGTAAGATTTATCCTCAAATGTCTTATCTTTTTGGTAGCTATTTTAAGTGATACTGATTCGCATCATTTCTAGTTTTTTTGGCAATTTGTTCTTGAATTGTTTTCTTAAATTTTTCAGAGTTTTGTCTGTGTTTTCCTTAATTTTGTCAGTGTTTTCATTGATCTGTCTCTCAATTCATTGAAGGTATCCAAATATAATTCTTTTGAATTCCTTCTCAGGGAGTTCCAAGCTGCTTCTTCCTGAGAGATTTTTTTCTCGGTTTGTATCCTGGTCCCTTGTTTCTACTACTTTATCTTGCTTTTTTGTGTGGGCTGTGATGGTCTATTGTCTCTGAGACATTGTGGTGTTTTGTATTTATGTTTAGTCTGTGGTTGTATGTTGGTATGGCTCACACAGGGATTTTTTTTTTCCTTTATTTTGCTTTGATATATATGTGAGCAAGTTACTGTGCTCCTCTATTTGCTAGTTTTAGCACTTATGCACTCACCACCTGTCTCCTGGTGGGTGTGATAGAAAATGAGAGTGTGTGCACAGATCTCTGTTAGCTGTTCCTAAAGAGCAGTTGAGGGGAGTTGAGCTGGAATTGGCCACCATTTGTCGTTGGTCAGTTGGTACAAAAACAAGTGGTGGCCCTCACTCAGTAGGTGCAATTGCAAGAGCTGCAGATATGGTTGGGTTGTTTGGGACCAATTGTTGTCTCCCAGTCAGACTAAACAAATAAAAGAACCACCAAAAAGATAAAAGCAAAAGAACAAAAACTCAAACCACATACAAACAAGAACAATTGCCAAAAAATAAAAAATAAAAGAAATGCAATCAATGAGAAGAAAAATTTAAAAAATATATATTTAAAAAAGGATAAAACAAAGAAAATGGGAAAAAGAAAAAAAAAAAGCCACAATATCTGGGGAAGGATGAATGAGAGAAAAGAGTATGAGTAAAAGAATAGTAAATAACAAACAGAAAAACTGCAAAAGGAAAAACAAGGGATGGAAAGAACCAAAAGAAAAAAGAGAAAGAGAACCAGGAAAAGGGAAGAGAAAGAAAAGGGGGGCAAAAAATAAAAACAAGAACCAGGAATAGGAAAGAGGGAGAAAAGGAAGAAAAGAGGAAGATAAAAAGAATAAAAGCAAAAACAAAACTGTAGAGAGTGGGGCACAGCACCCAGGCTATGTCAGGACACAGACTGGGATGGAATTGCTGCTGATCAAGAAGGTGGTGGAGGCAGTGGATGGCCACACCCCTGTTCACTAAGAGGGTGTGGGGTATAAGAGCAATAAGGGGAATTCCACACCTTTCCAGTTGTCAGCCTCCAGTGCAGTTGTCTGTGTTGTCTCCAGCAAACAGAGCTCATTCTTATATCTCTGTCCAGTTAAGAACACCACTTGCATGCATTCAAAATTGCTGTGCCCACCATCCATAAGCCTTCAAAATGGCTGTGCCCTCAGGATAGCAACTGGGAGTCCAGAAGTTGTTTTTCTCCTTCCCCACCATTTTCCTTTCTGATTGTCAGGAATCAATCCAGTCCTTGTCCATGCAGTCCTCAGTGAACAGACCCAATTCTCAGGTTGTTATTGAGAAGTATTCAAAATCACTCAGCCCCCAGGACAGCTGGCAGTTTGACACTGTTTGTCTCATTACTCACTGTTTCAATCAGGTTCTTCTACTGGTTGGTATTTAATTCACTTCTTTATCCTTTCTTTCAAAGCTCAGGGTTCCAGGATCATCTTCTGTGTTGATTTCAATTGGCTTCTCATTGCTTTGTTGCAAAGCATCTGTATAGTTTGTCTGTTTATTCCTCTATCTTGCCAGGATTACCAAGGTATTGATTTTAGTCTCTTCACATCTTTATCACTCAAGTGACCCAACTATATATACCTCACTGGCTATGATATTGCCACTATGCAAAGCTTCAAGTGACCCAACATTGAGCCTAGCTGAGCACTCCTGCCAGAATTTAAGACAAGAATCCAGATTTCAGATGGTCTTGCTTCTTTTACATCAGTTTTTCAGAGAAATGAAGAAGGAAGAATAGTTGCATCACACAACTCCAGAACCATTCAACTTTTACTGAGTTCTCACTATCATTTTTGTGTTCCATGAATATTCTGCCAACCTCTAACTCTCTCCCTTCCTGTAAGCTAATCAACATATAGCCAAAATGTTCTCATCTTCACTTTAGTCTTTATTCTTCAGACATCCATAAGTGTTTGCTTTCTAGTTCTTTTAGTATAAAAAATATTTAATACAAGTGTTAAAATTTGAGTAACTGAGAAGTTTTTTCTATTTCCAGGAAATAAATGAAACATATATTGTTATTCTTGTACCTGCCTTTCCACTATTCTTTCATATGCATGTATAATTTTATATGATAGTAATTAATATAAATCATATAAATTATAGACAATATTCAGAAATATATTTAAGAGTATTTCTAGACTGAAATAATCTGAAATTTTAAAACACTGAAATCTCAGCAATGGTCTCTAGATGTTTTAATCTTAGTATTATAATATACTGGAATTTTTATTTTTTAATGAATCTATGATCATTGGATGTCCTTTGACACAAAGAGTTTCCATGGGCCTTTCTAGTCAGTTCAAATTAAGGCAGCATGTGGGCATTAGAACAAAGAAACTCTAAAAAGCAGGGTCAAATAGAGATTACATAGCCTTTCTTTTCTTTTTCCTGCTCTTTTTCTTTCTTTCCACCCAGAAGAATAATACTGGACCAAGAATATTCCATTTTTCTTCCAGGAGTTTTATTCATTCCTGAGTTTTGAGCATGTCCTGTTCTGTGATGTCTGCTGTGCCTCTCCACTGATCCTGACTTATCCCAGTGTCCTCCTTTTTCTAACCTACCTTTATTTCCCATCCCATGAAGCTCTAAATCACACAAGAATAAAAGATGGTGAGGGAACAGAAGGAAAGGATAAGGAAATAAAAAAACAGAGGGGGGAAAAAAAAAAATATATATATATATATATATATGTTGTTGTTGTTATTTGCCATTGAGTCGGCCCTGACTCATAGTGACCCCTCCTTGGGTTTCCGAGGCAGTATCACTACGGAAGTAGATTGCCCTTCCTTCCGAGGAGTGGCTGGTGGGTTTGAACAGCCAGACTTCTGGTTAGCAGTCAAGTGCCTTAGGCACTATGTTACCAGAGCTCATATATATATATATATATATATATATATATATCTCACTATTGAGAGATTCCAGTTTGGAATCTGTTGAATCTGGGGAAAACATTTCTTTATGTTCATTCATTTATTTCTTTGAGAATAAAGTTACCTACACTTATTTAACTAGGTCTGGTGTTAATAGGAAAGGAGTAAATATTCTCAAACAACTGGACTGAGCCCAAAACTCATTTTCTAGCCTGTGTTTTTCTAATTGAAAATTATTATTAGTATCACTTGATTTAGTTTTACTGTTCATAACCAACCCTGTGCAAAAGTTCAGATTTGAACAGTTAATGGAAATAATTGGAGACGACATCAGATTTTTTTTTTTTAAAGTTGCTTTCACCCTATTAAGCAAGTGGTGATATTGTGAAGTACTGGAATCTGTCTCTGCTGTTTGTTTAATAGACCATGCCTCCATTTTATTTTATTTTTTATTCAGAACATTTGACTTCCAGAGACAAGGGGTTTTCACAAATGCTATTAAAAAGGCTTTGTGAAGAGAGGTTATTTGGAGCTGCCAAACCAAAAATTTGGCTTGGAGAAGCAGTAAAATATGCCTTGAAGAAATTAAAATCAGTATTGCCATCACCTCAAGCGTGGTAATAGTCTCTGGATGAAAATCCTTCAATAAGATGAATTTTAAAATAATTAAGCCTATTTGTGTAAAGGAAATTTCCTCAAGGTCAAAATACATTTTTCAAAGGGTTATATAATAAGCCCAAATCTTAATTTTAACATGTTTCTTATGCTAAGAATGTTTCCTCAGTACAAAGGGAATCCAAGTACTGAGGCATGCAGGAACTAGTGCCTTATTAAATATGGTGGTCTTTTAATGACATATACAATATTTACATAGTGTCATTTAGATGGAAATGGAGCCTTGGTGGCATAGTGGTTAAGAGTTCTGCTGCTAACCAGAAGGTCAGAGGTTCAAACCCAGCAGATGCTCCACAGAAGAAAGATGAGGAAATTTGTGTCTGTAAAGATGTACTGCTTTGTAAACCCTATGGGGCACTTCTACTCTGTTCTACAGGATCACTATGAGTCAGAATCAACTAGATATCACCAGGTTTGTTTTTTGTTTGGTATATAGAAAGAAAGATGATACATCAAGAGGGAAGTCCATCAGCCATTAATCCTTGGTCTTTAGTGTTTCCCTCCCTCCTAAGCCCTTATTGACTATTCAGACACCTTGCATAACAAAGCTCGTAATACATTGTCTCTCAGATTACTTCTCTTCAAAGCACAAATACATGCTTATAAATATCCATTCATTATTTGCGGTAATTTATACATGAAAGGCCTGGCATTCTGCTTCCATAAAGCTTAATCCAAGAAAAGCCCCTGCAGCACAGTTCTACTATGTGCTACATGGGGTCTCCATGAGTCAGAATGAATAGGACAGCAACCAGTTTGGCCAGCTCAGATACATAATATCTGTTTCAGTGTAAAGACTACATATATGAAAGATCAAAATACCTAGATGTTTTCTCATTCTATCTCTTTACATGTTCTTTTGCAAAGTTAAAGCAAAAAAAAAAAAAAAAAAAATCCAGATTGTCCAACCTCCCTTCTGAGGAGTGGCTGGTGGCTTTGAACTGCCAGACTTCTGGTTAGCAGACAAATGTCTTAGGCACTATGCCACCAGAGCTCAGGAAATAGTTATCATGACCACATGATGAAATTTGAAGTCAATGGATTTGTTCCAGATCTCACAGCAAAACCACGACAGAACTGAGTTTGCCTCAAACCTTAGTTTTCTCCTGCAAACCTTGTGTCAGTGGCGGCCTGCAAGAAAAGCCTAGGTTATGTTAGTGGTGAATCACAACTGGCTGGTGATTTCTCACCCACCTTGCCCCATTCTCATGGATGGAATAAAAGAGAACTAACCATATTATCTTCCTATCATTCATCAAGTATTTTCTCATATTTCACTTAATCTTACAAACAACCTTATGAAGTAGAAACTCTGATCCTCATCTTATAAGTGAATTATAATTGAGGCTTAAGTGTCAAACAATCTAATATGACAAAAATTACTGGACAAAAATTCCAAAATCCCTTTATAAAGATTTACTGATTTGCCTAATTTCATAGGCTGTCCTCATTCACCAGGTAATAGACAGAGATTTAATATCTTTCCTTTTCCAAAGAAGTTTTTATAAACACTGTCAGAATTACTCAAGATGCATATCATACCATATGGAAATTTCCTAGTAAGGTGGTTCTACATTAGCTTTTTTAGCATAAAGTTTTAGGGCACATTCTTTCTCACTAGGAAGAAAAGGTCTCTCTAGGTTTGTTTGGGATTAGAGGGTGCTTCTTACAGAAAATATGTTCCTCCTCTTCTAAATGTCCTAACCAAGTAATAAGAGGATGAAAATATAGCACCCACTTTGTTACCTGTTGTGTACTTTGCTGGTTGCCTTTCTGTTATCCGTTGTTCTCTTCCTTCTTCCTATCAGAACCCCAGTTCTGTTCAGTTTCCATATCTTCTCTACCATGCCTAAGAAGAAAAACCATCCCATGCAAGGAATCTTAGGATCTAGCTGATCACAAATTTATTCCACCCTTTGCCAGTGATTGATTAAAGAATGCTCACATAACATAGTTATGGCTATTGGGACTTCCTTGTTAAAGGAAATATTTTCCACTTCATGAACAAAAACAGGAGAACAGGGAAAACAAAGTAGTCTCACTACTGTACTCTTCAACAGGCCATTGACAGCAATGCACTCAATATTTCTAAGTAACTATCATTATGTGATGAGAGGGAGAGAGCACAAGAGAGACAGCATACTTTGATTATTTATCAGTAAGAATCAATCACTCTCTAAATGCTTTTCTTCCAAAGAGAGTTCCTTTGAATTAATGACTATTGCCTGCATGATATTCTCTGGAGGAAAATTAGACTCCCTTGAAAAATTAAGTCCCTTTCCTTCACAAATTATGGGCCTTCTGCTACAATCTGTAGTCTCCACATCAACTGGCTTTACGGTCCTCCATTAAGATTTCAATACTGTGTAGCTACTGAAACTAAAGAGAGTTTCTCACACTAACTTCCACTGAGGGTGGTATTAAGGTGACCTTGCTGCCTTTTTAAGCTTCAGAGAAGGCTGTAAAATACCTCTTTAGGGTAAGTGCTTGTTGTGAGCCAAACAGAAATCAGAGGTTGGTTCTCTCTTTTCTGTTTGGAATTTATCATCATTAGGTGCATTAGATTTCAAGGATTCAGGAGAAAAAGCCAAGACAAGAAATGTTCAGAATGGGAATTTCTTAAGATAGAATAGGGGACATTATTCCCAAAGTTAAGACAGTAGGAAATTCCTTTATAAAAATCACTTGAGTTGTTCAGTTTTGAAGGTAGGAGGACATAGCTGAAAAACAATGTGAAATTAGGATTCAAATAACCTGAGTAAGTGTCTCAGTTGGCTGTGCAACTTGAGTAGATTAAATTTTCCTATCCTCAGTTTTTGTGCATGCTAACTATTATCATTGTTAGCTGGTATCTAATTAGCCCCCAACTCATGATGACCTCATGCACAGCCAAACTAAATGCTTCCCAAGCCTGAGTCATAGTCATGATCAGTTGCAGATCAAACCATTGTGATCCATAGCCTTTCATTGTGTTTTTTATTTTCAGAAGTAGATCTTCCTGGACCATCTTAGTCTGGAAACTCCACCGAAACTTCTTAAGTATCACAGCAACATGCAAGGCACCAGTGACAGATGAATGGTGGCTGCACCTGAATTGTATTGGCTAGGAACTGAAATAGGCAAGAATTCTACCATTCAACAACCACTGTCACATATATATTAACTGTTGCTATTGTTAGGTGTCATTGAGTCAGTTCTGACTCATAGTGACCCTATGTAAAACAGAACAAAATACTGCCCAGTCCTGCACCATCCTCACAATTGTTGATATGTTTGAGTCTATTATTTCAGCCACAAATCAATCCCTCTTACTGAGGGTCTTCCTATATATACATATTTTTTTTTTTTTTTTTTTTTTTTTCTGACCTACTTTATCAAGCATGATGTCTTTCCCCAGGGACTGATTCCTGCTAATAACATGTCCAAAGTATGTACCACGAATTCACCTCATCTTCACTTCCAAGGAACATTCTGGCTGTACTCTTCCAAGACAGATTTGTTCATTCTTCTGGCAGTCTACTGTACATTCAATATTCTTCCTTACATCATAATTCAAAGAGATCAATTCTTCTTAAGTATTTCTTATTCATCGTCCAGTTTTCACATGTGTTTAAGGCAATTGAAAATATAATGGCTTGAGTCATGCATACCTACCACTCAAAGCCCTAATTTTTAACATTTTAAAGAGATCATATATAAACCAAACCAAAGCTCCTGTCACTGAGTCAATTCTGACTCATAGCAACGCAAATTGGGTTTCCAATCTATAAATCTTTATGGAACTAGATTGTCTCATCTTCCTCCCACAGGGCAGTGGGTGGGTTTGAACAACTGACCTACTGGTTAGTAGTCGAATGTTTTATCCAGTACCAGAGTGCTGTCTCTGTCTCTGTGTCTCTCTATATACACATACAAAAATATATACATACAAATATACATATATATATTCAGAACTTTTTATTGTGAAAGTTTACAGAGCAAGATGGTTTTCCATTCAACAATTCAGGCACAGTTTTGCTTTGTGACATTGATTGCAATCCCCACAATGTAATAGCACTCTTCCCACTTCCTTCCTATGTTTACCATTTCCATTTGTCCTTCTTTCCTACATTTTCTGCCTTATGAACTTTCTTCCTGGACAAATGCTGCCCTTTTAACTTCATATAGTTGACTGAACTAAGGAGTATGTACCTTCCTGGTGTTATTGTTCACCTTATAGACCTTATGGAGGTTGGGTAATCTACTTTTATAGTGACACCACCTCGGAAACCTAAGGAGGGGTCGCTATGAGTTGGTTCCGACTTGACGGCAGTGAGTTTGGTTTTTGGTTTTGGTATAATTTGCTTGCCACAGGGGTGAGTTCAGTTCTAGGCCTGAAGGGTGTAGGAAGACCATAGTCTTGGGACTTCCACCAGTCTCTATTAGACCAGAAAGCCTCTTCTTTTTTATGATTTTGAGCTTTTTCCCATGTTTTTCTCCGACTCTATCCTCACATTGTGATCCCTTTCATAGTGGTCTGCAGTGGTAGGTGGGTAGCATTTTGGTCTCAAGGTCATGGAGGCTGAGATTTGTGTATCCTATTAGTCCTTTGGATTAATTGTTTCCTTGTGTATTTGATTTTCTTCACTCTTCTTTGCTCCCAATGGGGAGAGATAAATAGTTGTGTCTTAGATGGCCACTCACAAGTTTTTGAGTCCTTAGGTGCTACCCACCAAAGTAGAGCACATAACATTGTCTTTCTGAACAATGTTATGCCACTTGACTTTGATGTCCCTCAAGTCTACAGCCTTGAGCTCCCATGCCCAGTGATTCATTCTTTTAAGGTCTGGTTATGGCTAAGAAGTTTTCATAATTTTGCTCCATTTACTTTATTATTGTAGTTGTTGTTATGTGCCATCGAGTCAGATATGACTCATAAAAAACCCTCCTTGGGTTTCTGAGGCGGTATCACTATGGAAGTAGATTGCCCAACCTTCCTTTTGAGGAGTGGCTGGTGGGTTTAAACCGCCAGCCTTCTGGTTAGCAGTCAAGTGCCTTAGGCACTATGCTACCAGAGCTCCTTACTTTATTATATTCATGGTTATATTATATTAATGGTTATATTTGCAACACATACATTTTTTTGCTGTTGTTGTTAGGTGCCATCAAGTTGCCTCCAACTCATAGCGAACCTGTGTACAACAGAACAAAATGCTGCCCAGCCCTGAGCCTGCCTCACAATGGTTGCTATACTTGAGCCCATTGTTGCAGCCACTGTGTCAATCCATCTCCTTGAGGGCTTTCCCTTTTTTGATGACCCTCCACTTTACCAAGCATGATATCCTTCTCCAGGGAATGGTCCCTTCTGACAACATGACCAAAGTAGGTCAGATGAAGTCTAGCCATTCTTGCTTCCAAAGAGCATTCTGGCTTCACTTCTTCAAGGACAGATTTATTAGTTCTTCTGGCAGTCCATGATATTTCAGTATTTTCTCCAACACCACAACTCAAAAGCATCAACTCTTCTTTAGTCTTCCTTATTCATTGTCCAGCTTTCACATGCATATGAGGTTATTGAAAATACTATGGCTTGGGTTACCTCTGTCAAGCCTATATGTATTTATGAGTGTAGCCCATCCATGTTCCCATACCTCTCCAGCTGCGTGTCTACAAACTTGACCAGAGCAATAAGTCATTTGATTTTTTGACTGCTGCTCCCATGAGCATTGATTGTGGATCTAAGTAAAATGAAACAACTTGACAACTTCATTTTTTCAGTAGTAATCAATGCAAAAAGCTTCTTTCAATGCCTGGTAAATAGTTTGCTGGTAATTCTATTATGATTTTCATAATTATTATAATTCCTACAATATCCTCAACCCAAGATAGTCCTCTGAAGATAAAATTTCCCCAAGACATACTCAATCAGGATGTTGCTTAGACAGAAGAAACAATGCTTTTGCAGTTATGGTGGCCACAGGATTGCAATAAAGTGGGAATAAGCAGAATTTTATACCTTGAGAAACATTTAGACTTCCTGATTTTGCTCATTCAAATCAGTTTAACAGACATTATGGAGTGCCATATGCCAGGAACTGTGGTAGGTTCTAGACATCAAAGAAGGGAATCTATCATTTTGTTTTCAAGTAAGCACTAAAGGGAGGGAAAAGGTTTTCAATTTATGATGCAATAGTAATCCCCTCAAGTGTTGGATACATAAATGTATAAATGCTGGCTCTTAAGTCATAATGCATTTAAAAGTCTCAGATAATTCTCTAGAAACTGAAGTAAACAGGCTTGGAGATAAATCTAGTTGTAATACAATTAAGTTAGTTGCATAAGCTTTTAATGGATTATATTTTCATAAGTTCTAATACTTGTAAAAATTTTTGCTTTTAGCAAATTAGGTATCATTTGAACGCACTGGCTGATGCTTAATAAGAATTAGAATTATATTTTGCTTGTTATATAAGTAAATATCTTGTTACATGCCTGTTTAGTGGTTGTGAAAACCATTCCAAGCAATCTCTTTAGAATAAGAGTCTAATTACACATTTATCATTAAAATTACAGTGAGCTAATTGCCTTAGAGATATCTTTATCTCTCTTGCAGCTTGCTTAATCCTAATGCATGTTTTCAATAATCATTTGTTATTTAATTAACTAATTAACAAACAATACCTGTCCTATAGAAAATCCTAAATTAAACACTTAAGGTTCTTTAATTGAATACTCAATAACCCAATGTAGTCCTTAATATTAGAACTTTTAAATATTGTAAAGATTCTAGTGAATCTCAGATTAGTTTGTTCCTGTTATCTTTGGAGCTTAATTGGTTAAAAAACAAAGCAGCTGGTAATACACAAAGGATAGTCAACATAGTAAGGCTCTGATGAAATAGAAAATAGGCATTAATAGTTACTGAGCAATAGCTAAAGATAGCCAACCATGCCAGCCAGCAACATGGGAGGTCCATTCATTTAGAATACAAATGTCTTTGCCTCGTGAAATTGAGAAGTGCAGTTTGAAAGATAAGAACATACAGACTCGAAAGACAACATCCTTCATGGAAAACAGATACTTAAGATACCCTGTATGTTGGTTTGAACGTACCTGTAGGGGGCAGTGTTTTCTTCCATAGGAGCTATATTTGAAGATGGACTCCGTAGAGTATCTCATTGCCCCCCATCCCCTCATGTTGTTTTCCAAAACTCAAATTGACCAGTTGTTGTTGAGCAAATTCCAACTCATGGCAATGACCCATGTGTGTCAGAGTAGAACTGTGCTCCACAGTGTGTTCAACAGCTGATTTTTTGGAAATATGACTCCATATGTGTCGGAGTAGAACTGGCCTGCATGGGGTTTTAAATGGCTGATGTTTTGGAAGTACTCATTACAGTAGTCCTAAGGAAGGTTGGGCAATCTACTTCCATAGTGATAGCCTTGACAACCCAAGGAGGGGTCGCTATGAGTCGGGGCTGACTCGACGGCACGTAACAACAACAATGGAGTTGTTGTGTAGTGCAAAAGTCCTTAGTGACTAGCCAAAGGGTTGGAGGTTCTAGTCCACCCCAAGACACCTCAGAAAAATATCTGGTGCTTTACTTATGAAAAATCAGCCACTGAAAACCCTATGGAGCACAATTCTGCTTTGACATACATGGGGTTCCCATGAGTCAGAGTCACTTCAGCAATAAACAGTTTGATTACCTATAAGATACAAGCCAAAGTCATCACCTTTTGAAAGAAAGAAAGCATAGTTTCCTTCATTACTAATTGTTCAACATTCTTTTATAAAAACTAAAAGCTCTATTTGACTGCTAACCAGAAAGCTGGCAGTTCAAACCCACCAGCCACTCCTCAGAAGGAAGGTGGGGCAATCTACTTCTGTAGTGATATTGCCTTGGAAACCCAAGGAGGGGTCACTATGAGTAAGGTCCAACTTGATGGCACATAACAACAACTACAATAGAAGCTCTATACATAATCTGAACTTATTTTATTTGATTTGGTTTCACTTCCCAACTACCATCCCCAACCCTAACCTACTCTTCTCCTCTCTCTTCCCAGTAACTCCCCCACCCCCATGCCCTTCTTAGTTATGCACTCCTGTGTGCCCTGCTTTTCCTCTGTGTGAATGTTGCTCCTCTGGTGCCCCATGATCAATTGCTCCAAGGGAGTGTATCTCCATAGAGTAAGTGGGTGCATCCCCTGGGTTGAGTGGTCTGCGTGTATGTCTTGTTTATTATTGGGCTGAGAGTCAGCCCTTGGGAGTGAGTTTCATCCCAGACCTGAAGTGTATCGCAGAGCCATAGTCTTGGGGTCCCACCAGACTCCATCCTACCAGTAATTTTGGTCATTATTGAGTTTTTGAATTTTGTTCCAAGTTTTTCCCCACACCTTTTCCAGAGTGTCCAGTTTTGATCCCTTCCCAAGTGGTTGGCATTGGTAGCCAGACATCATCTAGTTCTTCTGATCTCAAGGTCCGTCATGTCCTAGGACTGATTGTTTCTAAATGCCCTTGTTTTTTTTTCACTCTTCTTCACTTCTGACAATAGGAGACCATTAGCTTCATCTTAGATGGTTGCTCAAAAGTTCTTAAGACCTCAGCTGCTACTCACCAAAGTAGATTATAGAACAAGACTTTTAGGTATTTTGTTGTACCAATTGAGTCTGGTATACCCAGTACTATGGTACTGAGTCAGCAGATCTGTTGGATCTCTCTCCCACAGTGTCTGGCTGTCTATGAGGGATTGCTCTATGTCTGTCTTCTGTTGCTTCCGTAATGATTGCATGTGTTTTGTATCATTGATATCTGTGCAAGATTAGCCTCTGTTGAATCTATCTTTGGTTCAGAGTATGACCCTGTTAACTGACCCCCATCTGATCTTCTCCATTGCCTATGTGTTTATCTGTAGCCTGGTGTTTGCTGTTAATGGTAATGCAGTATTGTGGATATACTGGAATTAACCTCTATCATCTATATCTTATGTGCACAATCCAGTATTCTCCCTTTCCCCAATGTTATCATGCTGGTCACTGACTCTTTCTATACCATCTCTCTCCTTGCCCAACTCAGTGTGTGGCCCCTAGCCAGCCCAAAATTATGACATACATGGGGTTTTGATATGCATGGGGTTGCCATGCGTCAGAGTTGATTCAGCAATAAACAGTTTGGTTGCCTATAAGATACAAGCCAAAGTCATCACCTTTCAAAAGAAAGAAACCATAGCTTCCCTCACTCATAATAGTTCAACATTCATTTATAAAAACTAAAAGTCCTATACATAATCTGAACTTATTTTAAATTAACATTATACTCCAAAGTTTTGCTGCAAATGCTCATAATTTACCTGTCAGAGATTGTGAAAGACACCATTATAATTCCAATCAAAGAATTTTCTTCTGCTTGTGTTTAGAATGATTTCTTCTAGTTTCAATAATATTTTTGTTAAATCACATAGGGTGAGAAATAATAATAGGATATCGCTTAATTGACTATGTCATTGTGACAAAGAATACAATACTCCATTGACAACACAAGAGTTTCTTGCCAGCTAGCAAGTTGAATTGATTGTCCTCGTTAGGTACGTAATCTGTATTCCCCCGGTCTGCCCCAACCTCTCTGGTACCCTAGCTCCATTGAGCTGTTGAAATCCTATATTTCAAATTAGCCATGAACTTTTCATTCGTAAGCATTGCTACACTCAAATTGTTAGTAGTACTTCAAATGCCAAGAGACTGGACAGAATTTTGAAAACTTACATTGCGAGCTATTTTTAAAATAATTTAGCATAAGGATCATAGCCTTTTCACCAAGGTATCAATTAAGTCATCACCTCTACTGGCCCTATAAAAATTGATTGGGCCTGCTTTTATCACCCATAACTTCTAAACTGTTCCTGTATAGTCTGACACCAAAGTCAGAAATCACACAGTGAAAACTGGTACCAGGAAAAGAGAGAAAACATTGTTAAATATCACTCATATTTTGTCATATGTTCTACTGATGTTAACCCTGCAGAAAATGACAAGGCAGGTAATGTTTTAGGTACCCATGTAATTATTATTACTAGAGATTTTTCCAGTCAAATATGTTTTTCCTATTAAACCATGAAAAATATACTAACCTGTACTTCAGAGACATCTCATTTTTCAGGACAGCCCACTTGGGAAGTCCTTTTCTTCTCTATTTTTAAAAAATCCTTAATTTGCTTTTGAGCAATATTTGTACACACCAGACTTTCTGGCTGCCATATTTTCCATCTCCCTATCTCCTTCCCCTCCTCTGCTACCATGCAAAATACCTGCCAAGATAATAAGCAGATTTTCCAGGAAAAAATTATTTGTTTATTCCATGGCTTCAGCTCTCCATTTTTTAAGATAAATTCTGGGGTTTGTAGGCAGAAGCCAGCAAAGATCATCAGCTGTGTAGCAGGCCTGGAACCTGGCCCTCACGCTTGAGTGACTTCCAGAGTGAACGCCAACCTGGCCTGACATTTACAAACACTTAATTCTCTTGCAGTGCTGGCTTATCTCTCAGTGTTGCACGAAATGTGAGGACTAGGTGCTGGGCGAAGTGTTTGGAGCAGTTAAGGATTTTCATTTTACTACGGAGTAAGTTACGTGTGTTTGCCTTACTTGAGAATACATCTAAGAACAGCAACTACCACTTGGTCAAACACCAACTCTTTGTCTGGAATTGTATTTGTTGTTTCACCATTATTTTATCTTTTAGTCCTGATGGCAATTCAAAGGTAGAATTCTCACCACTGATGCAGTACAACAGGATTTGATTTCTGGTCAATATGCCTCATGTATGGCTACCTCCCATCCGCAGTGGAGGCTTGCATGTTGCTATGCTGAATAGCCTTCAGCAGAGCTTCCAAACTAAGATGGGCCAGGAAAAAAGGACTAGTGACCTACTTCTGAAAACCAGTCAGTTAAAACCGTATGGATCACAACAGTCGGCTCCACAGCTGATCATGGGGATGGTGTAAGGTCAGGTAGTCTATTGTTCTGTCATCCATGGAGTGACCATGAGTTGGTGTCAACTTGGTGGCAGCTAACAACAACAGAATCTTGCCAAGTTCATGCTCATATTCCCACCTTTCAGACTGGGAAACTGAGACTCAGACATGAAAATTCACTTTCCCACATACCCCAAAGCAAAAGGAAGTGACTTCAAATATGCAAGTGTACAAATCAATACTTTTCAAAATTTGAAGTGAATATGAACTACATGGGAATCTTGTTGAAATGCAGATTTTGACTCCATAACTTGGGTGAGGCCCTGAGATTCAGTGATTCCTTCCTGCTAGTCCATGGACCACTCTGAGTTGCAAGGGTTATTGTTTTTAGTGAAGGAAAACATTTAGTGGTGAATACATGACCAGTAGTTACAGTGATACAGGGACACTTCACAGTGGCCCTGTGGGCATGTAAGTTCTTGAATCTATGATGCCAAACAGGGTATGGACAGGATATGCTGGGACTCATGCCAGCATCCATGTCTGACACGCATTTTGTGCTCTGCCAGCAAGTTCCTTGGCAGAAAATGGAAATCCACATTTTTCTGGCCAGAATTTGAGATCCCTCCCCCCGTTGTTTTTTTCTTTTTTTTTGTCCCAATGAATGCCTTAGAAGTGCCTTTTTTTTTGCTTCAGATAACTCAATGTTTGTAAAGTACTCTTTATATGAAGAAGTTATAACAGAGAGAGTGCTATCCTTGTATTCAAAAGACCCTGGTCTCAGTCCCATTTATGGCATTTTCTAGCTGCACAATTATGCGAAAGCACAATACCTCTCTCACGCTCAGTTTCTTCAATTTTGAAATTGGAGTGTCAAAATTTTATTTCATTCAGTAGTGGGTTTGTGGATACTTTAAAAATTATTAAACATAGCTAATTAAATAAATAGAAGTGTACCATGCTGACATTAACAACTTTGAAAAACAGTTCAAATGCAACTGGTTTGCCATCCCTGGGTGGTGAAATGGTTAATGACTCAGCTGCTAACTGAAAAGTTGAAGGTTGAGTCCAACCAGATGGGCCTCAGAAGAAAGGCCTGGCAATCTATTTATAAAAATCCAGGCACTGAGAACCCTAGGAGGCACACCTTTACTCTGACACACATGGGGTTGCCATGAGTCAGAATCAACTTGGTAGCAACTGGACCCATGCTAAAGCTAAACCTATGCTTCTAGAATTCTACTTCTACACATATGCCCAAGAGAAATGAGAGCATATGTACACCAAAAACAAAACCATACAAGAAGCTTCACAGAAATTTCATCTATAGTAGACAAAAACATGGAAACAGCAAAGTGTTGATCAATATTCACATTGGTAAAATAGTTGCCATAAAGTCATAATTGAACCCCATGAGATTTCATTTTTCCAACAATCTATTATTGAAATAATTCATAATTTATTATGAAAATTTTCAAACATGGAACAAAGCTGAATATCCATGCATTCATACATTAGTTACATGCTACTAAACTTCCTTTTATTATATATTTATCCATTTATTTACTTCTCTACCTTTCATCAATCCACCTTATCTTTTTTTCTTGCAACCATCACCACTCTTTATTTCTGAAACTTTGTCATCATCCTAAACAGAAACTTTGGACCACATCCCTGAGTGCTCTCACTACCTTTTTTATTATGGTATATTACAAGTATTTTTCTGGGAGTCTACAGTCCAGATGGGAGCTCTGGTAGTGTAGTGCCTAAGACACTTGACTGCTAACCAGAAGGCTGGTGGTTCAAACACAGCAGCCACTCCTGAGAAGGAAGGTTGGGCAATCTACTTCTGTAGTGATACTGCCTCAGAAACCCAAGGAGGGGTCGCTATGAGTTGGGTCCAATTCAATGGCACATAACAACAACAACACAGTCCAGATAATTTTCATCTTTTTGTTTATCTCTGTCATTCTTCATGGCACTTTCCAATTAAGAAGTACAAAAAGAAGGAAGGGAAAATGAAGGTATAGAGAGTAAATTGCCATGCTGTTGCTGTGAGTAATGGCAGTGCTGTGTTGAAAATGACAGGTATGCATCTTGTAGGAATGGAGTCAGCTGAAGAGAGGTATCATTTTGGACATGAGCACATGTGGTCCCTAAACTTGTAGCTTCCTGAGGAGCCCTTAGTCCAGATAACTGGAAATATGCCTTAGTCTTCATAGAGCAGCCAGTTTCTGAGGAGTAGAGGACTGGAGAGAAGGACTCCAAAAACTAGAATGAAACACCTTCTACATCTAATACCCTGGAACATAAAATAGTTAAGTTCAGGCAAATGAGCAAAAAGTCAAAGCCATGTCCATTTTCACCAAGCAAGTAGCCACAGGTGGTAGAAGCCATAGAGGCGACCATTGGCCATGCCACACAGCAAAATTAGAAGAATAAGTGCATTCAAAGCATGTAATTAGGTCCTCTGAGTAAAAACTAGCACTCATTTTTATATGGGGGAGAAATGCCATATTGAGAAAAAAAGAAAGAAAACCCCAGCCATAGGCTTCTCTGCAAACATAAGCTGTCACTGCCAACATAAATTACATCAGGTATCCTGGTTTTGAGGAGCTCTGGTGGCATAGTGCCAAAGGCATTTGACTGCTAACCAGAAGGCTGCTGGTTCAAACCCACCAGCCACTCCTCAGAAGGAAGGTTGGGCAATCTACAATCCATAGTGATACTGCCTCGGAAACCCAAGGAGGGGTTGCTATGAGTCGGATCCAAGTCGAGGGTGGTGACTTTTACCCTGGGTTTGGCATAATTCCAGACCCAAGTGACTGATAGGTTTAAAATAAGAAACTAGTTAGCTCCAGGCCAATAATAATATAATAATAACAAGGCAGAGAAATGCTAATTGACCTTCTTTAAGAGAATAAAGCCTGTATACCAGCCGCCTTGTTGCTCCCCACTCATCTCTCTGCAGTCTTGGTCCTTTGCATGTAGCCTCCTTTTTCCCCAAACAGTGTAATAAAGGAAGGAAGTCATGTCTTTGTTATTAATGCAGCTTTTGGGGGACAAACAGCTATCCTTCTAAACACAAATTTAAGTCAGAAGATTCTCTGCTAGCAATAAACAAAACCCTACATACACTGTTTGTTACCTAAAGAAGGTGGAATGAGTCTAAGTGCATTCCAGGGGCACCTTCCAGTCACTCATACCAAGAGGGTGACAGGGGTGTCACCTTCCAGCCATTCATAACAAGAGGGGGACAGGGATGTGCCTCTGAGCTTCCTGCACACACATCCAAGGAGAAAATGGAAACCCTTCTGCCTAGAAGGTTTTGTGGCATGAAAATTCAGACAACTAGAGAAAGCCAATCTCAGGGCCAGAAATCTGCCGCAGCGTCTCCTCTGACACTTCTGGTCTTCCCTTTGCCCCTAATTCCCCGACGTCCTCTGATGCCTCCCCTCAGGTACCTGCTCCTCAACTGAACAGCCAAATGGCTCTGACACTGTATCTTTGCGGAAGCTGTCCCAAGAGCACATCTACGTGTGAGTGGGATATAGAGGGTTAGGAGGCGAGAAAAGGTGACTGGGTTCAAAAGTAAAGTCATCAGAAATAATGAGGCTGTTCCGCCCAGCTCCCAGCCAGCCAGGGGAGCAACGTGCCCTTTCCAATGGGGTGTCCTGGCTCTGCGGCTGCAGTAACTGGTCACGGAGAGCTGCAAGCAAAGTGCTTTGACAAGGCTGTTCGTGTTGTAAGGGTTCAAGGGGGCTGGCCACTAGGTCAGCGGCTGCCAATCAAGCGGACAGCAGAAGCCGCTCATTGAGCCTGTGATTTCTACCTAGGCCGCAATTATCCCCGACTATTCCGGTACCTCAGCAGCGCCTCTGATTAAACCTGCCTCCCTTTTACATCTCTTTCGGAGTGCGCTTCACACACTAATTAGTTGCCTGCTCTCTGCTGAGATGTCAGACCCTCCGTCAATTTAGCTCTGTTTCAGCCTGCTCGGAGTGACTTCCCCAGTTATCAAAATTTAATCATGCCTTCAAAAATGTTGAAAAGTGGTCATTAGAGGCAAAAGGCCACAGGATACAATATTCATTTTTCTCTATCTTCCAGCCATCCAGCTGGCATCTATAATGGATATCCTGGGGGCTGTGAGAACACGTTGATTTATGCAACTCGGCCTTACTCTCTCTGTGCTGCTTGAAAGAACAGGTTTTAACAAGGTCTGAGGTGGGAGGACATTAATCACTGCAGCATTGTATGTGGAAAAGGGTGCTGTGTAGTCAAAGAACCCCTTACAGTAGGGCAGTTGGGGTTGTTTTTTTTTTTTTTTTTTTCCTTACCACCTTCCAGTGATAAAGGAGAGTTTGACAATTGATTAGACCTTTCTGTAACCTTGCAGTCTTGTGAGATGATGAGAGAGAGAAAAGAGGGAGAGAATGATTCTCATACCGAAGGTTTTAATGTGCAATAACTTTATGATTCTTGACTGAAACTGGCTATCAAAATCAGCCCCAACTCAATACCTTCTAAAAAAGAAGATCATTCTTGGAATAAGAGCCCTTTCGGCCGGATGTGTCAGAGCCAATCACAGGCGCTGGGAGTCCCGCAGTGACTGCCCGCCGCCTCCAACGGTGGGATCCTGATAAAAATCACATCTGATAAAAATTCCCCTCTTCCTACTTGCCTGGCTGGAAAGAAGGTTTTAGCCCCAAATCAACAATGATGAACTGAAATCTATCGGCGACCGGGAATTGCTATTAACCCTCCCTCCATTTTCTTCTAGAACTGCCATCACTGCTTGCTTGGCTTCTCCTTTTTCCTCCCTCCAGCCTCCTCCTCCCTCTGCACAGCGCCCCCTCCTGCCAGCTGCAGCACCTGCAGAATGTACACCTCCCTCATCTTCCTTCCCTGACACTTTCTGACCTTGTGATCCTTCCAGCCCCTCTACAGTCTTATCCTGACCCTGCTTCTGGAAGCAAAGCCTGTCACTGTGGAACGTGCAAGGTGATTTTTCTGCTTTTTTTTTTTTTTTTAATAGCAGAGACATCTTATGTTAAACATTTTTCTGATGCTCATTCCTGTCTTTTTTTGATGCACATGGTGTTGGGACAAACAAAGCTTTTACGGAAACTGAGAAAAGGACCTGTGTACAATGATAGAGATGGTGGTAATGGTGATTTAGCTATAAGCTTTTCCTGCCAACTCTCATATTCACATATTTTCACATTCTGAAGCCCAAGATGACTAGAATGTCCTTGATGTTTTCCCCTTCTTCCTTCTTCCTTGGGGATGTCAGCATAGGCCTGGGAGAGACTTCTACATGGAGTGTAATTCTTAAGTGTGTTCTGACATTTGGGCCAAACTAGAATTCAGAGAATTAAAGGGATTCTTCAGTTTCTGTTGCCAGGGGAATAACCAAACTCACTGCCATCGAGTCAAATCCAACTCATAGCAACTTTACAGAAGAAGACTGCCACATCTTTCTCCCGTGGAGCAGCTGGTGTGTTCTAACCACTAACCTTTGAGTTAACAGCCAAATACCCGAACCACTACACCACCAGAGCTTAGAGAGAGCGAGCAGGTTATTCCTCTAAAATATTTCATGATTGTAGAGTTCCTGCCCCAGGCTCCTCCCAGTCTCATTATCCTTATAGAGGAAGATCAAGCTTATGGCCAAGTATAGAAGCTGACTGCATCAGAAAGCAGGGAGACAGATAGGAAGGAAGCCAGGTAATATTTCACTTATTTTGCTGAAAAAAGCCTACATCAGTTGTCCCATTATGGAGTGCATTCCAGATGTAAGAACAAGGAAACAGACCTGTTGACAATGGTTTGGAACACAGAAAAGTGATAAGTAGCGGGGATTGTATACATACGCCTGGAAATGATGCCTTTATCTACAGTGGACTCTTGCACCCTTATATACTGGTCTTCAGAACTAAATAATGATCAGCCCTCCAGCCATGATTGTTAACAAGTTTGCAGCCATCACCAGATTCCTGAATTAGATTTCACTTTCCAACCTAGAACAATGTCCCTCTAGATGCTTTGCCTAATGATTTTAATCCACGTTCAATTCTCAAGTATGAAGTCTGGAATGGGCTCTTTTCTGT
Source organism: Orycteropus afer afer (assembly GCF_000298275.1). Classification (NCBI taxonomy): domain Eukaryota; kingdom Metazoa; phylum Chordata; class Mammalia; order Tubulidentata; family Orycteropodidae; genus Orycteropus; species Orycteropus afer. The sequence goes on along the minus strand of NW_006921592.1, from coordinate 12,423,853 downwards.
TAGTAAAATGCGACATTTATCCATGCTACTTTTAGTTCTCCAGGATCTTGAGAACATTCTGGAGCACTAGGTAGTATGGTTAGCATTTACTCTGGAGATAAAGTTGACCCTGTGAAAAGGAAAAAGACACATAAGGTTACAAACACATCTTCGAGTCACCGACCCTATGTATAACTAGAATGATTGCCAGAATGATGGATCTGTTACTATGTGAAAGCATAGTCTCTCAAGTTTACGAATCTAATGAGCTCAGAATGAATAGAGTGCCATTGTGGACCAATGGAAAGTAGATGGTTTCATAGTCTTTCTTTTGATGTCATCATAGTTTAACACAAAATGGCAGGACATTTTATGCTTTCAATGTATGCAGTAAGAAAGCAAAACTTTTTAAATTTGATACACATAAAAGGAAGAATTTTTGTAACAGTACCTGAGTTTATTTACACCGTCAAAAAGCATTTTTTCTACTTTATTTTGGATGTCTGCTGTTCTAGTATTTTAAATGTATGAAAGATAATATATCTTGTTCAAATTATTTTAAACAAGGGGTACTTAGTTGGGGCCCATAAATCCTCCCCAAAAAAGTTTCTTGCTTTAATTCAGGGAGTTTGAGCATTAGTGTGAAAAAGATAACATCTTTATTTTCAAAGCTTCTAACAGTAATGCAGCATTTCATTCAGTTATGAAGGCAGGCCAAAGTCCCTGTGACTCTGTCATGAATAGAAATCACAGGTATTTTCACATCATATTATAGTTTTTGCAGATATCTCAAAACATCATGTATGTTTATCATTTCTTAAAATTATAACTGTTATTAGACCTGCTACTCAATTTTATTTAATACATTTAAAAAGAAAGATATGTTACTATAGCACACATTTTTAATACACATAATGACATTTCAACATAATTGATCTCTTTGAAATCCTATGTATTTTGTGTATTTAATACACCATTCTGAAAAGGGATCCATAGGCTTCCAGACTCTCAGAAGAATCACTACCAGTGCAAAAAAAAAAAAAGTTAAGAATATGAATACCTGTTGTAAATAAATTCTGGTATTATCCAGTCATTTGGTGTCCCATTCCATTCAAATAATAGGAAGGATGGATTCCAGGAACTCTTTTGATATAAATGAAATTCTGCTTTCTCATTCCTCATCTCAGCCAGGCAATCCAAGTGGATTTTTTTCCCCAGATTTTATGGTGCACATCAGGAGTAGAATGATCAGAAGCTCATTACAATTCTCATTGTATAAATGTGTGATGTTTTCCATGGAATCTCTGATTGGTGAAGAAAAAAACACCAAGCATAATAACTAGAATGACCATAAAAAATTATAATAATAAACCAATACACTTTGACAGTGAAAAGGATACTGTTAACAATTATACCTGGACAATAGTTGTAAACTGGAACTGTCCCCCAATGAACCATGAAGTATGGTGACTCTAACAATAATTTAATTTCAAGTGACACTAACATTTTTGCCTATTTTCATCTTTGAGCATTAAGACAAGCCCCCTTCCTCATAAAATATGTTATAAGAAGTATTGTGAAAAGTTTAATGATTAGGACCATAGAGTTTTCATGTAAATTAGTCTTAATTGCAGGGTTCCTGATCCGACTTATGTGGAATCAAAACAGTATATTATCTATGTCTTGGACTTCAGTAGCTAAATTTTAATGTAGGGCAACTGAGCAGGTGCAGTGTTTACAGCAATTCAGAGAAAGGTACATGGAATATTTTTTTCAGACTTGGTAATAAAGGATGCTTTAATAGTGGCCATTGGGGAGAATTCTTCCAAAAGTGATAAAGAGCTATAGATTGTAATGTAATAGCAACACAGTGTTAGTCTTATTTGCTTATGTGCCCAAAAGTGATTAAAAAATGGCAGACTAGGATTATTACACATAACCCCCCTTTTTTTTGGTTTTTATATATAATAATCCTAGTCTGCCATTTTTTATCACTTTAGGGCACATGAGCAAATAAGACTAATACTGTATTGCTTTTACATTAAAATCCATAACTCTTTATCACTGTTGGAAGAATTCTCCACAATAAGTCATATAATTAGTCATATAGCATGTCAGTTTTTTGTACATAATAAATTTGATGTACCATTACTCTCAACTATGGGTATTAAAAATGTGATGAAAGTGGACAACATTGGGGAATAGAGTTACAATATACTCAGCCCACAGCCAACAAATCATTTCACAACATACAAATAATTTAATAGCTAAATAGTCAAGGGCATATAAAGCATTATAAATCATATCTACATTTATTAGATTTAACTCTCAGTTATCCATGTGTGTATTACCACTGCTTATTCTTTATTTCAGTCCAACTTGCCATCAGCCTATATCACCACTCTTGCCTAATACCTCCCTGTATGTCCTTAATTTTTCTATATGCCTCACTAAGAAAGTACTTAAATAATACATAGCTCTCACCAGCTAAGCATGGGAAATAAGTGGGAAATACAGCTAGATATCTATTAGAGGTTTCTTGTATCTATTAGTGGGTTCCATGACTTTGAAATTAATTTAACAAATATACCGATGAAAAAACTTTAGAACATATTTCAAAATCTCACTTCAGAATATTTGATAGGTCAAAATATTGGTCTGACAACATTAATGCCTCCATTCCTCAGTGGTTTTAGTCAAGAAGTATCTTTTTTTTTAGGGAATATGAAAGTTTAAGGTGGTACAGCAGAAGACTCCTCATACTGTTCCAAGGAAGCCTTATTCTGTCACCTGACAACATTGAACCATCATATAAAATAAATATTTTCATTGAAAATGTTTTGTCCAAAAATCAAGTATAAGATTTTATATTAACTGTAGGAAGGTAACAATAAAAATGCCCACCAGGATTTTGAGAATGTTCACTTCTGAGAAGATAAACTAGACACAATTTTCTGTAACTCCCACAACAAAAAACTCCAGATATTATAAGCCTAAGCAAATAAAAGAAAGTCTCAATAAAGAAGATATAAAAGAGAATAAATTGAAAGTTTAGAAGTGAAATAAGTAATAACCAAAATAAAAAAACTTAGTGGATGTGATGAAGAATAGGATGGAGGGCATAGAGGAAAGAATTAGTGAACTGGAAGATAGAAAAAGAGCTATGAGCCAATCTGAACAACAAAGAAAAAATAGACTAAAAAAAATGGGACCTCTTGGACTATAACAAAAGATCTAACATTCATATCATTGAAATCCCAGAAGGCAATGAGAAAGAGGGTAGGAATGAAAAGGTACTTAAATAAATAATGACTTAAAACTTTCCAAATTTGGCAAGACATAAACTGACAGATTCGAGACTCTAGGTAAACCCAAACAGGAATTCTAAAATATGTTCAGGTAATTCACAGGAAGGCTGAAAAAATAAAACAGACAAACATGAAAATAGAGAAAGCAGACAGGAAAACAATAATAATAATAATATGATTAAACCTTAACATATCAATAATTACATAAAATAAATATGATGTAAGCATTGAAGTTAAGTAGAGTAGATTGAAAAATACAACCGAATTGTATGTTATCTATAAGAAATTCACTTTTAATGTAATATAAATTAATGAATGTGATATAATGTTAATGAAATTAAAAGAACAGAAAAAGACACATCATGAAAACATTAATCAAAAGAAAAGAGCCACTCCAAACAAAGTAGACTTTACAATAACTAGAACTACAAGAGATAGAGAAGAATATTATATAACAAAAAAGATAAATCTACCAAAAAAATATAGCAATGATAAATGTGAAGGTACCAAACAACAGAGCTTCAAAATATGTGAAGCAGAAATGAATAGAACTGAAATGATAAACAGAGATACCCATAATTATAGATGAGACTTCAACATGTATCTCTCAATAATTGATAGAGTGACTAGAGAGAAAATTAGCAAGGATCTAGTATACATTTGTAGAATATTTATCTTCAAGCCCAGATGATTTCACAATAAGAAACTGGCTAATCATTTAAAGAAGAATTAACACTGATTCTACATGAGGTCTTCCATAAACTAGAAAAGGGATGACATTTATACTCATTTTATGAAGCTAATATTACCCTGATATCAGAACTAGAAAAAGATAGGCCAAAAAAGGAAAGTTACAAACTAATCTCATTCAAAAGTCCTTAATAAAACATCAGCATATACAATTCAGCAATATATAAAAAAGATTGCATACCATAACTGAATGGGGATTATTCAAAGGATGCAAAGCTGGTTCAAGATTTTTAAATCAATGAAGGTAATATGCCACATTTGTTGCTGTTGTTGTTATTTGCCATCGAATCGGACCCAACTCATAGTGACTCCTCCTTGGATTTCTGAGGCAGTATCACTACGGAAGTAGATTGCCTAACCTTCCTTCCGAGGAGTGGCTGATGGGTTTGAACCACCAACCTTCTGGTTAGCAGTCAAGTGCTTTAGGCACTACATTACCACATTAGCAGACTAAAAAAGAAAAACTGCATGATTATATTAATAAAAATAGAAAAATCATTTGACAAGATTTAACAATGAATCATGATAAAACCTCCCAGAAAAATAAGAACAGAAGAGAATTTCCTCAATTTGATAAAAGAAAATCTACACTTAAGATGATACTGAACAGGGAAAGACTGAATGCTTTCCCCCTAAGATCTGGGATACAGAAGAATGCCCACTCTCCAAATTCTTATTTCACATATTAATGAAAATTCCAGTCAGTGCAATAAGTAAGAAAAAGAAATAAAAACCATAGGGATTAGAAAGGAAGAGGTGAAACTGTCCCTATTTACAGATGACATGATTGTTATGTACAAAATCTCAAGTAATCTTCAAATAAAACTAGTTCGGGGTCTCAGAATACAATATAAACATATATTAGTCAATAGAACCTCTGTATACTAACAGTGAACACAAAGACACTGAAATTTAAGATGTAATACTCAAAAAATAAACATTTAAGTGCAAATCTAACAAAACATTTACAGGATTTGTATGCTGAAAACTATGCAATGCTGATTAAAGAAGTCAAAGATCTAAATAAATGGAGAGGCATACCGTGTTTATGAATTAGAAGAATCAACAAAATAAAAGTTGTCAATTCTCTCCAATAATTCAGCAAGAAAGATATATTGTATGTTGTTGTTGCTGTTAGGTGCCATAGAGTTGTCTCTGACTCATAGCGACCCTATGCACAGCAGAATGAAACACTGCCTGGTCCTGTGCCAGCCTCACATTCCTTGATATTCCTGAGCCCATCATTGCAGCCACTATGTCAATTCATCTCATTGAGAGCCTTCCTCTTCTTCATTGACCCTCCACTTTATCAAGTATGATATCCTTCTCCAGGGAATTGTTCCTTCTGACAACATGACCAAAGTAGGTGAGACGAAGTCTGGCCATTCTTGCTTCCAAGGAGCATTCTGGCTGCACTTCTTCCAGGACACATCTGTTAGTCCTTTTAGCAGCCCATGGTACTCTTAGCATTCTTCTCCAACACCATGACTCAAAAGCATTATGTCTTCTTTTGTCTTCCTTATTCATTCATTGTCCAGCTCTCACATGCTTAACAGATGATTGAAAATACCATGGCTTGGGTTAGGTGCACCTTAATCTTCAAGGAGACATCTTTGCACTTCATCACTTTAAAGATGTAGGCAGATTTGCCCAATGCAATACGTCATCTGATGTCTTGATTGCCACTTCCAATGGCGTTGATTGTAGAACCAAGTAATACGAAAAATCCTTGACAACTTCAATCTTTTCTCCATCTACTGAGAAGCTGTTTATTGGACCAGTTGTGAAGAATTTTGTTTTCTTAATATTGAGGTGTAGTCCATACTTCTATGAGTCAGGGCCGACTCGATGGCACATAACAACAACAACAACAACAGTCCATACTGCAGACTGTAGTCTTTAATCTTCATCAGTAAGTGCTTCAAGTCATTCTCACTTTCAGCAAGCAAAGTTGTGTCATCTGCATATCATAGATTGTTAATGAGTCTTCCTCCAATACTGATGCCACATTCTTCTTCATATAATCCAATTTCTAGGATTATTTGCTCAGCATAGAAATTGAGTAAGTAAGGTAAAAAAATACAACCCTAACACACTCCCTTCTTGATTTTAAACTATGCAGTATCCTCTTGTTCTGTTTGAAAGACAACCTCCTGATCTACGTACAGGTTCCTCAAGGGTACAATCAAGTGTTCTGAAATTCCCATCCTTAATGTTATCCATAATTTGTTATGAGCCACACAATGGAATGCTTTTGCATAGTCAATAAAACATAGGTAAACACCTTTCTGGTATTCTTAGCTTTGAGCCAAGATCCATCTGACATCAGCAACGACATCCCTCATTCCATGTTCACTTCTGAATCCAGCTTGCATTTCTGGAAGTTCTCTGTCAATATACTGCTGCAACTGTTTTTGAATTATCTTTAGTAAGATTTTACTTGTGTGTGATATTAATGATATTGTTTGATAATTTCCACATTTGTGGGATTACCTTTCTTTGGAATGGGTACAAATATGGATCTCTTCCAGTCAGTTGGCCTGGTAGCTGTCTTCCAAATCTCTTGGCATAGCCAAGTGAGTGCCTCCAGCAGGCTATCCATTTGTTGAAACATCTCAATAGTTATACCTTCAATTCCTGGAGCCTTGTTCTTTGCCAGTTCTTTCAGCGGAGCCTTGATTTTCTCCTCAGTACCATTCATTCTTGATCATATGCCACCTCTTGAAATGGATGGACATCGACCAATTCTTTTTGGTACAGTGACTCTGTGTATTCCTTCCATATTCTTTTGATGCTTCCTGCATCATTCAATATTTTGCCCATAGAATCTTTCAATATTGCAGCTTGAGGCTTGAATTTTTTCCTCAGTTCTTTAAGCTTGAGAAATGCCAAACATGTTCTTCCTTTTGGGTTTTCTAA
>NW_006921592.1:12415226-12416642 GCF_000298275.1 Orycteropus afer afer | reverse complement strand
TCAATGCATCAAATCTATTCTTTAGATGGTCTCTAAATTCAGGAGGGATATTATCAAGGTCATGTTTTGGCTCTCATGGAGCTCTGGTGGTGTAGTGCCAAAGGCACTAGACTGCCAACCAAAAGGCTGACAGTTCAAACACACCAGCCACTCCAGGGAAAGAAGGTTTGGCAATCTACTTCTATAGTGATATTGCCTCAGAAACCCAAGGTGGGGTTGCTATGCGTCAGATCCGACTCGATGGCAGTGTGTTTAGTTTGATTTTATGGTTTGGACCTGTTTTAATTGTTGTCAACTTCAAGTTGAACTTGCGTATGAGCAGTTGATGGTCTGTTCCACAGTCAGTTCCTGGCCTTGTTTTGGCTGCAGATACTGAACTTTTCCATAACCTCTTGCCACAGATATAGTTAATCTGATTTCTGTGTAGTCATCTTGTATGTATAAACAAATATATTCATGTTATTGTTAGGCTTTGACTCATAGCAACTCTACATACAACAGAACAAAACACTATCCAGTTCTGCACCATCCTCACAATCCTTGCTATGCTTTAGCCCATCATTGCAACAACTGTATCAATCCATCTCTTTGAGGGTCATCCCTTTTGTCACCAACCCTCTACTTTACCAAGAATATCCTTCTCCAGGGACTGATCCTTTCTCACAACATAACCAAAATATCCACTTCTGTCGAGTCAGATCTGACTCATAGCGACCCCTCCTTGGGTTTCCGAGGCGGTATCACTATGGAAGTAGATTGCCCAAACTTCTTTCTGATAACCAAGATAGGTGAGATGAAATCTGGTCATTCTTGCTTCTAAGGAGCAGTCCAGCTGCACTCCATCCAGGACAGATTTGTTTGTTTTCTGGCAGTCCGTGGTATTTTCCGTATTCTTTGCCAATATGGCAAGTCAAAGGAATCAATTTGTTTTCTGTCTTCCTTATTCATTGTCCAGCTTTCACATGCATATGAGGCAAGTGAATACCATGGCTTGAGTTAGATGCACCTTAATCTTCAAAGTCACATCTTTGCTCCTTAACACTTTAAAGAGGTCTTTTGCAGAATATTTGCCCAGTGCAATATGATGTATGATTTCTTGATTTCTGCTTCTTTATGTGTTGATTGTGGATCCAAGTAAAATGAAATCCCTGACAACTTCATTCTTTTCCCCATTTATCAAGATATTGCTTATTGGTCCAGTTGTGAAGATTTTTGATTTCTTTATATTGAAGTGTAATCCATACTAAAGACTGTATTGTTTGATTTTCATCAGTAAAGGTAATATATACATATAAATAAATAAAATCATGGCACTCTACTTCCAAAAATCCACCAATGAAAACCCTATAGATTACAATGGTATAAATCCCAACTGATAGTAGTGATGGCCCAAGGCTAGACAGTGTTTCATTCTAT
>NW_006921592.1:12395995-12414841 GCF_000298275.1 Orycteropus afer afer | reverse complement strand
CAACACACATATATCATTCTAAAATCTCTAGGGAAAGGCAAAGAAACTAGAATAGCTAAAACAACTTTGAAAAAGAGCAATAAAACATCAGGAGTCAATTTACTGGATTTTAAGACTAACTATATAGCTGATTGGGAGCTCTGGTAGCATAGTGGCTAAGACACTTGCCTGCTCACCAGAAGGCTGGTGGTTCAAAGCCACCAGCCACTCCTCGGAAGGAAGGTTGGGCAATCCTACTTCCACAGTGATACTGCCTCAGAAACCCAAGGAGGGGTCGCTGTGAGTCAGGGCTGACTCGACGGCACATAACAACAACAACAACAAATATAGCTGATTATGCAGAACTGCAGAAAGATAAGACAGATATATCAATAAAAAAATATGTACCAAAAAATAAACCAAACTCACTGTCATTGAGTCAGATCCAACCCATAGCGTTCCCTCCTTGGGTTTCCGAGGTGGTATATAGAACTCAGAAATCAATCCACAAAAATATAACCAAATGATTTTTCACAAAGCTGCAAAAGCAATTTATGGTTTCATTGAAATGATGCTGGAGTAAATGAACAAACATAGGCAAAAAGTGAATTCAACCTAAGATTCATTCGTTGTACAAAAATTAACCCAGTATGTATCACAGAATTAAATTTAAAACATAAAACTGTAAAAATTTTAGAAAACAAATAGAAGAAAATCTTTGGGATCTAGTTCTAGACAGAGAGTTCTTAGACTTGATGCTAATACACAATCTATAAAATGAAAAACAGATCAATTGACTTCATTAAAATAAAAACTTTTGTTCTGTGAAAGACCCAGTAAAGAGAGTGAAATGGGAAGATACAGAGTAAGAGAAAATATTTGCTATCCACATATCCAACAAAGGACTTTGTCCCACTGCACATGTAACTAGAACATAGAAGTAAAGTCTTCTAAGGTTCTATGACTATCTGGGAAATAGTAAATGCACTTATTTTTATCAGAGTCTGACAAGTCAAGAGTGCATCTTGTAGTCTTTAGGATAATCTATATAGACAAAGTATGTATAATTAAGTTGCAGATGCAAAGATTTCCAATCAAGCTTTTCATAAATAGTTTGCCACTTAAATTTCTTGTTTTTACTTTGAAGGTAGAGTCTTGAGAAGCTTCTCAGGAGAAACCAATTTAATAAGGTAGAGAAGGTTTATGATCTTTGGCAATTGCTGATTACCTGTACTGCCTCTACATTTGTCACCATCACCCACCCTGCACACACACTTTCACCATGGAAGGCTGTAACAGGCATGGGTGACATATGTGGTGTGGAAAAGCCCAATGAAATCCCCATTTTTTGTCTAGATCCCATGGAAACACAAGATCTTGGAATGAGTATTTGTCTTGGTTCTGTAGTGCTGCTATAACAGAAACCCCACAAGTGGATGACCTAATAGGAATTTATTCTCCTACACTTTAGAAGGCTAGAAGTCCAAGTTCAAAGTGCTGGCTCTAGAGGCTGGGTGAAGACCCCTCGACCTTGAGCTTCAGGTCTGCCTCCTGTTTCAGACCCACTAGAGCTGGAAGCTTTTTCTGACTCATGCAACCACTGGCAGGGGCATGAACCCAAGGTCAGCAGGTAGACTGGCACAATCCCAAGATCAATAGGCACATGGCAGACCAAGGGTTCAAGTCCAGAAACAAACCCAAGATTGACAGGCAACACAGCAGGCCACTGAGATGAAGACAGCCAAATGTGAGATCCAGATGTGTGAAAAAGCTAGAGACCTTTCCCAAAGCTTCTCTTTTATACTGGAAATAAGCCATGTCACTGAAGGAACTACTTAGCTGCTCACAGCAGATTCCACCATAGAGGTGATTACAGTCTCATCATGGGGAATAACTACATCCAGCTGCCCAGCCACTGAAAACCACAGCCCAGCCAAGTTGACACACAACCTTAACTACCACAATATTGAAAAATCTCTTTCCAGTTTTAGTTCCAACAAAGGAGAAAGCTTGACATAATGGAGATGAGTTCTAGCTCCACATCTACCACTATTTAGTTACATGATCTGGGTAAAATGACTTAAAATTTGTGACTCAATTTACCAAATTGAGAATCTTGCAACAAGAATGGATGAAGTTTTCCAATCCTTTATACAATTTAAAATAAAGGGGTTGTACAAGATTGTCTCTAAACCTCTCCTGGTTTAAAGATGCTGTAGGAAAATATCTACCTCCAAAAGACTGTACATTCTAGCCCCTAGATATAAAGATTTGAGAATTTTAATTAGGTACTTAAACAAAAAAATTTTCTTTTCTTCTACAAGTGACTCTGTCTCCTTTCTCTACATTCTCTTTCCCCTTCTCCACAATTACATGTATATATTTGTATGAAAGCTATAATTTTCATTAAAAGACTCATGCAGATTCATAGAAGAAGTTCTACACATTCCAAAATTAAAATGCAAACAGAAAATTAACTCATCAAATAGAGCTCATGCAATATTTGTTTCTGGTTGCTGGTTATATGTCAGCAAAATGAAAATGTGACAATGCTGTATAATATCTTCTCAAAAGAAATTTTGTACAAGCAAAAAAAAAAATAAATAAAAAGCATTCATTCGTGCATCTCATTTTTTTTCACCCAAAGGCCTAGTAGGTATACAGATTCAAAATTAATAATAAAATATCTTATAATGACTAAGGTCATATCAGAACACATAAGGCTAAAGAAGAAGCATGGCCATTGGAATAAATTACATTCTTTGAAATTGTGCCACTCAATATAACAGGAAATTGAGGGATCTTCATGCCTCAGTTTCACATAAGATGTGGTAATAATAGCAGATGCCAACATGAGTTGTGAGGCCCTGGAAACGGTGCATTAAGGAGATAACTGAGGACCTATTGGATGATTCTTCAACCCATCAACCATAATGAGAATATAAAAAAGTTGAGGTCATGCAGAGAGCTTGATTGGTGCATCCTTTAAGGAAGGTGTACAATGAACTTGAGTGTAACTTGACTAAGAAATCTGAAAGATGAAGATGGACTGGCTAGTTGCAACAAGTGAACTAAAAAAGTAAATTTGGGGTTAGGGAGCAGCCTGACTTTCAGAGTTTATTAAAGGCAGAGAAAACAGGAGATTTATTTCACGGACCAAATGTGTCCCATGCATGAATTAAAATTGTGTTGATCATCTTGTATTCAGTCCGAAGCATTGCCTAAAAGAAATCTCAGGAGATGGAAGCAAAAGGATTTCTAAGAGTTACAGAAGGAGCAAGCAACAAAAAAGAATAAAGATAATATCTATGGAATAGTGATAATATGCCCTAGTCACTGGGAGGAGCATGTTCCCAATGTACTCATGGCAGCACCCATGAGAAAAAGCACTGATAACTGCCTGCAAGCAGAAAGCAATACTACAAGAGAACCAGTTAAGCAGGAACTTTCTGGCTTCCCTAAGTCTCCTCCTCCTTGTCACTCAAGACCTCAAAAAACAAGAACCTTTTGCCATCAAGTTGACTCCAACTCATAGTGACTATATATAGGATAGAGTAGAACTGCCTCATAGGGTATCCAAGGCTGCAATCTTTACAGAAGCAGACTGCTACATCTTTCTCCCACAGAGCAGTTGGTGGGTTTGAACTGTGAACCTTTTGGTTAGCAGCCAAGGGCTTAACCATTGTACCACCAGAGTCCCTTACTCAAAACCAAGAAGGGTTAAAAACCAGAAGAAGCAAGCTAGGGGAGAGAGAGCAAGGAAATAAATAAAATTTAGAATTTTATTATTACGTGGACTGGATTTTCAGTAACCTAAGAGTAATGGTGGGAGCTCTGGACACACTGTGGTTAAATCATCAGGCTACTAACCAAAAGGTGGGTGGTTCAAACCATGAGCCTTTCTGTAGGACAAAGATGAGGCATTTTGCTTCTGTAAAGATTTACAGCCTTGGAAACCCTATGGGGAAGTTAAACTCTGTGCTATAGCATTGCCATTGAGTCAAAATTGACTCAATGGCTATGGATTGGGTTTGGTAAGAGAAAAGGCATAAATGGTTGATGGTCGGCTACTAACTGGAAGGTTGACAGTTTGAGTCAATCCAGAGGCACTTAGGAAGAAAGGCCTGGTGATCTATTTCTGAAAAACCAGCCATTGAAAACCCTATGGAACACAGTTCTGCTCTGACACAAAGGGGTCGCCATGAGTTAGAGTCAATTCAATGGCAACTGGAAAAAGAGTAAGGAGCCATGCCATTGGACTGAGTGTGTATTTATTTATGCTGTGAAGAACAAAAGCGGTCTTCTCTATGTAGCACTCCTGCATACAATGAAGTCAAGCCTTTTCCTGTAGGCCCAATGTTTATTTTAAATGTCTTGCTAAGTCACATTATCAGTAGCAATGTGAATCCAATCATGTTATTCATATACATACTGACATCAGCAGAAAATTTGTGACCTGGGCTTAAGCAGTATAAAACAGCTCTCTTTGGGTTTGGGCCAGGATTTTTATTTCAGCAGCAGCTCAGCAAACTGAAACAGCCAGGTGGACATATTTTGGACATTCCTCACTTGGTCTTCCTCCACCTGGTTGGAAATTAGTTTACTTCCATCTGGATAAACAGAAATAAGGAGGGTATGACTTCAATGCCTATCTAATCCCCAAGTGAAATAAAAGGACACTTGAGTCTTGTCAAGAGAGTCAAAATAACAATCTCACCTGCAACAAAGGAAACTCTCTCAAGAAAGAGAGATAAAATAAGCCATGTGTTATAAAGTAATCCACGTTCAGCAAAATTATGACCCTGCTATATTTATACACATGGGTACAGTTTTCATACACTATTATGGTCTCATATTATATATCTTTAAATCATCCAGCAAAAGTTTCTGCCGCCGCCTAATTTTGGCTCTAATTTAGGATGAACAACTACTCTCATAAAGAAAAACTGCTGCTGCTGCTGTTTATTAGGCTGCAGAAAGGTCTCACTGACTAATGTCCCAGGATTAAATGAATGTGGAATAATAAGAGCTGATTTATTTGTGCTCTGCTAGGATAAAGCTGCCACTGATTTTACAAGAAACTATTCATCTGAGGCCCACTATAGCTAGTAAATTGTGGCTGTTGCTGAAATTAGTCTCCAGGCCTTCGTGTAATCTACAGTGTGAAGTAGCAGTGTGGTAATAAAGCCATTGTGGGCACTTGGTTTATTTAAAAGGTCCCTCTTTTATCCCCTTCTTTAGGGATTCTAAAGTCAACCTTTTGAGATCTCTTTTGGAAATTCACCTGTCCCTTGCCCACAAATTGTATTTCGAGCTGTGGAATTTAAAGCCAGAATTAAAAGTATATTTCCCCCAATAAATAAACACCAGAGAAGCCACATCTCTCACCCTCAGACTTTTTTTCTTGGTCCTGCATAAAAGGAAAGTGTTTCTAAGGCTCTTGGCACATATAGCAGACTTATAGTGGCAATCAGGAGGAGGCAGTCCCAGGACAAAAAGAAAGTAGCAAGAGAAAGTGGTTATTTCACCTCTTGAATGAGTTTGGATCTTCTGTACTCTAAGATCATTCCCTAAATGTATTGATACAAATTTTATGAACAGGGAGCTCTGGTGGTGCAGTGGATAAAGGATTTGACTGCTAAACAAAGTATCAGTGGTTCTAATCCACTAGCCACTCCGTGGGAGAAAGATGGAGAAGTCTGCTTCTGTAAAGATTTACAGCCTTGGAAAATCTATGGGCAGTTCTACTCTGTTCTATATGGTCACTATGACTTGGAATTGACTCGATGGCAGTGGGTTTAGGTTTTATTTTATGAAGGCCCTTGTCTAGGTAAAGCAGTCATCATTGGCTTTCAAGTCAATTTTAATTCATGGTGACTTCATGTATGTCAGAGTAGAACTACAATGCATGGGGTTTTCAATGGCTGATTTTTCAGAAGTAGATTCCCAGAGATTTCTTCCAAGGAACCTCTGAGTAGACTTGAACCTCTAACCTTTGTGTTACCAGTTGAAAACTTTAACCCTTTGTACCACCTAGGGACTCCTTGGTCTAGGTATCTCCGTTAAATCATCTAGCTAAGCCAATGGAATATTTCTAGCTAAGAGAAATCAGTAATCTTTCCCCCACCAAAAAAGCGATTCCCAAAACCATGATACTATGAATGCTATAGAGAGTATTTGAGGCAGTAGTAAACCTATGTCCTCTTTAGACTAAAACCTTTACAAGAGTGTGAATCACATTTTAAACATTGCTCTCTAACTACAGTTCTCCAATTGTTAAACTGAAAAAATAAGCAGTATATTCACTTAAGAACCAATCAAAATAGCAACTGCTTCTCTAGGGAATGGATTCCTTCATGTTATAATTAATGGTATTGTCAGAAATCACATTCAATTTGCTCTACATTTTATATGGCCTTGATTGTCAGGATCGTTTATGTAAGCATGATGCTCTGTATGTTTTATCATCAAGATTATGAAAATAATAATACAATAATAATAATAGTGTACCCAGTAGTACCTACCCTATGCCAGGCATTATTCTAAGCACTCTATACATACCATCTCATTGACCTTATTAGAACACATTTTATCCACATTTTGCAAGTGAAGAATGTGGAGCTCAAAAAGGTAGCAGAAGTGTCTAATGTTTCCCAGCTTGTTAATGGCAGACACAGGCTTTGAACCCTGGGATCCTAGCTCTAGACTCACTGCTCTCAAAATATATTATGCAAAAGATGAGTTTGTGTAGGTTACAAGGTTTGGAAGATGTATTTATTCTAGGGAAAACTAGGAAATTTGATCATCTTTATGTCACCTGAACATGGGACAGTGTTTATATTGTTACCCTGTCAGAGCCTGTGACATCATAACTAATTTTGATTCCCCTCATTCCAGTTTCCCCAGTTGCAAAATTGTCATCTGGACTTCCTTTATCACTTTCTTTCACCAAAATACTCTTCAATAAGAAATGGAATTCTTGTCTCTCTTGGTTCCCCCCTCCATGTTTCCTAACTTCTCTTCCTCCTTTCTTGCAATCACTCACATGATCACATGGTCCAGGACCTGGTGGTTGTTGACTTCAACTCATAGCAACCCCATATATGACAGAACAAAATTTTTCCCAGCACTGCACCATCTTTATGATCATTGGTAAGTGGTTTGTTAAGCGCCTTCAATCCTTGGGGCCTGATTTCATCACTGAATTGGACAATGCTCTATGTGATCCACATGTTGTTTTTGTTTTCTTCTGCTTTTTAATTGTGGTTTGAGTGAAAGCTTACAGAGCAAATCAGTTTTCCATTCAACAATTTATACATTTTCATTTGTTTGTTTCATAACATTACTGGCAATCCCCTTAATATAACAGCAGATTCATAGGGTTTTCATTAGCTAAATTTTGACAGTAGAGTGCCAGGCCTTTTTTCCCTAGTACGTCTTAGTTTCAAAGCTCTGCTAAAACGTATCCACCCAGAGTGATCCTGCTGGTATTTGAAATACCAGCGGCACAGCTTCCATCCAGATAACAACACACAAGCCACCACACTATGACAAACTAACCGACAAGGGGTGGCCAGGACCTGGTAATATGAGGTAATTTGTAATCATTAAACAGTCACTGATACAGTCACACTGGTACAGCCTGAGGAATAAAAAGCAGTTGAAAACGTCTAGCACTCTAACCCATTTGCAGCTATATTCCTTTACCTGTTCTGACACCCTGTATCCACTCTGGCTACAGAAATTTTCCTTCTTAGTAAGACTAGAATGGCAAAAGACCTCAATGTGCTTTCCTCCGAGGCACACAATAAATTTATCCTTACCTTTCATGGATGAGATCATCTGTTTATTTTATAATGCTTTATTCTGGTTGGTGTTAAATGCTACATTATTAGCTTTGGAAGGATGGGATCAGAGGAGCATATAGCATCCATTTAGTAGTTACTAGCATGTTGAGCTTGTGATTTACTTGTAACTATCATAGGTGCCAACTGTTTGTTGTGCTGGTGGCATTCTCCCTCTCTAAAGCTAGTTCAGACTTCTGTAGAGAACACTTCTCACCCACCATGGAATTTGTCTCTTGACTTTGGCTATTGAAACAAAGCTCTTCTATAAAATAAATAACTGAAAGTTAGGAGGAATTTCATGTTTTGAAGACCCAGTTTTCCTATACTCTTTCATTAATTTCAGAAGCTCAATATAAACATTTTGTTCTTAGGTATGAGCTATTGCTTAGCTCTTTGCTACTCAAACTGTGGCCCTCAGACCAGTGGTAGTGACATCATCTAGAAGCTCGTATGATCTAAGGCTCCATTTCACACCAACTGAATTAAAACATGCATCTTACAATCTCTGATTCATAGACACATTGAGAAATGCATGTGAAGGCAATAGAAAGTTTTAACTTCTGAAGAAGAGACTGGGCAGGGCAGTGCTTTAGACAAGCAACAACATTGATTCAGGTGTAAACCTGCCCTTTGACTTGGAAATAACCCAGACTGCAAAACATAGCAGGTAGAACAGAAATAACAATTTATTTTCAGAAGCATGATCATCTGAATTTCAAGAGGTAAGGGCTTCCACAGAAGGAGTAGCAGGAAAGAAAGGAAATTTTTTATATGCTCATAATCCTTTCTAAGGATATCAACTTATACTTCACAATTAAAAAAAAAATCAGTGGAAATAATCATTTAAAAAGAGCAAGACAATCCTTGATTGTATCTCTTACATTACTGCAGTGTGTAGCACATAAGTGATTCTAAAGCACACCTACACTCTAGAGAGGAGAAAGGGCCATGCCTCCCAACCCTACAACTTACTAATCTTGAGATGTTAACAGGAGTTTCCAGGAGGGCTGCCATTTCACCAATTTCTCATTTAGATATCCCAGTCTTTTAAGTGAGCCCTCCCAAAGATACTGTGCAAAAAAACATGTCATTAGTGGAGTTTCAGCAAAATGATGGAAAAGGCAGACAAGCTACACAGACCCTCTGCAACAAAGCAATGAGAAACCAATTGAAACCAATGCAGAAGACTATCCTGGAACTTTGGAAGGAAGGTTAAAAAAGTGGATTAAATACCAACTAGTGGAAGCTTTGCTGGCATAGAGCCTAAGGCATTTGACTGCTAACCAGAAGGCTGGCAGTACAGACCCACCAGCCACTCCTTGGAAGAAAGGTTGGACAATCTACTTCCGTAGTGATACCACCTCAGAAACCCAAGGAGGGGTCACTATGAGTTGGATCTGACTCAAAGGCAGTGAGTTTGGTTTTTTTGGTTTAGTAGAAGAACCTGAATGAAACAGTGAGTAAGGAGGGAAAGAGAGGTGTTGACTACTGCAGTTGAGGGCACAACCATTTTGAATATTTCCTGATAACAACCTAAGAATTAATTGGCTCTGCTCACCAAGGCTGCATGGGCAAGGACTGCATTGGTGGCCGATGACTAGGAGGCAGAACAGCAAGAAAGGGGACTGATGGACCTGTGGACTGCTGGCAGCCATCCTGAAGGCACAACCATTTTGGATGTTTTCAAGCAGCCGGCACAGCAGTCTTGAGTGTGTGAAGGTGGCATTCTTGCTTGGACTACAACCTGAGGGTGGGCTCTGCCTGTCAAGGACAGCACTGACAACTGCACTGGAAGTGTGATATTATCTTGTTACTCTTGTGTCCCATGACCTCTTGGTGAACAGGGGGTGGCCAGCCCTCCTCCACCCACCCTCTTGATCTGTGGGAGTTCCATCCTGGTCTGTGCCCTGGCAGAACCTGGGTCCTGTGTGCCCCACACACAGAGTTTTGTTTTTGTTACTTTTTAAATTATTCATCTTCCTCCTTTCTTCCACTTTTTTTTCTCTTTCCCATCTCTAGTTCTCTTTTTTTTCTCTCCTTTGTTTTCTCCTTTCCTCCTTTTTCCCTGGTTCCCTTCTCTTTTGCTTTTGGTTCTTCCCATACCTTGTTTTTCCTTTTGTAGTTCAGTTAATACTACTATTATTCAAATTTATGCATCAGTCACCAAAGCCATAGGTGAGGGGATTGAAGTTTTTTTTTTTTTTTTTTTTTTTGACTTTTGCTTTTTCACAGACCAGGAAATGAGCAGAGAACTGCAGAACAGCTAGGGGAGGCAAACTTACCTGTCAGTTTGTCCTATTGTAGTAGCTTCAGTGTTGGTGTGAGGCTGGAGGCTATGCCATCAGTGTTTCAAATGCTAGCAGCGTTACCCATGTGGACAGGTTTCAGTGGAGCCTCTAGACTAAGACAGACTTGGAAGAAGGAAGAGGCCATCTACTTCTCAAAGAATTGGTCAGTGAAAACCTTATGAATAACAATGAAACATTGTGCAATATAGTGCCGGATGATTAGCCCTCGGGTCTGGAGGCACTCATTGGAGAAGACCTGCCTCCTCAGAGTAGAGCCGACCTGAATGATGTGCATAAATGTTTCAGGACACCCATTTGCTGATGTGGCATGTCTCGAGATGAGAATAAACAGTTGAAAACATCTGTTAAATATCAGAACATGGAATGTATGAAGTATGAATCCAGGAAAACTGGAAGTTGTCAAAAATGAGATGGAACATATAAAGATAGGTATCATAAGCATTAGTGAGCTGAAATGGACTTGTTTTGGCCATTTTGAATCAGAAGATCATATGATGTACTATGCTGGCAATTGCAAATTGAAAAGGAATGGTGTGGCATTCATTGTCACAAAGACTGTTTAAAGATCTGTCCTGAAGTACAGTGCTGACAGTGATAGGATAATACCCATACACCTACAAAGAAGATGAGTTAATATTACTATTATTCGAATCTATGCACCAACCACCAAAGCCAAAGATGAGGAAATGGAAGATTTCTACCAACTTCTGCAGTCTGAAATTGACCAAACATGCAATCAAGATGTATTAATTATCACTGGTGACTGTAATGCAAAAGTGGGAAACAAAGAAGAGTTACCAATAGTTGGATAATATGGCCTTGATGATAGAAGTAACACTGGAGATCACAGGATAGAATTTTGCAAGACCAACCACTTATTCATTGCAAATACCTTTTTTCAACAACATAAGCGACAACCATACACATGGATTTCACCAGATCGAATACACAGGAATCAGATTGACTACATCTGTAGCAAGAGGCGATGGAGAAGTTCAATATCTTTCACCAAAAGAAGAACAGGAGCTGGTTGTAGAACAGACCATCAGCTGCTCATATGCACATTCAAATTAAAGTGGAAGACAATTAAAACAAGTTCAGGAGAGACAAAATATGACCTTGGTAATATCACTCCTGAATTTAGAGACTATTTAAAAAATACATTTAATGCTTTAAACACCAATGACCGAAAACCAGAGGACTTGTGGGATGACCTCAAGAACATCTTCTGTGAAGACAGTAACAGGTCATTAAAAAGAGAAGAAAGGAAGAAAAGACCAAAATGGATGTCAGAAGAGACTCTGAAATTTGCCCTTGAGTGGAGAGTAGCTAAAGAAAATGGAAGAAATGAAAAGATAAAAGAGCTGGAAAAAAGATTTCAAAGAGCAGCTCAAGAAGACAAAACCAATTACTATAATGAAATGTGCAAAGACCTGGAGTTAGAAAACCAAAAGCGAAGAACATGTTCAGCATTTCTCAAGGTTAAAGAACTGAGAAAAAATTTAAGCCTTGAGTTGCAAAGTTGAATGATTCTATGGACAAAATATTACATGATGCAGGAAACATCCAAAGAAGATGGAAGGAATACACAGAGTCACTGTACCAAAAAGAATTGCTCAATGTTCATCCATTTCAGATGGTGGCATATGATCAAGAACCAAAGGTATTGAAGGAAGAAATTGAAGTGGCACTGGAGGAATTGGTGAAGAAAAAAGCTCTAGGAATTGACAGAATACCCACTGAGATGTTTCAAAAAACAGATGCCCTGCTGGAGGCACTCAATTAGCTATGCCAAGAGATTTGGAACAGAGCTATCTGGCCAATTGACTGGAAGAGATCCATATTTGTACCCATTCCAAGGAAAGGTGATCCCACAAATGTGGAAATTATTGAACAATATCATTAATATCACATGCAAGTAAAATCCTACTGAAGATAATTCAAAAACAGTTGCAGCAGCATATTGACAGAGAGCTTCCAGAAATGCAAGATGGATTCAGAAGAGGATGTGGAACCAGGGATATCATTGCTGATGTCAAATGGATCTTAGCTGAAAGCAAAGAATACCAGAAAGATGTTTACTTATATTTAATTGACTATGCAAAAGCATTCAATTGTGTGGATCATAACAAATTATAGATAACATTGAGAATAATGGGAATTCCAGAACACTTGAGTGTACTCATGAGGAACTTGTACATAGATCAACAGGCTGCTGTCTGCACAGAACAAGGGGATACCACATGATTAAAAATCGAGAAGGGAGTGTACCAAGGCTGTATCCTTTCACCATACTTATTCAACTTGTATGCTGAGCAAATAATCTGAGAAGATGGATCATATGAAAAAGAATGTGCCATCAGGATTGGAGGAAGACTTGTTAACAACCTGTGATACATAGATGACACAACTTTACTTGCTGAAAGTGAGGATGACTTGAAGATGAAAGACTACAGTCTGCAGTATGTATTACACTTCAATAAAAAGAAAACAAAAGTCCTCACAAGTGGTCCAATAGTCACACGATAAATGGAAAAAAGATTGAAGTTGTCAAGGACTTCATATTATTGGTTGCACAATCACCACCAATGGAAGCAGCAGTCAAGACATCAGACAACATATTGCATTGGGCAAATCTGCTGCAAAGGACCTCTTTTGAGTGATGAAGAGAGAAGATGTCTCCTTGAAGACTGAGGTGCACCTAACCCAAGCCATAGTATTTTCAATCATCTGTTATGTATATGAGAGCTGGACAATGAATAAGGAAGACCAACAAAGAGTTTATACTTTTGAGTTGTGGTGTTGGAAAAGATTGCTAACAGTACCATGGTCTGTTGAAAGAACTAATAAATCTGTCTTGGAAGAAGTGCAGCCGGAATGCTCCTTGGAAGCGAGAATGGGCAGACTTCATCTCATCTACTTTGGTCATGTTGTCAGAAGGAAGCATTCCCTGGAGAAGGATATCATGCTTAGTAAAGTGGAGGGTCAATGAAGAAGGGGAAGGCCCTCAACAAGATGGTTAGACACAGAGGCTGCAACAATGGGTTCAGGTATAGCAAAATCATGAGGCTGGCACAGGACCAGACAATGTTTCATTCTGCTGTGTGTAGGGTCACTATGAGTTACAGACAACTTGATGGCACCTAACAACACAACAACATATTTTGAAATTTTTTCTTATTTTGTGCATTTCTTTTTTCTTTTTTTCCTTTTTGCAATTGTCCCTGTTTGTTTATGTGGCTTGAGCTTTTTGTTCTCTTGTTTTATTTATTTATTTAGTGCTTTTTATATTTTTTTTTCCTAAAAGTGTCAGACAGCAACTCTTCCCATACATCCCAACCATACCTGCACCTCCTGTAGCCCCACCCACTGAGTAAGAGTCACCATTTGCTTTTTCAGCAACTCACCAATGATAGATGGTAGACAATACAAGCTTAACTGACCCTCAATTGCTCTTTCCAAACAACTATAAGAGATCTGTGCATAGACTCTGATTCTCTATCACACCTACCAGGAGGCAGGTACTGAATGCCTACATGCTAATAACTAGAAAATAGAGGAGGACAGTACCCTACTCACAGAGATATATCAAAACAAAATAATGAAAAAAAAAATTATTCATGAATCACATTAACATACAGCCACAAATTAAACATAAATACAACAATACAACAATGTCTTGGAGACAATAGACCATCACAGTTCACACAAAAAAAGCAAAATAAAGTAATGGAAACAAGGAACCAGGATACAAACCCAGAAAACATCCCTGAGGAAGAAGCAGCATTGGAACTCCCTGGTAAGGAATTCAAAAGAATTATATTTAGGTAACTTCAACAGATTGAGAGACAGATTAAAGAAAACACTGACAAGATAAAGGAAAACACAGACAAAACTCTAAAACAATTTAGGAAAATAATACAAGAACTAATTGGCAAAATAAAAAAATTAGAAATGAAAAACAACAGCAAACAGAAATCCAGAAGATTAACATCAAGATTTCAGAAATAGATAACACACTCAATGGATGAAGGGGTAAAATGAAATCAGTGGAAGACAGGATTAATGAGATGGAAACAAATACCTCAACACTATTTTGTTAAGGGATCAAAAAGACAAAAGATCAAAATATAATGAATAAGCCTAAGATTCCTGTAGGATACCATCAAGAGGAAAAACCCATGTGTAATCAAAATTCTAGAACAGAAAGAGACAGATAAAACCACAGGGAAAATTGTTGGAAGAGAAGATTTGTTGGAAAAGAATTTGCCTGATATGATGAAAAATGAGACTACATCTATTCAAGAAGTTCAACAAACCCCAAACAGGATAGACTCCAAAAGAAAATCACCAAGGCATATCATAATCACACTCACCAAAACCAAAGACAAAAAAAGGATCCTGAAAGTTGCATAAGAAAAACAAAAATTTATCTACAAAGGACAACCAATAAAACTAGGCTCTGTTTTCTTAGCAGAAACCATGCACATGAGAAGGTAATGGACAATATATATAAAACCCTGAAAGAAAAAAATAAAAATTTCATACCAAGAATTATATACCCAGCAAGACTATCCCTCAAATATGAGGGTGAAATAATGACATTTCCAGATAAGTAGAAATTAAGAGAATTTGTTAAAACCAGACCAACCTCACAAGAGATGCTAAAAGTAGTCCTTCGGACAGAGAACCTACAACAGCAAACAGCAACTGACCATTAACATACATGATGACATAACCCAGAAACCAACCCAGTTGTAGAAGTATCCAAAGTAAAATAAGCATACAAGACCATAAACAGGAAACTAGAGACATCAATTAGTAAATGAAAACATCTACAAATCAAATCAAGGGCATAAATAGTGTAGTTATGAACTTCTAAATGGTGAGGAATTCAAAATTAATTGTGAAATAGAAGAGACTGGTTTAAACATGGGAAGAAAATAATAAATCACAGGGTAACCTCAAAGAAAAATAATAAACTTTCACATAAAAAAAAAGAGAACAAGTAGAAATATTTAGAAAATACTAAAAAAAAAAAAAAAGTGAAGGAAATGATAAATAAACAAAAGGATTTTAGCATCCATGAACAAAAGGAGTTCAGCACAGAAAATTATATGGAACAAAGAAATCAGCAACACTGCAAAAAAAACACATAAGAAAATGACAGCAACAAATTCATACTTGTCAATAATTACATTGAATATAAATGGATTAAATGCACCTCTCAAGAGATGGAGAGTTGCAGACTTGGTAAGAAAACATAATCCATCAACATGCTGTCCACAAGAAACACACCTTAGAGACAAAGACAAAAATAGACTAAAAATCAAAGGCTGGAAGAAGATATGTATAAAAAATGTCAATCAAAAAAGAGCAGGAGTGGTGATGTAAATTTCTGATCAAATTGGCTTTAAGACAAAAACTGCCATAAAAGACAGGGAAGGACATTATATAATGATTAAAGGATAGCTAGAACAAGAGGACATAACCATAGTAAATATTTATGCACCCAATGAAAGAGCTCCAAAATATATAAAGCAGACTTTAACAGAATTGAAAAAACAAATAAATGACTCCACAGTAATGATAGGAGATTCTATCAATGAAAGATAGAATAACTGGAAAGAAACTTAACAAAGATGCAGAAAAACTAAACAATATATACAATAACTTGACCTTATAGACATCTACAGAGCACTTCACCCAAAAACAGCACAATACACATCCTTTTCCAGGGCACATGGAACATTCTCCAGCATAGACCATATGTTAGGTCAAAAAGTAAGCCTTAATAACTTTAAAAACATTGAAATACTGCAAAGCCTATTCTCAGATAACAATGCTATAAAATTAGAAATCAGCAATAGGAAGATCAACAGAAAAAGACCAAACGTGTGGGAACTGAATTATACCCTCCATAAAAATGATGGGTAATATAAGAAATAAAATACGAAATAAAAATTTCCTTGAATAAAATGAGAATGAAAACACAACATACCAGAATCTTTGAGACACAACAAAAGCAGTAATCAGAGGCCAATTTATAGTAATAAATACACACATCATAAAAGAATAGCCAAAATCAACACCTTAACCCAACATCTCCAATAATGAGAAAAAAAAGAAAAAAGAGCAGCAAGAAAAAAAGGCTACAGTCACCAGAAAAAAGGAGGTTTGAGCAGAAATAAATGAAACACAAAATAGGAAGACAATAAAATTTCAACAAGACTAGAAGTTGGTTCTTTGAAAATATTATTAAATTAAGAAACCACTGGCAAACTTAACAAAGGAAAAGAGGGAGAGAAAACAAATAACACAAATAAGAAATGAACTGGGTAACATCACAACAGAACCAACTGAAATAAAAAGGATAATATCAGGATACTATGAAGAAATGTACTCCAACAAATTTGAAAATCTAGACAAAATGGACAGATTTCTAGAAACATATTACTTACCTAAACTAACACAGACTGAGGTGGAAAATTTGAAAAGAATCATAAAAAAAGAATAAATTGAACATGTCATAAACAAAATTATTGACAAAAAAAAAAAAGTCCTGGTGCAGATGTTTTCACTGGAGAATTCTACCAACCGTTCAAAGAACTGACACCAATCCTACTCAAACTATTCCAGAACATAGAACAGGATGGAATACCCCCAAATTCATTTTATGAAGCAAGCATAACTTTCATACCAAAACTAGGCAAAGACATCACTAAAAAGGAAGACTACAGATCAATATCCTTTGTGAATATACTAAAAAATCTTCAACAAAATCCTAGCCAATGCATCCCAACAACATATCAAAAAAATAATACATTATGACCAAGTGAGCATCATATCAGGCATGCAAGGATGGTTCAACATTAGAAAAGCAATCAACACAATTCATCACATAGTTAAATAAAGGAAAATAACCACATGATCATATCAATTGAGGCAGAAAAGACATTTGATAAAATCCAACACCGATTCCTAATAAAAACTTGCAGAAAAATAGTCACAAAAGGGAAATTCCTCAACATAATAAAGAGTATATATAGAAAATCAGCATCCAAGATTATTCTCAGTGAAAAGAGACTGAAATCATTCCCCTTGGGAATGGGAACCAGACAAGTATGCCCTCTATCACCATTGCTATTCAACATTGTATTGGAAGTCCTAGCCAGGGCAATAAGGCAAGAAAGGGCAACCAAAGGCATCCAAATTGGTAAGGAAAAAGTCAAACTATGCTTATTTGCTGATGACATGATCCTATACCTAGAAAACCCAAGAGACTCAGTAAAAAATCTACTGGAACTAATTGAAAGATTTAGCACAGTGGCAGGATATAAGATCAACATCCAAAAGTCAGTGGGATTCTGCTATACCAGCAAAGAGATTGCTGAAAAAGAAATAAGGAAATCAATACCATTTACAATAGCTACCAAAAAATAATAATAATAATAAAATACTTGAGAATAAATTTTACCAAGGACACAAAAGATCTGTACAAAGAAAACTACAAAGCACTACTTCAAGAAACCATAAGGGGAAAAAATGGGAACTTCCAGCAAGATGGAGGAATAGGCAGACAAATGACACAGACCCTCTCCAATGAAGAAAACAGAAACCAATTGACAGAGATACAAAAGATAATCCTGGAGCCCTGAGCTTTGAAAGGGACTATACAGAAGTGGATTAGGCACCAACTAGTGGAAAAATCTGAACAAAAACATTGAGTATGGAAATGGTTGGAGCTACAGACTGTCAACTACTCTGATGGGACCAACAACCTGAATGTTTCCAAGTGATGCTGAGATCTGAGAATTGACCTAAAGATCAGCCCTGGTCACCAAGGACTGCAAGGACAACTGCCCTGGTGGCCTATGACTAGGAAGGGAAACAGCAAGGAGGGTGACAACCAGAGCTGTGGACTTTCCACTATCCTGAGGGCACAGCCATTTTCATTGTTTACAAGCAGTGGCCATTTTGGATATTTAAAATGACTGAGGGTGCAGCCGATTTTAATCTTTCAAAGTGGCAGCCATTTTGGATTTTAAGGTGACAGCATTCTCATTCAGATTCCAGGAGCCTAAGATTAGGCTCTGTTTGCCAAAGACAGCAGGGACATATGAAGGCTGACAACAGGAAAGGAGACAGGTGGTAAGTGTGTAAGTGCTGTCAACTAGCAAATAGAGGAGCACAGCACAGTACCCTGCTTATGTAGATAACATACAAACCAAACAAAAAAAGGAAAATCGTGGGCAAGTCTCTCCAACATATAATCATCAACTAAATATAAACACAAAAACATCACAATGCCTTGGAGACAACAAAGCATCACAGTCTACACAAAGAACCAAGATAAAGCAGGAGAAACAAGGAACCAGGATACAAATCCAAAACACACCCCTAGGGAAGATATAGCATTGGAACTCCCTGATAAGGAATTCAGAAGAATTATATTTAGATATCTTCAACAAATTGAGAGACAGATCAAAAAGAACACTAACAAATTTGAGGAAAACACAGAAAAAACCCTAGAATAATTTCAAAAGATAATACAAGAACAAAATGACAAAATAAATGAAAAATTAGAAATGGTACAAAACCTACACACAGAAATCCAGAAACTAATACTAAATTTTCAGAAATAGATAAGACATTGAACAGGCAAAGGAGTAGAATTGAATCAATGGAAGACAGAATTAGTGAAATTGAAG
>NW_006921592.1:12389221-12395129 GCF_000298275.1 Orycteropus afer afer | reverse complement strand
TGATAAACCTTCACATCAAAATGAAAAAAAGGACCAGAACAAATATTTAGCAAATACTAAAACAATAGCAATGAAGGAAGTGATAACACAATTCATAAACAAAACGAGCTCAGCACAGAAAATTATATGGAAGAAATTGACACTACGAAAAAGCTCATAACAAAAATGACAGCAACAAATTCATATTTGCCAATAATTACATATCTGGCAAGGAACTTATCTCTAAGATTTATAAAAAACTCCCACATCTCAACAGCAAAGGAATTAACAATCCAATTGAAAAATGGGCAGAAGACATGAATAGACACTTCATCAAGGAGGATATTCAGGTGGCAGCTAATACATGAAGAGATGCTCACAATCATTGGTAGAGAGATGCAAATCAAAACAATGAGATAACGTCTCACCCCAGCACTGATGGCAAGAAAATAACAAATGCTGGTGGGGATGTGGAGAGATTGGGACTCATACACTGCCAGTGGGACTGTAAAGTGATTCAACCACTGTGGAAAGCAGTATGGCAATTCCTTAGAAAGCTGGAATTGGAGATACCATTTGACCCAGCAATCCCATTACTAGGTATATGTTCTAGAGAGGTGAGAGCCAGGACAAAACAGATATATGCACACCCATGTTCATTGTAGCACTATTTACAATATGAAAAAGATGGAAACAACCTATGTGCCCATCAGTGGAAGAGTGGATGACCAAATTGTGGAACATACACAAAATGGAATGCTATCCAGCACTGAAGAATAATGTAGAGTCTGCAAAACACTGTATAATATGGATGAACTTGGAAGATATTATGCTGAGTGAAATAAGTCAATCAGAGAATGACAAATATAGTATTAGTTCGTTGTTGTGGAGGGCCAAGGGAAGGTTTATATATGGAGGGAAACTTTCTTTGTTGGTTGTTGAGGTGGTAGGGGAGGAGAGGGAACACCACATTGATCCATATCACTTTAGTTCTGTGTATTTCACTATACATAAATTATATTTTAATAAAATGCATTAAAATGAATAAATAAATGAATAAACCATAAGAAATCTACATAAATTGTAAATGAAAGAACATATCATGCTCGTGGATAGGAAAAGTGAACATTGTGAAAATGTCAATACTACCCAAAGCAATTTATACATTCAATGCAATCCCAATCTAGATTCCATCAACATTCTTTAAAGTATGGAAAAAACAATCACTAATATTATATGGAAAGGAAAGAGACCTCAGAGAAATAAAGCACTATTGAAGAACAGCAAAGTGTGAGGCCTCACACTTTCAGATGTCAAAACCCATTTTATAGCCATTGTAGTCAAAACAGCCTGATACTGGTACAATGACAGACACATAGACCAGTGGAATAGAAATAAGAAACCAGAAATAGATTCATCCACTTATGGTCAGGTGTTCTTTAACAAAGGGCCAAAATCCATTAAAAGGGGAAGAGATAATTTATTTAACAAATGATGCCTGCAAAACTGGTTATCCATTTGCAGAAAAATGAAACAAGATCCATACCTTAGTTTATAATGGTGTGAGGTATGGATCTTGTTTCATTTTTCTGCAAATGGATAACCAGTTTTGCAGGCACCATTTGTAAAACTAATTCCAGATGGGTCAAAGACTTAATGTGAAACCTAAAACTATAAATTTCAAAACAGGGGCAAATTTAGGGTCTCTAATTTATGGCATAAATAGACTATCAAGCTTAACCCAAGATGCACAAACAGCAGAAGATAAACTAGATTATTGAAACCTTCTGAAAATTAAATTTTTATGTGCTTCAAAAGACTTCTCCAAAAAAGTAAAAAGAGAACCTATACATTGGGAAAAAATATTCAGCAATGGCATACCTGACAAGGGAGTTATCTCTAAAATTTATAGAAAACTTCAACACCTCAACAAAAAAAGACAAACAATCCATTTTAAAAATGGTCAGAAGACATGAATAGACACTTCACCAAAGAAGATATTCAGGTGGCCAACAAACCCATGAAGAAATATTCATGATCATTAGCCATTAGAGAGATGTAAATCAAAACTATGAGATACCATCCCACCCAAGCAGTAATGGCAAAGTTCAACAAGACAGAAAATAACAAATGCTGGCAAGGATATGGAGAGATTGGGACTCTTATACACTGCTGGTGGAACTGTAAAATGATACAACCACTGTGGAAATCAGTGTGGTGATTCCTTAAATCATTGGAATTAGAAATACCACTTAATCCAGCAGTCCCATTTCTAAGTATATATCTTAAAGAAGTGAGAGCCAGGACAAGAACAGATACATGCACACTCTTGTCCATCACAGCACTATTCACAATAGCAAAAAGATGGAAATAACCTAAGTGCCCATCAACAGAAGAATGGTTAACCAAACTATGGTACATACATACAGTGGAATACTTTGCAACACTAAAGAATAATGTAGAATTTGTGAAACACTGCATAATATGGATGAATTTGGAGGACATTATGCTTACTGAAATAAGTCAATCATAGAAAGACAAACATTGTATTAGTTCACTATTGTAAAATGTCAAAGAAAGGTTTATACATGAAAGGCAACTTTCTTTATTGGTTACCAAGGATGGAAAGGGAGGGGAAGGAACATTGCTAGACAGGTAGAGACAAGTATTGATTTGGGTGAAGAGAAGGGCAATATACCAAAAGTGAGATCAATACAGTGGCACTGAGGAAGAGGAAGACATAGAAAGGTACACAGAGGTACAGACAGCAAAGATGAACCTTTTGTATGTGTTGCCAGTGATGGAAAACTTTGATCTACTGGTGGATAGATGGATGGACAGGCTGAAAGATCAGGTATGTCTAGGCAAGGGGGAGTGTGCCCATGACCATGTATAGAGTTGGCAGGCGATGTTTCTACATGTGTATTTGTATGTGCTGTAAGAATGTTCAAATATCTAATAGAGGTAACAAGGGACAAAGTTATGATAACTTCTTGGCCACAGCCAACCACCCTGAGGGAGTGCGTAAGTGGACCTATGGGCTTGGGACCATGGTCGCAGGAGACCTCAAGCTCATTTGGCATAATACACTACACAAAAACTTTGTTCCACATTCTACTTTGGTGAGTAGTGATTAGGATCTTCAAATCTCACACGCAGCCATCTAGATATAATGATGGGTCTCTCCTCTTCCAGAGCAAAGAAGAATTAAGAAAACCAAAGACCATGAAGCAATTAGTCTTAGGGATTAGTAGACCATGCGATGCTCAGCCTATGTGACCACAAGATTAGAAGAACTATATGGTGCCCAGGTACCATTGTAAACCATTCAGAGGGGGATTAGTGCAGGAAATCCTGGATAGACTGGGAGAACAATGTGTAACAAAACTCAAAAATCATAAAAAAAAAAAAAGACCAGGTTTGTTGATCTAATAGAGCCTGGTGAAATCCCTGAGACTGTGGCCCCTAACTACTCTTCAGCTTGGAACTGAGTTCATTCCTGTGGCTTCCAGCAAAACAAAAGACAAGCATATAGGGTGAACATGTACATCAGGTAGATACACCCCTTGGAGTGATCAATTGTGGGAGAACAGAAGGGCAATATTCACATAGGGAGATAGCTCGCGGGCAGGGTGCATGGGAGGAAAGGAAACAAGGAAGAAGTAACTACGGGGAGGAAGTGGGAAGAGAGCTGTTACGTTGTGGGGAATTACAGCCAATGTCATGAAACAAAATGTGTATGAACTGCTGTATGGAAAATTAATTTGCTCTGTAAACTTTCACCCAAATTACAATAAAAATTTACAAAAATAAAAAAATAATAAAATAACTGAGGAAAGGACAATAAGTTGTTTCTTTGGAGTCAATTTGTTGAATGGCTGAATGTCACAGTTTAGATGTTTCTCTTGAAGGCTCCAAGCCAGAACATATGTTCAACATATTAATATACTTATAAATCAGAACTTCTCCTACAAACTAACCCATTTCCACTTTTCACAATCCTACAGTTAAGAAGTAATCCGAGTATAATCAATATGCTATTTATTTTTGTAAGTTTTATTGGGTACTACACACATGAGTAGGGACAGTGACAGTGGTGGTTCAATGGTAAAATTTTCACTATCCATGCCAGAGACCTTGATTTTATTTCCAACCAATCCACCTCATGGGCAGACACCATTTATCTGTCAGTGGAGATTTGCATGTTGTTATGATTTTATGATGCTGAAGAGGTTTCAGCAGAGCTTCCAGAATAAGATAAACCAAGAAGAAAGATCTGGTGATCTAATTCTGAACATTCGCCAGCAAAAAGCCTATGAATCACAACAGTTCAGTCTGAAATCGATCATGGGGATGGTGCAGGGTCAGCAGCATTTCATCCCATTGTGCATGCGATTGCATGAGTGTGTGTCCAACTCAACAGGAGCTAACACTAACAACAATAACAGCACATATGATTGGCTTAAGACATTTCATTGGTACTAATAAAACTTAGTATTTCAGAGAACAATCTTTGCAGTAACGTAGACCTGCCTTTCCTTCAACTCTGCTAACCTCCTACCTCCCTGACTGTGGCAGTTATAGAAGGTTGATTAGCCAATGACATTGGGTCTGAGAACTGACCAGTTAGATAAAATAGAAAATTTTAATTAAAGCAAGAAATATATTTTAAAAATTTTAAGTGCTTCCTACCATTTTATTTTAAATAAAGAAATGTAAATTCAATTTCTAATCCTTTATTGTAGAGCACAGCCTTTTCTTGGACTATCCACTGATTGGAGTTCCCCATTGATTTTCTTGCATGAATCATTTCCATAATTTTAAATTTTATAAAGAATTTGATATTTGATGGTTAAACAGGGTGCAGAAAATGTCTGTATTTTTACTAATCTTCCAAAATTATAATAGCTATTTGGCCCACAACTGATAGAACCATATTTTTACTTATGTACATGTATTTGGAATACTCAAATTTCCAACATTGTTTTCATAGAAATAATAACCATGTCTTTTCATGCTACCAATTCATCATTTTACATAATATTTAATTGAGTGACATTCACCATCAACATCACCTGTAGACACAGGAAAAGGTGCTCCTGTTCTGGGCCTATGCTGTAGAAGTCCACATTTGGTCCTATTCTTGCCATGCTCCTCCCAATGTCCTCCCAACACAACAAACTCTCCATAGTCTGCACCTCCCTTTCAAAGCATGTTCTAAATACAAGAACCCTGAAGTTTCCTGGCCAGTAGACAGAACAATCTTTGAAGCCTGGATTAAGGTGTTCACGTTCTACATGAGACCCCTTGTGGTGTGAGACAGAATTGGAGTTTAGAAGAGATGGGGACAGGCTGCAGAGCAAGGACCATGAATGGGCAGGGATGGGGCCTCTCCTTATACCATTAGGTTTCGCATGGAACACTAAAAACATTGATCATTAGAAATTTGAAGTTGGCCTTCCAGGTCATTTTGAAGATTTATTTATCAAGGTAAAAGAATACAACATATTTTATTTAAGAGATTGTTAGCTTGGAGTATATCTTTAAATATTTAGATATAAGGGATATGAATCTCCATTTGTATTCTTGCTTATGACCTCATTAATGTTAGGGTCAGGCTCGATTACAACAAGAGATATAAGTAGTTTAGGAACAAATACAACTAACTTTTGGCGGCTCACAACCCAGCAGATAGGAGTAGAAATGACCAGAGCATGTACTTGAAAGTATGCTCCCAGCCCAGACATCCAGAAGTCATGGGTGTCAATCTGAGCACTCTAGAGATGGTGTGGAGAACAGAGTTAATCTAGAAAAAAGGTTAAGTAAATGCTGGCTAAGAGTTCCTGCCATTTTTAACCTCATTAACTTGGCTTTACATCTGTAAAATTAGAATAATCATGGCTAATTCACAGATTTCTTGTGAGGAATA
>NW_006921592.1:12372674-12388831 GCF_000298275.1 Orycteropus afer afer | reverse complement strand
TGGAAGACAGCTACCTGGCCAACTAACTGGAAGAGATCCATATTTGTACCCATTCCAAAGAAAGGTGGTCCCACAGAATGTGGAAATTATCGAACAATATCATTAATATCGCATGCAAGTAAAATCTTACTGAAGATAATTCAAAAATGGTTGCAGCAGTATATTGACAGAGAACCTCCAGAAATGCAAGCTGGATTCAAAAGAGGACATGGAATGAGGGATATCATTGCTGATGTTAGATGGATCTTAGCTGAAAGCAAAGAATACCAGAAAGATGTTTACTTATATTTAATTGATTATGCAAAAGCATTCAATTGTGTGGATCATAACATATTATGGATAACATTGAGAAGAATGGGAATTCCAGAACACTTAATTGTACTCATGAGGAACCTGTACGTAGAGCAGGAGGCTGTCGTTCGAATAGAACATGGGGATACTGCATGGTTCAAAATCAAGAAGGGTTGTAATCCTTTCCCCATACTTATTCAACTTGTATGCTGATCAAATAATCTGAGAAGCTGGATTATATGAAGAAGAACATGGCATCAGGATTGGAGGAAGACTCATTAACAACTTGTGATATGCAGATGACACAACTTTTCTTGCTAAAAGTGAGGATGATTTGAAGCACTTACTGATGAAGATTAAAGACTACAGTCCACAGTAGGGAATACACCTCAATATAAAGAAAGCAAAAATCCTCACAATTCGTCCAATAAACAGCTTCATGGTGGATGGAGAAAAGATTGAAGTTGTCAAGGACTTCCTATTAATTGCTTCTACTATCAGTGCCAATGGAAGCAGCAGTCAAGACATCAGACAACGTATTGCATTGGGCAAATGTTCTACAAAAGACCTCTCTCAAGTGATGAAGAGCAAAGATTTCTCCTTGAAGACCAAGGTGCACCTAATCCAAGCCATGGTATTTTCAATCACCTCTTATGCGTGTGAGAGCTGGACAATGAATAAGGAAGCCCAAAGAAGAGTTGATGCTATTGAGTTGTGGTGTTAGAGAAGAATGCTGAGTACCATGGTCTGCTAAAAGGACTAAGAAATCTGTCGTGGAGGAAGTGCAGCCAGAATGCTCCTTGGAAGTGAGAATGGCCAGACTTCGTCTCACCTACGTTGGTCATGTGGTCAGAAGAAACCATTCCCTGGAGAAGGATATCATGCTTGGTAAAGTGGAGGGTCAACAAAGAAGGGGAAGGCCTTCAACAAGATGGATAGACACAGTGGCTGCAACAATGGGCTCAGGTATAGCAAAGAATCTAACAACAATTTTTTTTTTCCTTTGCTAAATATTCCTAGGTATGACATTTTAAAAAATAATCATTATTATTTAGAACTCCCTATGGAGTCTCTGCAGGAGCTCTGGTAGCATAGTGGCTAAGACACTTGCCTGCTAACCAGACGGCTGGCGGTTCAAACCCACCAGCCACTCCTCGGAAGGAAGGTTGGGCAATCCTACTTCTGTAGTGATACTGCCTCGGAAACCCAAGGAGGGGTCGCTATGAGTCGGGGCCGACTCGACGGCACATAACAACAACAACAACAGTGGAGTCTCTGCAGCTCTGGTGGCACAGTGCCTAAGGCATTTGACTGCTAAGCAGAAGGTTGGTGGTTCAAACCCACCAGCCACTCCATGGAAGCAAGACTGGTCAATCTACTTCTGTAAAGATTTACCACCTCGGATATCCAACAGGGGTTGCTATCAGTTGGAATTCACTCGATGTCAGTGGTTTTTTTTTTTTTTTTTTTGGTTTTATGGAGTCTCTGGGTGTTGTAAATGGTTAGCATGCCAAAAAGTTTGTGGTTTGAGTTCACCCAGA
The DNA here is from genome assembly GCF_000298275.1 of Orycteropus afer afer. Classification (NCBI taxonomy): domain Eukaryota; kingdom Metazoa; phylum Chordata; class Mammalia; order Tubulidentata; family Orycteropodidae; genus Orycteropus; species Orycteropus afer. The sequence goes on along the minus strand of NW_006921592.1, from coordinate 12,386,999 downwards.
GGGACCTGGGAAGAAAGGTATAATGATCTATGCCCCATTGAAAACCCTATAAAGCACAATTCTACTCTGGCAGACATGAGATCTCCATGAGTCAGAGTCAACTCAATGGCAACTGATTTATTTGGTTTTCATTTTACGTGGGACATTTATCACCCCACTTTACCAAACTGAGAAATCTAGGTAGAGCAGAGGCTAACTTGCCCTAAGTACACACAGCTGGTAAATGATAGAGCCAAAATTAATCCTAACATTATGACTCCAGAGCCCATGCTCTTTTGTGAGCCCTTCCTCGTTTTTTTAATATCTCTCTTGCTTGCCTAGAACTGTCGTTTTGTTCTTTAAACCTCCTTGAAGTGGTATTGTACCTTCACTGAACCTATTAGAAAAAACATGTAGGCAACATCAAATGGATTAGTTATATAGTGCTTTATAAACTTTCAAATATTATAGCATATAGGGCAAAAATAAAAGGATTTTATAACCACTTATTATACCTAACCTTCCCTGGGTCAGACAACTTATAAAGATCACATTTAACTCCTGAGTCATTATGACTTCAGGGATATTTCTAGCCATTATTTTTATATACATCAGTTATTTTATATTTACATTATATGTGTGTGTTTCTTTTTTTGATTCCTAGGTGAATAATTCTACATCCATCACTGAAATTTTAACTTGTTCATTGCATCTAACTTTTCACATTTATTATGGCAATCTCTGAGTTGCTTACTATACCCACCTAAGTCAAGGTTATCAAGGAAATTATAGGCTACTCTATTATTTCCAAATGCATTTCCTATGAGACTTACAAATAACTTGTATCAAATACATGAATTCCAACACTATTTCACGTATATACCCCATTCCTCGGAAAAAAGATGGGGCAATCTACTTCCATAGTGATACTGCTTCAGAAATCCAAGGAGGAGTTGCTGTGAGTCAGGTCCCACTCAATGGCACATAACAACAACAACAACAAACACCCCAAAACTAGGCCTGTACTAAGACAACCATGAAATACTTTCATCAAAAAAAAAAAAAAGATGAAGAAAACATCTGCCTGTTTATAGTATTTTTACACAAATAATAAGCAACCCCCTCACATGGTAGTTTCCTCTGAGCACCATGGGTATTATATGCATATGTGTGATTTTCCTGTAGGTGTGTTATATGCAAAAATATGGCAAATGAAAATTTCACTGTAATTATCTAGCTCAGAGGTTTCAAATTTGTGGCCTCTGGGTTAAAATCATTATAGATAGTTGACTAGCCCACATTGTTGCAAGTTTCTTATGGTAGTTACTGACGCTTGAAGATCAGGAGATTTTGCATAAAAACCTGTGCTTCTAAGTTCTCTTAGAAAACTGGAAAATTTGTTCAGCCATCCCAGATTCCTATGTGGCAACCAACAGCTGGAGTGGAGCAGTCACCTGAACTCTCCAGTTCCTCACATTGTTGTTCCCTGTAGTCTTATACCTTCTAGTATGAACTCTCCAATTCCCCACAGTCACCACCATTCCCTATAGTTTTATGCCCTCTGACATGAACTTTCTAGTTCTCCACAGTCACTGCCATTCCCAACAGTTGTATATCTTCTGCTATGAACACTCTAGCTCTCCACATTCACTATTCCCTAAAGTATTATGCTTTCTGCTATACACTCTTTAGTTCCCCACAGTCTCCACCATTCTCTATAGTCTTATATCTTCTGGTTCAGTTCCTTAATTTTCTTCCTGGTCAACTGGTATTTGAATATAAATATCCTGATCTAGCTGATCTGGTGTATTAGAAATAAAATTAAAGTTTGTTGTTTCAAGAAACTCTTTGTCCTCTATAAATGTATAAACTTGCCAAGATGATCAAATTATATGAGTGAAATAAAAAGTTTTACTAAGTTATGTTAAATTTTACCTACCTTACTCACCCTTATCCTCTTTAAGTCACAGTTTTCCACTAGGTCATAGCAAAGCACTATATTAACCTGACAAGATATGTTCTTTACATTGATTATTACAATTACAACTCATTGCTGTGGAGTTCTCCAGCCCATTACTCTATTTTTCCAATTCAATAAGTTAAGATGATGTGTGATGATTTTCAGAGTTGCCCAGAGCTGCCAGATTCACTTATTTTTCTTTTACATGATCTTGGACAATCAAATGAGATACTGTCATCATTATTTCAGTAACTGTAACAAATTTTACACAGGTGAATACAAAACTGGGACAAATATGCCATGAAGCTAGCATGTCACCAGAAAGGTTTATCTGCATTATAAATTATGCAAGCCACTACAAAATATGAACAAATGGGAGTTGTGGCTTTTTAATAGCAATATAGACTAAAGATAAAAGCATCCAAACAGATCTGTCAACAGATCACAGCCTGACCTTCTGTGGAAAGAGCAAGGTGACTGGCTGAATTTTCCATCATTCCACCAAGGAAACTGATTCTGCAGGAGCAGGAGAGAGGGGAGCCTGGGATGAGTCTGTTTCACCCATTAGGATGAGAGTTTGGCAACAAAAGGTAGAAAACCACCCCACTAATTTTTACTCCATTTCAAAACAATTGATCCATCAAGTGACCCAGTCACTGGGAAGCTCAATAGTCCAATGTCCCTTTCAGAATACCTGCTGTCTCCCCAACTTTTCCTAGCTACACTTACTATATCTCTCCTCAGTGGAAACCCCACCTACTCTGCAGGGTATCAGCTCCTTAGAAAAGGCCCATCTGCCTCTGGAATGTGCCAGTCATAGTTTCTAAAAATGCAGACATTTACTCCAGGCTTATATTCAACTATGAAGTGGAACCAAATGAAGAAAATAGGACTGCACAAAGACCAATTGGGCTTATTTTCATACCTAAATATGCCTCCAGATTTCTTCTCATAAGGCAAAAGGCCGGTAAGGCTTGGGAGTCTTTCACTGCATTTTAGAATGTTGTTCATGCAGTCTGGTCTTGTATAAGGTAAAATAATTGGCTTGGTTAGATAAAACAGACTTGATGACATAAGGTAGAATACTGGTTTAAAGGAAAAAGCCCTCGGTACAGTCTAAAATTCAAAGATCTTTATATTCATTGTTGCCTGATGAATTTAGGAGGGCAAAAATGTGAAAGAGTATAAATAAGTATAGCTCTGAATCCCACAGCCAAGAAAGGATGAGCCTCCCCCAGGCTACCTAATAAAAGAGAAGATGGAAAAGTAATGAAAAAAGGTGTAAGCAATTAAAAACATGATGCTAAAAATGAAACTATGCCTAAAAGTTGTTAGGTAGGGTATAAGCTAAGCTGCTATATTAAAATAATAATAATAAAAAACAGTTCTCATAGACTCAATCTTTTTCAGAAGTACATCACCAGGGCTTTCTTCTGAGGCACCTCCAGATAAACTTGAACTTCCAACCTTTAGGTGAATTAAGTTAACCATTCGCACTACCCATAAAGAGATCTGGAAATAGAAAGGCTTAATCCTCATAGAGGTCTTATTTCTCTCTCATATAACAGTTCAAAGATAGGCAGCCAGTCCAGGGCAATGTGGGTCATTTTCAATATGTGCCTTCAATCCTTGGGTCCACAGCAACTGCCCCAGAAACTTGTAACCTTTTCCCAGCATCAAGGTAGGAAAAACAGTAGAGAGATAAAAGTTTCCTTATTAACAACATGACTTAGAAGTTTTACCTATTACTTCTGCTCATTGGGCAAAGATGAGCACATAGTTATATCTAGCTCCAAGAAAGACTGGAAATACAGTCTGTAGCTAAGCCAAGATAGGGTGGTGAGAGCTCTCTTATTAAAAGTTGGGAGAGAAAAATGAATATTGGGAGATAATTAACAATATCTCTGCTATACCGATAAAGACTCTCATTTCCTTCTTCAGATTCCTAGAGACACACATACATGCTGACATATAGTCAGTAGCCAGTGGAAATAAGGATTCCCAAAAGGGAAAGAAGGACAAAGTATACAAATTCATTTAATTTCTATATCTTTCAAGTATATTTTCCAAGTACATAGTAGGTATTTTAAAACCAGCTCTCCCCTTTCAACATAGCTGTACAATAGACCTAACTTCCAGATACTGTAGAACAATTGCTTCTAAATGGATCTTACCTTGACACCTTGCAAAAACTACAAGGAGGCCACATGTTCTGACCTCCTCTAATCCCACAAGAGGAAGGCAGAATCACCATCAATAGCGCAAGGCCTATTACTGCAAGGCCTGACATGCTGCCTCCCTCCAGCCCTTTCACCAACCGTTCCTCCCAAAGCACCCACCACCTCTCTCCTAGGTTCGATAATTCATTGCAGTGGCCACACAGAGCTCACAGATTATGAGGTTTATTAGGGAAGCACCAGACTACAATTCAAGTTCAGGAAGAACACTCAGTCTCTCTCCCAGCCCACCATCCCTCAGCCAACAGTCTCTCACAGTCTCTTTCCCAGCAGTGTTGGTCCCTCGGTGTCTCACTCAGTGATGCGTGTTTTTTGCATCTTTCCCAGTAGCACGTGTTTCTTTCTGGAGTGCATGTCTCTTTCAGCAGCACATCTTCCTCAACCAGCAGTCAGAGAGAGTTCTGCCTCTAGGAGGCCTCCTTTTGAGCCCGACAGGGTGGTCAAACTAGCCAATCCTAGCGTCAGAACTCTAAGCATGTGAGAGAGAGTGGGAACTTCCCAGAACATTGTATTGTGCCATGCCCAACAGAAATAACCCAGGTGGGTGACTTTAAAATTAGGATCTCCTCAGTTGCTAATAGCAATTCCCACCTTAGAGTTTACAAAGACTTATGGGTAGAAAAGCCACACTAAGTAATTAACTACACCGCACACCTAAAATAAATACTTCTTCATTTAACTTTCAGAGTGTTGTTCCTCCATCATCTTTTTATGCTCCATTCTCTTCAACTTCCCAAGACCAGAAAGAAAGGTAGAAACTAGACATCATTGTCTTCCTTATCATTACCAAGAATAAACTAGAATAAGCCCCTACTGTTTCATCTAAAATGAACATAAAATTTTCTTCTTGTGTTCTACTTGGAAAAAAAAAAAAAGGAGAAAATATGGGGCCTTGTTTGTTACCAGAGTTCTGGTGGTGCGGCGGGTAAGGCATTTAGCTGCTAACCAGAAATTTGGCAGTTCAAACCCACCAGCTGCTCCATAGGAGGAAGATGAGGCAATATACTTCTGTGAATATTTACAGCCTTGCAAACTCTATATGGGTCACTACGACTCGGAACTGACTCGATGACAGTGGGTTTGGTTTTGGTTTTGCTTGTTACAACAGTAATACCTCACTTATCCTGACTAATCTAGGCCTCCCTCACAAAGTTACTTTTTTTAGATTGGGTTACTGTTTAGTGATTAAATATCATTGCCTTTCTTCCTTGACTTAGAAGTTTTACCTATCACTTCTGCTCACAACCCATTGGGCAAAGATTAACACATGGTTATATCTAGCTTCAAGAGAGACTGGAAATAATACAGTCTGCTCAATTCATCTTCACATTAACCCTCTATTATACATATGAGGAAACTGAAGCACAGAGAAATTATCCAAACCCTAGCTCAAGGTTTAGCTCTTATTCCATTGCTCTCACAACTCCATTAAATATCCTTTTTAATCATTCTCAGACCACCACATTCCTTTTGTCCAGAAAAGTCAGTAGTTCCCAGTGCTCCTGTAGGTTAGAGATATTTCCTTCTCCAAATTGGCCCATGCCGGTTAAATGTAACCTTTTAAAATCACTGTCCTTAGCACAGAAACAGTTCAAAAGCAGGTGTTAAAGAACAATTTTCCCTTTAGCAATGTCTTTCCTCGCAGACAAGAGCAACAAAGGCAGCAAGCTGAATGATCGGCTCTCCTGGACTCCATATTAGCTGTCCCTGGCTACCGCGGGCACAGGTTTGCTCCACGCTGCCACCGTCACTGTAGAGGCACTCATTTTCCCATTATGTGGCTGAGCACGTGCCGGATGCAAAGCTGGACGGTGACCCAATTCACTGTGCTGCAACAACAGAACAGCACCCCAGCTGGAGAGAAGACATTTCAGCTTTGCTCTTTTCAAAGATATTTGTATAGATAAATGGAAGTTTACGTAGGCACAAAGAGGATATATTGTCCTCCTGACACACGTGTAACTTCGATTCTGCCAGCAGTCATCATCATAATAAGTGAGGTTTATAAAAGTTTCTTTATCCAGAAGGATACCAAAGAGCTTCACAAAACTTCAGAAATTGCAGGCAAAAAGCCTCCTTTCAGATCTGCATGGAGAATCTCATCACTAATATTCTGCTTCCCTGGCACAACGCCTCCAGATGTCAATGAGAAATTACCCACACGTCAGGAGAATGAAATATTGGAGTCAAAACTTACCATGGGGCCAGGAAGAGGGAAATTTTGCCCCAAATACATATAATAACTGTGCCTCTGCTCACCTTGGGGATTGGAAATGACAGCTGCTTAACAGCCACCCACAAGCATGGCACACATGGTTCAATGTTAAGAGTAGGAAACAATATTACTGTACCCACTGAAAATCATCATGGCGAGGTTAGCCATACAAAACTGGAAACTGGCCTCTTTTCCCTTGTCAGATGTGCCACAAGTTCACTCATTCCAGCTTTAATAATGTATACACATTGAATTGGGATAAAACTAACAAACTCACTGTGAAACAATTCCTAAAACAAAACAACTCTAGTAATGATTGAATTTGGGGTGTCTAGTTATTGGGTAGGAGCTCTGGTAGCATAGTGCCTAAGGCACTTGACTGCTAACCAGAAGGCTGGCGGTTCAAACCCACCAGCCACTCGTCGGAAGGAAGGTTGGGCATTCCTACTTCCGTAGTGATACTGCCTCGGAAACCCAAGGAGGGGTCGCTATGAGTCAGGGTCGACTCCATGGCAAATAACAACAACAACAGTTATTGGGTAAGGAGTTCTGGTAGCTAGTGCCTAAGGCACTTGACTGCTCACCAGAAGGCTGGCGGTTCAAACCTACCAGCCACTCCTCAGAAGGAAGATGGGGCAATCTACTTCCGTAGTGATTCTGCCTCAGAAACCCGAGAAGGGGTTGCTATGAGTCACATCCAACTCGACGGCAGGGAGTTCAGTTTTTTGGTTTAGTTATTGGGTAATGATTGGGTGTTTGGATTCCAACCACCCTAACAACGACATGAGTTAAAAAGAAATTTAAATTAAATCTTGAAGTTTATTGTAAAGAATTGAGTCACCTCATCTCTTTGTGATTTACTCAGGGTAAACCCAGTTTGAACCATTTTATACCTTAAGTCAGTCTTAGGAGGAAGATAATGTATTATGCCCATTTTCAGACGCAGAAACTGAGGCCAACATTTAAAGGTCTGGTGAGTAGCAGAGTCAAGGTTCAAAATGTGCTCCTCTGATTCCTGAGCCCAGGATCTTATTAACTTTAAATATTCCGCCAAAAAGGATATACCTTGACATTTACCAAGTATATATCTTTTTTGATGCATGTCTTAAATCAAACAATCCCTTGAGGTTCAACTATATTCCAGTAGGTACTAGGTAGGAATTGTCACATGTTTTATTTTATACCGAGGTGAGTCTCCATGTTTAATCAACTCATAAGAAAGTATTTCTAAGAATTTATAAGATCAGGGCTATGGATGAATTATTTCAAGAAGCTTACACTCTTATAAGGAAAATTAAGCACATTTTAAGTTGTATATTTAACCAAACAACAAGCTGTCATGTTGATTCCAATTCATGGCTACTCCATGAGTGTCAGAGAACAACTGTGCTCCATAGGGCTTTTGGTGGCTGATATTTTTGGAAGGAGGCCACTAGGCATTTCTTCCAACAGCGCTCTGGGTGGACTTGAACATCCAACCTTTTGGTTAGCAGCCAAAACTCTTAACTGTTTGCACCACCCAGGGGCTCCAAGCTGTATATTAGAATAAAAACTGGGTAGTATAAAAATTGTTACTAAAGACTACATGAAAATAATTATATTGGATGGATAGTAAGGAAAATCTTAATATCCTCAGTTGCTTGGAAGATCAAGCAATCAGTAATGGGATGTAAAAGCAGGCATGTAAAAGTAGTATACAAAACTTGACCGATACTTTGAAGAATGAATGAAAGAGTTTACACTTTTCTGGCTCTGAGGCCAGTGTACCCTTATGTCCCTCTGGTGGCTGCCAGCCTTCCTCTTCTATCCTCCCAAGACCAGCCCCTGCCTGACCCAGATGCCAAGAAACATTGATGTGAGATGAGTAAGGGACAATACTAGGCAGTCTGGTTGTAACCTAAACCTCTTTTCCTAATCATGTCTAATTAAAATTCATTAACTCTTCTGTTCTAGAAGAAAAAGATCCAAGCAGTTAAAATGCTCTGTTGAAAACCATGAACTGACTTCCATTTCAAGATGCCACCTGAACATCCTTGTTGAAATGTTTGTGAATGCAAATGTTTACAAATTATCATTGAGATGACCAAAGATACACAGAAAATAGAAGATGATCTGCCTCTTTAAATTCATATACCAAATGTTTGAATTGACTTCTAAGCATAGGACTAAAGGTAATCTTTTACACAGAAAAGTGATAATAAAAGTTACTTCTGTGCTTATAAGTCTAAAATATCTCCACATAAAAAATAAACAGAACCTAAACAATAAACAAGATCAGAGACAAAGAATTAATGGCAATATTTTACAACACAGATAACAGAATAAGGGCAATATATACAGAGCTTTTGCAAATCAGTAAGAAAATATGAATGCCCTATTATAATAAATATGCTACTCTGGTAGCATAGTGCCTAAGGCATTCGACTGCTAACCAGAAGGTTGGGGGTTCAAACCCGCCAGCCACTCCTTGGAAGGAAGGTTGAGCAATCTACTTCCATAGAGATACCACCTCAGAAACCCAAGGAGGGGTCGCGATGAGTCAGGAACGGCTCAACTCAACGACTCAATGAGTTGTGGGTTTTTTTTTTATAACAAATAACTCAAACTCAAAACACACTGCCATCGAGTCAATTCCAACTTGTAGTGATCCTCATTGGGTTTCTGAGGCTGTAGATCTTTATGGAAGTAGATTGCCCCACCTTCCTTCTGCAGAGTGGCTGGTGGGTTTGAACCTCCAACCTTCTGGTTAGCAGTCACATGGCTTAAGGTACTGCTCCACCAGAGCTCCTTATTATAACAAACAGGCATGCAGAAAAATATGTATTAAAGTTTAAACATGGCACAGTGGTTAAAAGCATTGTCTCTTAACCAAAAGTTCGGCTATTCAAACTCATCAGCTGCTCCGTGGGAGAAAGATGAAGCAATCTGCTTCTGTGAAGATTTACAGCTTTGGGTAACCACAGAAATTATTATTGAAACAGTGAAAAAATATTTTTTCACCACTCTTACTGGCATTAAAAAATAAGGCTCTGTAAGGATAAGAGTGTGCTACTGCTGTTGTTTGTGTAAATTGTTACAAACATTCTGCAAGGAAATAATAAATATGTGCTGAGCATGGGCCAGAAAGGTGGTAATACACAGTTTCTGAGGAAATCATATTCTAAGACAAGAGATAGTAATGTAGGTAATTATGAGGTGACTTAACCTTTTCTTTGAGATGGAGATATTTGCAAAGTATGATCACTACAGAAAAGAGACAAAGCTAGTTAGTAACAAAGGTAGGAAAAGAGCCTGGTCTTAGCATTTTCATTCCACTGTGCTTTCCACAGCACCGTGATGGCAGCCAGCTTCATGCTTGGTGAAGGACAAGCATGCACATCACTTAGATCCCATGGCATCTATAAATGCTGGGAAGCACTGACAGGAGGACACACAGCTGCCATCAACGTATCAGACCCTAAAGACTAGATGAAGCCACAGCCTGAAAGGTGTATCTGCCTCTGGCCCATCCTGCCCCAGGGTTGTTGTAAAGCAGCCTGAAGCATTGTACTGTGACATAAGGAACTGCATACAATGGCAGATAAAAAGAAGGAAAAAAAAGTGGAGCAATGTCACTTTTTACAATTATTCCTCTCACTAGCTATCAATGGCTCACCTAATAGTCTCCAGTAAAATCCAGAGAAAACACTTATATTGCATTTGTGTGGCCAATTGACATAAGGGCAGACTATGCACATGTTTTCCACAACACATGTATTCATGTATTTGAATTAACCTAGAGCATCAGCTTCCATGAAACATGCACCACCAACATCTTAGAAGAAAGATCCAATAAATCCCATGGCCCAAGGTACAGAAATATTTCATGTTCTTTCTTTACAAGTGTTCTATTCTTCTTTCTCCTCATCCTCTCATCCCCATAAAAAAATCTTATTATTTCCTCCTCAATTTTCCATACTACACCTTCAAATTTACTGCAGCTACCAACTAATAAACTGTAAAATTGGTAGTAATGGTAAAATTAATATCAATCACCTGGTAAATTCTATATAAAAACAAACTCAAATGACATCTCAGAACATTTTAATTTCATGCCACCTCAAGGATCACCATTAAGATAACACTGTTTCAATCTGCAAAAGTGACACTATTCCATGGAAATACAACTGAAAGTTTTAGAAGATTCAATTCAATTCTTTTTTCTAGTTATTCACCCAGCATTAGTTAAATCTCTATACTACACTATCAATCTAAATAAGAAAAATTTACTACCTGACTTGTTTTATTAATAACTAGGATTCACTAATTCATTGAGGAGGGAGCCAAACCCAGTGCCAATGAGTCCATCTCAACTCAAAGTGACCTACATTGGGTTTCCAAGACAGTAAATCTTTATGGAAGTAGATTGCTCAGGTTTGCTTCCACAGAGTAGCTGGTGGGTTTGAACCACCAACCTCTGATTAGCAGTCAAATGCCTTAGGCACTGTGCTACCAGAGCTCCATCCATAGAAGAAAAAAAAAACCCTCACTGCCACTGCCGTCCAGTCAATTGGACTCATAGCGATCCCACCTTGCATTTCCCAGGCAGTATCTCTACGGAAGTAGATTGCCCAATCTTCCTTCTGAGGAGTGACTGAAATACACCTCTAAAAATACCAGGAATATTTTACCGTTCCTCCTTTTAAGACCTATGACAAGAATAGCTTTATGATCTAAGAGTAGGTAAGGATTTCGTAAAGATGATACAAAAACTACAATTCATAAAATAAAATTATATTTGTATATGCATGCACTCACACACGCACACACACACACACACACACACAGAGCCCTGGTGGCTCAATAAAAGGAGTCTTGGTGGCTCCATGGCTAAATGCTTAGCTGCTAACTGAAAAGTCAGCAGTTCAAACCCGTCAGTGGCTTAATGGGAGAAAGATGAGGCCATCTGCTTCTGAAAAGATTACAACCTAGAAAATTCTATGGGACAGTTCTACTCTGTCATATAGGATTGCTGTGAGTCAGAATCAACTCAACGGCAAACCAACAAAAATGACAACCACACATATATATGTACATATATATATATATAAAACGATACATATATATAAACATACATATTTATACATATATGATTAAATAAAACATGGAAATTCTTCTAAAGATATTTAAACAATGGAAAAAGACAAAGTAAATACTGGGATACTATTTCAGACATATACTACTGAAAAGTATTTGTGTTCACAATACATAAAACCAAAAATAAAAAACTAAGCCAGTTGTCATTGAGTTGATTCCAACTCATGGGGACCCCGTGTGTGTCTGAATAGAACAATGCTCCATAGAGTCTTCACTGACTGATTTTTCAGAAGTCAGTTGCCAGACCTTTTCTTTGAGGGGCCTCTGGGTAGACTTGAACTCCAATCTTTCATTTGGAAGCCCAGTGCATTAACTGTTTGTGCCCCCACAGAAACTGTCAGGATACATAAAACACCCCTAAAAATAAATAAAAGACTAAAAGTTAATAGAACAAGTGAAAGATAAAACAATACAAAAGAATTTTTAAATAGCTCATAAAATATTTTTAAAATACACTCAACTTCACAAATAATAAGGAAAATAGAAATTAAAATTAACCTAATACTATTTTTTGCCCATCAGTTTGGCAACAAGTCAAATGTCTGCAGCTATCAAATGCTATTAAGAATGTAGGGATACAGGAGTCTCTACACTACGCTAGTGGGATTATTAAAAGGAAGTCGGAAGGAAGACCGGGCGATCTACTTCCATAAAGATTTACTGCCTTGGAAACCCAAAGCGGGTCGCTATAAGTCAGAATTGACTCAATGGCAGTGACTTTTTTTTTTTGTTTGTTTGTTTCTTTTGGTTTGGGGTAGAGTTGGATGAATACTTTGACCACATAAGTAAAATTAAAGGTATGCATCTTACATGACTTAGTGATTACACTTTAGAAAAAGTCTGTACTTGCCCAGGATGAAAAATATTGCAAGATGCTTTTTGCAGTATTACTTGTAATTGCAACAAAAGAAAAAACAACTCAAAATCTCAAATGGAATTTATATTTCTAATATAACATTGTCACATGCTAGACTAATATGGATCAATGAAAATGAACACAGCTACATACAGCAATGTGGATTTATCTCAAGAGTATGTTGAGTTGAAAAGGAAGTTGCTGAATATTAAGTAAAATATCATTCATGTAAATATTTAAAACACAAAAACACTACAATATATTGATCATGTAATTGCTTAGTTATTTATTCCTGCATAACAAACCTCTTGAAAACTTAAATGACTTAAAACAATGAGGTTTATTTTGCTCAAAAACTGCACGTTGGGCAGGCCTAGAGGGGAGCATCTCAGCTCTGCTTCACTGAGCATCAACTCTGGAGGCTCAAAGGCTGAAATCAACTGAAACCTCCATCACTTCTCTGCCTGCTACCTGAGGATGGGAGGGCTTGGGCTTCTCTAGCAACTCCCTATCTCTTTGAGGTCTCTTCAGCCCAGTGACTTTAGCTGGGCCTCATTGCTCCCGAGGTGCAAGTCCCAATAGGGAGAAAGTCAGGTGGGAACTGGATCATCTTTTATGATGTAGGCTTAGAAGACACACAGTGTCCCTTCAACTGTGCTCTAGTTGTCATCAGCAAGTTACTAAAGTCAGCCTAAATAGAAGAGTAAAGGGTATTAGACACTACCACTTGCTGAGAAGATTGCCAAAGAATTTGCATGTTAAAAGTTATGAAAACTTTGGAAAGGAATCTTGGTAATGGTTATGCAACATGATGAAAGTAATTAATACAAAATTGTTGTTGTTGTTAGGTGCCATCAAGTCGTTTCCGACTCATAGCGACCCCATGCACAGCAGAATGAAACATTGCCTGATCCCACGCCAGCTCCATGATCCCTGCTATACTTAAGCCGATCATCGCAGCCACTGTATTAATCCATCTCGTTGAAGGCCTCCCCCTCTTTCGTCGACCCTCCACCCTACCAAGCATGACATCCTTCTCTAAGGAATGGTCCCTTCTGACAACATGACCAAAATAGTCTGGCCATTCTCGCTTCCAAGGAGCATTTCGGGTGCACTTCCTCCAGGACAGATCTGTTAGTTCTTCTAGCAGTCCGTGGGACTTTCAGCATTCTTCGCCAGCACCACAACTCAAAAGTATCAAGTCTTCTTTGGTCTTCCTTATTCATTGTACAGCTCTCACATGGATACAAGGTGATTGGAAATATCATGGCTTGTGTCAGGCACATCTTAGTCCTCAAGGAGACATCCTTGCTCCTCAGCACTTGAAACAGTTCCTTCGCGGTTGACCTTCCCAGTGCTATATCTCGTCTGATTTCCTGACTGCTGCTTCCATTGGCATCAATTGTAGAACCAAGCAATGTGAATTCTCTGACAACCTCAATCTTCTCTCCATTTATTGTGATGTGGCTCATTGGTCCAGTTGTGAGGATTTTTGTTTCTTTGTATTGAGATGTCATCCATACTGCAGACTGTATTCTTTAACCTTCATCAGTAAGTGCCTCCAGTCATCCTCACTTTCAGCAAGCAAAGTTGTATCATCTGCGTATCTCAGGTTGTTAATGATTCTTCCTCCAATTCTGATACCATGTTTTTCTTCATATAGACCAGCTTCTTGGATTATTTGCTCAGCATATAGATTGAATAAGTATGGGGAAAGGATACAACCCTGACAGACTCCCTTCCTGATCTTAAACCATGCAGTGTCCCCTTGTTCCATTAGAATGACAGCCTCCTGGTCAAGGTACAGGTTCCTTGTGAGTACAATCAAGTGCTCGGGAATTCCCAACCTTCTCAATGTTATCCATAATTTGTCATGATCCACACAATCAAATGCCTTTGCATAGTCAACAAAACACAAGTAGACATCTTTCTGGTATTCTTT
>NW_006921592.1:12370392-12370974 GCF_000298275.1 Orycteropus afer afer | reverse complement strand
CAGCCTTCTGGTTAGCAGTCAAGTGCCTTAGGCACTATGCTACCAGAGCTCCTACTCAAATGATAGTCTCCCTATATTCATATTTTTTACAATACCACTTCACAGCTCTTCCCATTAAGAGTAAAATCTATTTCTCCACTCACTGAACTGGACTGGCTCTGTGGGTTGCATAATAGGGTGCCAGCACTGAGAGTAGGTTTTGAGAGGCCTTGCACACTCCTGCTCTATCTCTTGGACTGCTGCTTCCACCAGAAGGCAAATCTGGACTAGCCTGTTGAAGGATGAGAGACCATGTGAGTTATCCTGGCCAAACTTGCCCACTCCCAAGTGGATCCACCAACTGACCACAGATGCATGAGTAAGCCCAGCCCAAGTCCCCAGAACTGTCCATAATGCCCCTGCACTTTATGAGAAATAATAAATTATTAATGTTTCAAGCCACTAGGTTTTTAAGTATTCTATTACATAGCAATATTGATATAGATTGAGGGGCGGGGCAAGATGGCAGACTAGGCAGAAGGATTGCACAGACCCTCTTCAACAAAGAAAAGGGAAACCAATAAATACAGACACAGAAGATAA
>NW_006921592.1:12337129-12360012 GCF_000298275.1 Orycteropus afer afer | reverse complement strand
TTGAACCGCCAGGCTTCTGGTTAGCTGTCAAATGCCTTAGGCACTATGCTACCAGAGCTCCTATGTATGTATATATAGAGAGATTTATATCATTTTGTTGACAATGAAATAATGTTGTTGTTGTTGTTGTTATGTACCGTGGAGTCAGACCTGACTCATAGCGACCCCTCCTTGGGTTTCCAAGGCTGTATCACTATGAAAGGAGATTGCCCAACCTTCCTTCCAAGGATTGGCCAGTGGGTTTGAACTGCCGTTCTTCTGGTTAGCAGTCAAGTGCCTTAGGCACTACGCTACCAGAGCTCCTATAATGAAATCATAAGCAGACCAAATTTTGTACAATCATTGCAATTTCATTCTTTCCAATAAAGATAATTCATTAAATTAATAAATAAAATTATTTCATTGTTTCTGTCTGTGCAACTGTTTTCATATCAAGAGACCCACCAGCTGAAAGAAAATTCTTTTATTCCATCAAGTCACCTAATTTTTGGTTTGAAAAAAGTGTGACCTACCTCTGTGTCTGTGCGTGCATGAACACAGACGCTGATCTGAAAGTCATTCTTTCAAGGGCTTCTGTAAGCCTCATCTCACAGAGCAGATCAAAATTAATTGTCAAGGGAAGTAGCTATTATGGTTCTGTCCTCTTAGACCAATACATATAAAGACAATGGTGGAAAATCAATAACATCACTAGGTCAAGGGTATTTGATAGTACAGAGCCAATAAATGCTCCTCGTCCATATTTACACGGGGCTGAGCTTTAAAAAAAAAAAAAAAAAAAAACGTTATTTCCAAAGCCATAATCTCTACTCATGTGAAAATCTCAAGGCTTTTGTGGAAGTTACTATCCAGTACATATTTCTGCTGTCAGACTACTTCTGTCACTGCATTTAAACCATGAAGTGCATTTGCAGCTGATTCGACTATTATGGCAGGAAAATGACCTGTAAAGTTCTTTTGAGGAGCTTGGCATTTTGCATATATTATAGAAATACAATAGAAGAAAAATGTGTTAAGAATGAAGTTTATGAAAAGTCAGCCAACTAAACTTTACATTTCATAGAATACAGGGACTGCCTGATTTGTAAGACGAAGGGAGGGGCCGGGGAGAGAAACCTGTCAAGGCAGAAAAATTTCCATATTCTCATATTGTCAAGGGCAGTTGTCAACTTTTTTCTCTCTACAAAATCTCGATACTAAGTGACTAAGTGGAAAATGTGCCAAACTACACATTTGACCTCTTTTTGGTAGCTCTAATGTTCAAAGAACTTAATAGATTGGAACATATGTTTTGTGGAGGAGGTGGGGATGTGACCAACGTGTGCAGGTTAAGATTTGAGAGTGATCTGTGTCTGAAAGTGATGACAGAGACTAAAGTTTTTCTGAGCTCTCGAAAAGAATGAGACCTCGGTTTTCTGTGAGGAAGGTGAGAATTATACCCTCAGAGGTAATGGAATATCGCTGCTTAATTTGCAACAATTGAATTGTTCATTAAAGAGACAAAATTTCTGAGTCTGTACCACATCCTGGTACCAATAGAACATTTATCAACACTGAGTATCTCTCCTCACTGATACTGTGAAACAGGAAAAAAAAAAAAAAACACACTCAGGACTGATGGGTGCTGGCTATTTTCCACATTGAGATATTTGGCAAAGAGGACAGACAGCCTGAGAGGTCAGGAAGGGTCTAGATCATTCTCTCAGTCAACCTCAGTGGGGAGGAGTAGGGGACTGCAGTGAGGGGGACAATTAACCATATCCCTGCTGGTGAAAGATAATTGCATCACTGAAAGGCTTTTTCTTCTAGATGAGTGGTCAGAAATCAAACCCACAGTCTCATTTCCCCACCCAGGACGGGAATTTTATTCCTTAATCATACCCCTGTGGCTACTTCTCTGACTAGCTTCAGTGCTTCGGCCAAGCACATTATTTACAAGAATCAAAGAGCTTGGGGAGTGGGGTCAGAGGGAGAAGGAGGACATTTTTATCATCATAGCACTCACAAGCATCAATAAAGCTAAAGGTCGGTCAGCACTTCCTTCAAAACCTCCTGATTTTCAGCCATTTATAACTTGGCGATAAAAATCATTTCTGGACTGCAATCTGGCATATAGTTCCTCCACTTAGGGGGAAATTGTTCCCTTCATAGCTGTTTGTTTGTTTTGGTTTGCCTTTTGTTTTAGTGATTTGAGGAAAATACAGTTATTTGAAAGATGCTACTTAAATGTAACCCTCAGGAGGGAATGTTAACATTTGAAAGCATTCATTTGTATTTTTCACTTCCAGTGAAAACGTTGACTTTGACTCCACAGTTAATGGCACTGTGGTCCCAATTACTTTTGACATTTTTAAGAAACAAAGACAATGGGCAAAACCTTTCACTCACAGGCAGTTAGTCAGCAGAAAGGCTCTAAATGTTTGTGAAGTTTGTATTCCCTGAGCCACCTCTGAATGGCTGTTGACTGTTGTCTCCAAGTTAATTTCCTCCTGTAAAGACCAAATCAATGTGATTGCACCGGAGAGCTCAGCATTTTTAATTGCCTCAAGGTGCTTATTTGTAGCGAGAGGATAAACTCAGAGGCTCAAAGAAGGAAGGAGGAAAACTCGCCTCCTTCTCTCAAGTGAGCCCAATCGTTTTCTCCTCTTATCACTTTCACATCTGTGATTTTCCTCCTTCCTTGCAAAAATGGGATGAGCTTTTCTCTGCCATTACTCAGAGGTGATTACTTGGCCTGAGTCAGATGGTCCCAGGTTGTTTC
Organism: Orycteropus afer afer; assembly: GCF_000298275.1. Taxonomy (NCBI): domain Eukaryota; kingdom Metazoa; phylum Chordata; class Mammalia; order Tubulidentata; family Orycteropodidae; genus Orycteropus; species Orycteropus afer. The sequence goes on along the minus strand of NW_006921592.1, from coordinate 12,357,251 downwards.
TGGAGCCCCGGTTTCCCTCTCCTCCACACATATGAGAAGCCAGGCAGCAGGCCGTGCTTTCGACACCCCCAACACAAAGCTACCTGACTGGCCCAGCCCCCATTCGCTGGAAAGCACAGAAAGATGGAAAAGACATCAGGGAAAAATCAGCCCTGCATTAGGGAGAAATCAGGCTTCCATATTTAAGTTGTAGGAGGAAGAACTTAATAGGAGAAATAGGGTTTCCAGCTGGGAGTCCTGTGGAATTCAGAGGTCCTTTTGGAAGGAGTCCTGGAGCTAGACCTGCTGGGAGTGGAGGAACAAGCTTAGTGTAATTCCCAATGTCAGATTACCCAACAAGCAAGATAAACACGGGCTTACTAGTGCTTAGTTATTAATATGTAGTCAACAATTTCACATTTTTTTCACCGCATCAGCTTCTGCTTCTATATATGGCCGGCATCGGTCTTGCTCCCATCCCCACAGCACCTTCCTACAGAATCAAAGCCTCTTTCCAAATTCACAATCCCTGACAGCGACAGAGTACCCAGTAAGTACCACATGTGGTGAAAAACGCGCAAAAATGTTCACTACAGATTTGTAAGTAAACAAAAGTAAGCCCATGCTTACCTTGCTTATTGGGTAATCCACCCCCTGGTTATTCTCTCACATCCATTAACTCAGGGTACACTCCTTCAGAGTCTTCAAACTCAACATTTATCTTTTTTAAACATCTCTGGAAAGCAAAATACTGCCATTTAATAAATAAATGAAGAAGCACACACAAAAAAGAAAAAAGCCAGCTGATGTGCTATCTGAGCCAATAATGGTATTCAGTCTCACAAAGTCCGGTTTGAGCGTTAGCCCTCCTTGCCTGAGGCTGTGGAAGGGGACAACAAAACAAGACAAAAATATTTACAATCAAGTCACTCTACCTCATGACAACCCCGTGTGTGTCAGAGTACACCTGTGCTCCTGAAGGATTTCACCGGCAAAGTTTTCAGAAGTAGATCATCAGACATTTCTTCCAAGGTGCCTCTGGGTAGACTCAAACATCCAACCTTTTGGTAACAGGCAAGCGTGTTAATCATTTGCATCACCTAAGGACTCTTAACCAAAAACACCACACTCACTGCCGTCAAGTCAGATCTGACTCATAGCGACCCCTCCTTGGGTTTCCAAGGAGGTATCTCTATAGAAGTAGATAGCCCAATTTGCCTTCCGAGGAGTGGCTTGTGGGTTTGAATCACCAGCCTTCTGATTAGCAGTGAAATGCTTTAGGCACTACGCCACCAGAGCTGGAGGACAAAATACCCTTTAAATCTTTCATGAGTTCTAATAGAAGGGATAGGAGAGCACTGGTGGTACAGTGGTTAAAGCACTTGGCTTCTAAGCAAACGATTGGGAATTCGAACCCACCAGAACTCCACAGGAGAAAGATGGGACAGTCTGCTTCTGTAAAGAGTTACAGCCTTGGAAACAATATAAGGCATTTCTACTTTGTCTCATATGAGTCACTATGAGTGATATATGGGTCACTATGAGTCTGAATTGACTTGATGGCAGTGGAACCCCTTTTAACAAAATGAAAAAGTGGACATTTTCAGTACTTTCCCTTAGATGTCTGGATGTAGAATATGGCAAAAGGTCCTTGCCCTGAACCCACACATTGAAGGTCCCACTCTATATTTCCTATGGCCATTGCTACCACAGGGAATAAGTTTGCAAGGCCAAGAGCAAGTGCTTTCTCATGCCCTCTCTCCTGTCCCTCTTCAAGACCGTGAACCTAGTATCAGAAGGTCCAGAATCCCCCACTCTAACAACCCCGAGCTACTCTGACCCTTCCCTGGGCTGTCTTGCTAAGTTCATACCTGGACAATAGGCATATGCTTAGGCACAGGGGTAGAAAAGAGGTAGCTGTTTGCTGGAGTGGGGTAGATGGATAGAACTTGAACATTCAAACTCAAGTGTCCGTACTGAAGTTTGTGAAGCCCTTGAAGAGCAGGGCCAGGTGGGGTAGCAGGAGAACAGAGGCTGGCACTGTGCAAGAGCTACTTCTCCTGTGTTGTGTGTTCTGGCACAGACCTCTGAAAATTCTCCCTTTGAAGCTGGCCTTCCAGGGTGTTACAAAAATATTTGTGTAAAGAAGAAGGATGGAACATATTTTATTTAAAGTTTTGTTAAAGCTTAGCTTTGTTAGCTTAGTTTATAACTTAAATATGGTACATGGGGAGTCCCTGGGTGGTGCAAACAGTTAAAATATTCTGCTAATCCAAAGGTTAAAAGTTCAAGTCCATCCTGAAGCACCTTAGAAGAAAGGCCTGGTGATCTACTTCATAGATATCAGCCAATGAAAATGCTATGCAATACAGTTCTACTTGGACACGCATGGGGTGGTCAGGAGTCAGAATTGACTCAATGGCAACAAGTAACAGCACATGGGCCTTCATTAGTCTTCTTGTTCTGGGTTCTTTGAATGCTAAGTGTGGGCCTGTTGCAAAGCCACATCAAAGTATGAGGTAATTGCTACCCAGAGTTTCCACTAGTATGACTATATAGGTCTAATTTGGTTTAGCTCTATTTTTCCTCATTTGAAATTATACGTGCAATCTCTGTTTCAGTAATTGCCAAGAAACCCACCTGCTATCTTTTCTTGCCTTTACTATTTACTTATTTTGCTGCTGTTGGCTTTTTCCCCGTTCTTTTACTGGCTTAATCTAAGTTTCTACTGATTCTTACCAGACTCACCTTGTTTTTTTGGAAGTACTAATATTCAATTTGGGGAGCTCTGGTGGCATAGTGCCTAAGGCACTCGACTGCTAACCAGAAGGCTTGAGATTCAAACTTACCAGCCACTCCTCAGGAAAAAGATGGGGCAATCTACTTCCTTAGTGATATCGCCTCGGAAACCCAAGGAGGAGTCATTATGAATCGGGTCCAACTCAATGGCACATAACAACAACAACAACAATATTCGACTTTTCTAATGATAAAACTTCTATCGCTCTACTATTGTATCAAAATTAAAAATTAATCATAACCACACATACACACACACACACACACACACTAAGATGACGCCCTTAACATTCATTTGCTACTTCACTCCTTGCCTCTCAGGCTCACTTCCAAATTCAGGGTTGTGCTAAGCTAGTTTAGTTTTAGGCTATTATTAGGCTTTTCATTATAGTCTAACCCTTCTAATCCAAAAATCCTTACATAAAAGGATTCCCCATCTGGAAGACAAATAACTAGTTTTCTAACCTATCCTACATACAAAATCATACAAAATTATGTATGATTGAGTGTATCATGAATCCCATCTTCACCTATGTGACAAAGTTATTGAAACTTTTTGTCAGGTAGAACAACAAACATTGGAAGTGTTAGAGCCATGAACTATAATGAGGGAAAACAAAATGGAGGCCAAGGACATAGCAGAGAACAAAGCAACTAGAAAGTCTGGGCTGATGACATACGCAAAAGCCAAACACTGGTATTGTGAATGATTTGTGTATGCCAAACAATGTAAGTCTTTGCCTCTGTCTCAGAAGATGTAATGATGTTTGGAAATAGAGTTTTCTTGTTCTGTTATTGAGGTCATATCTGAGCATGATGGGTTCTAAATCAAATCATCTTTGAGCTATTAAAAAAAAAAAGCAGAGTAGACACAGAGGCATACACAGGGAAAAGATGTCATATGAAGACAGACACACATAGCAGGTGAATCAGCACACCCAGGATTGCCAGATCCTAGAAACTGAAATAGACAAAGAAGGACCTCCTTCTAGAGTCAAACTCTGTTTGTGGACTTACAGCCTCCTAAAGTAGAATGGCCAGATTTCGTCTCACCTACTTTCTTCACGTTGTCAAGGGACTATTTCCTGGAGAAGGATATCATGGTAAAGGTAAAGAGGAGGGTCAGTGAAAACGGGGAAGACCCTTAATGAGCTGGATTGACACAGTAGCTGCAACAGTGGGCTCAGGTATAGCAAGTATTGTGAGGCTGATATAGGAGCAGGCAATGTTTCGTTCTGTTGCACTTGGGGCCACTATGAGTCAGAGCCAACTCCACAGTACCTAACAACAACAGCCTCCTATACTAAAAGAAGTAAGTTTCTGTTATTGAAAGCCAACCACATGCGGTATTTGTGTTACAGAAGCACTAAATAAGACAACAGAGATGGGAAGATGCTTTTCAGAGCCCGGGATCATATTGAAATCTGAAGTCAAGGAAATGCCACAGAGAAAGGCTAGATAAGCAAGCTAGACAGAGAAATGGCCAGGAGAATCTACATCCTTTGAAGTCCAAGAAGGAAACAATACCTACATTTCCAGCGCACAACAGAGTATGCTAACTCCTCATATTCCACAGCATTTGGCAGATTACCAAGCATTTTCATGTATTATATAGGATTTAATTCTTCTCACAAATGGAAAATTAAGTATTATTAACCACGATTTATGATAAAGAAATTGAAGCTCAAATCACTTCCTTGTCCTACTCAGTGTAAGCCTGACAGCCCCTAGGGTTCTTGAGCCTTGGTCTATCAACATTTGGCCCAAACACATGCTCTTCTTACTACAGCATGAGACTTTCGCACTTGAAAGTCAGCTCACATGGGAAATGATAACAGCTCTCAGAAAATGGGAAACAACAAAAGGATAGCTGCTGAGTTGATTCCAACTCACATGTGACCCCATGTGTGCAGAGTGGACCTGTGCTTCATAGGGTTTTCAAAGCTCTGACCTGTTAATCTGCTTTTAAGCAGATCCTCAGGTGTCTGGGTGCATTCAAACTGCCAAGCTTTTAGTTAGGAGCACTTTACCTTTGTGCCACCCAGGAACTCACACAGTGATGCTCAAATATTCTGAATCTCGTTTTATTACCTGTTGCAACTGGGGTGGGAAAGGAGAGAGGAACATTTGTACTCTTTCTAGTTGTCATTTTCTGGACAGCCGTTTATGGCCCTCCCATGAGTCTGACCCTTGTCAGTACCCCAGACACACATGCCAGTGTCGGATTTATGGCAATCCTAACTACAGCCATCCAATCTGCTAAACTGTGCAGGCTGAAGGCATTAGGAAATATGTATTTCTGTAAATACAATACAGGAGAACTTATTTGTTGTGGCAGCAAGGAGCAGGAAAGGACATTACTCCTGAGACCCCAGAGAGGAAAAAAGATGATGTACAATGTAAGCTAGGGCATTAATCATACCTGACACTTCTGGATATCACCTGGAATCATCCTTGGGAACAATTCCTCTTCAAGGATAAAAAGAATAATAAATGGGGAGGGGTTTATCAAATGGGATAGTATAACTCAACAGGACACAAACTGACTATAGCTCAGCATTCTTGTAGGAAAACTGGCTGGTCCTTAGGTTCAAGTTGAGAATCATCAAAATGATTGCTTCATGTTTTGTTTTCCATTTTTTTCACCTCCACTCAAAGACAATGTAGTAGGCCTACTATAGGTCAGGTGTCCTATGGTACAAACATCTAGTCAGCTGCTAACTGAAAAGTTCGGTGTTTGAATTCACACACAAGTGCCATAGAAGAAAAACCAGATGATCTGCTTCTGAAAATCAGCCATTGAAAACCCTACAGAGTACAATTCTACTCTGACTCATACGGGGGTCACCATAAGTCAGAATCAACTTAACAGCAACTGCTATTGTGCTGTAGCTCAAAACCATTGCCTTTAAGGTTCATGACATCATAAAGTATTTCCTACATCTCCAAACGAAGGCTGACATCATCTATCAGTCTCCAGGCTAGCCCAGGCAGAAGTGGATCTCATTTCCATCTGGGTAGAGATAAGTAAACTAAGAGAACCTCATAGATCATGAAATACAAACCCTGGGATGGTAACGTGGCATAGAGCTGAGTTTGGGAAAAGATACCCCCTTCAATGGGTGTCTTTTGAATACCTAAATTGAATGTCCATCAACATTCATAAACATGAAAATCTGATCCCAGGATAGTCAGATCCTTAAATTAATTCCAGCCATGAATGCCATCCTCTACCTATACCCACAAAACAAAAGCACTCTGAAAGCCTAAGCTTTCAGGACTTGAACCCAGGATTGAAATATAAAGTTGAGGGATATCTTTTATGGAATTCTTCATTTCCTTTGTTACAACTCAGTTACCAGATTTTTATTGTTAACAAAAATAGCCTACAACTGCAGTGCCTCTACCTTCCACAAAGTACTTCTATCATTTTTTACTTTCACAACAATTCTGCATTTTATTAAAAAAAAAAAAAAAAAACAGCAATGATTGATCATCTATTTGGTGCCAGTCTCTCTTCTAGGCACTAGGAAATACAAAGATGAATAAATTAAGAAATCTATCTCAAAATACCCAGAGTCTAAGAAAGGAGACAGATGTATAAGTAGCTCAGAATGAAATAATATGATAAGGGCTATGAAAGATAAATGTGCAAAGCAGTATACTGAGATTGATGGGGTCAAGTGATTTTTTGAAGATCATGCTGTTGATATATGGTGAAAGTGGAAACTGAATCCATGGCTTGACTCCAATTATTAATTTAATGAGTTATCTTTACTGGAAAGAATAAAATTAAATGAAATTGCAATGGTTGTGCAAAATTTGGGATGTTCATGATTTCATTGGCAACAAAATGATAAAATAAACCTGTCTCTCTCTATATATGTATATAAACCTCTCACTGCATAAATATGTGTGTATATGTATACGTACATATATATGTATACATATATATACATGTGTGTGTGTATATATATATATATATATAGGAGCTCTGATGGTATAGTGGATAAGGTATTTGACTGCTAATCAGAAGGTCAGAGGTTCAAATCTACCAGCTGCTCCACAGAAGGGAGATGGGGCAATCTACTTCTGTAAAGATTTACAGCCTCACAACCCAGTGGGGGTCACTATGAGTCACACAGCGAAACCTGTGAGATCCTTGATGGGACTCTTCTGTTTTCACAAATCTCACAAGTTTTCCACCTTTGACAGGATACATTCTACCACTTTTCTATCACTCTGTATTAAACAAAAACTCACCACCGTCAGGTTGATCCGGAGTCATAGCGACCCTTACTTGGGTTTCCAAGGCGGTATCTATACGAAAGTAGAATGTCCAATCTTCCTTCTGAGGAGTGCCTTGTGGGTTTGAACCTCCAGCCTTCTGATTAGCAGTTAAATGCCTTAGGCACTATGTTACCAGAGCTCCTCACTCTGTAATATATGAGTTTTGCTTCTCTGACAGGTTCTGCCTTACAAAGGTTCTAGCTTTTGCAGATTTTACTATATATCCAGGAGCTCTGGTAGCATAGTGCCTAAGGCATTTGACTGCTAACCAGAAGGCTGGTGGTTCAAACCCACCAGCCACTCCTCAGAAGGAAGGTTGGGCAATCTACTTCTGTAGTGATACCACCTCGGAAACCCAAGGAGGGGTTGCTATGAGTTGGGGCTGACTAGAGGGCACATAACAACAACAACAACTGTATATACATGTACAGAGAAATGTATACATACATGCATATAAATGTATTTGCATGTACATTTGTATACATATGTATTTACATTTATATGTATATATACACATTTAAATATAAATAAAATATATATTTAATATGTTATATGTACATATATATACATGTGTATATGTAGAGATAGAAAGACAGATTGATTTATTTCAAGGAATTGGCTCTTGCAATTGTGGGGGCTGCAAAGTACAAAATTTATAGATCAGGTGGTAGGTAGGAAATTCCTTCAGCAGAATTTCTGTGCTACAGCCTTGAGGCAAAATTCCTTCTCTCCTTGAGAAACTCAGTTTTTACTCTTAAGTCCTTCAACTGATAGGATAAAACCCAACCACATTATGGAGGGCAATTTTCTTTACTTATAGTCAGCTGAATGTAAATGTTAATCACATCAACAAAAAACCTTCAAGGAAATAACTGTGGACTAGTGTTTAACCGGGAGCTCTGCTAGCATAGTGCCTAAGGCACTTGACTGCTAACCAGAAGGCTGGCAGTTTAAACCCACCAGCCACTCCTTGGAAGGAAGATGGGGCAATCTACTTCCATAGTGATACTGCCTTGGAAACCCAAGGAGGAGTTGCTATGAGTTGGATCTGACTCGACAGCACATAACAACAACAGTGTTTAACCAAACAACTGAATACCTTACCCTAACCAAGTTGACACATAAAATTAGCCACTACAAATACTTTTTGCTTTGAATAACTGTAATAGTGGTTAACTTTATCCTTTTGATATTGGCTTTGATTTTTTTTAAATAGTCAATAGAACCATCTAATGAAAGACAACATTTCCATTTTCATTGAAAACAAGTTATTACTCAATTTATTGATTTCTTTCTGAAGTGGTTCATACACTGACTCAATGAGTAGTTCAAATATATTTTGAGCAATGTTACTATGATTGGAATGAAAATATAACTTCCTATGACAACTACTTTAAGGGGTACAGTAGTCTAAGTGAATAATACTGATTAATATCTCTGGTAGTGTAGTGCCTAAAGCATTTGACTGCTAATCAGAAGGCTGACAGTTCAAACCCACTAGCCACTCCTCAGAAGGAAGGTTGGGCAATCTATTTCTGTAGTGATACTGCCTTGGAAACCGAGGGAGGGTGGCTATGAGTTGGATCCAACTCCAGGGCAGTGAGTGAGTGATTTATTATTAGTCAATGGAAAGGAAGCTCTAAGTTTTTTTCTTTGGATTTTATTGTACTGTTTTAAACTACAAGAAATTTACTGAAAGAAATGTGTAAGTCACCAGGATAACTTTTAAAGACAAGCTTATTTGGATGTATGAAGTTGATAATATTTATGTACAAAATTCATACTATTACCTTAGAGAAGTGCTTTATAAACAATGCTTTGCAACCCCTCTAGAACTCTGAGGGACCTCTAAGATCCAGGAGGGATAGAAGTTTGGGGGTTGTCCAGTAGAAAAGAACCCAAGCCCACATTCCACCCTGCCTGGGCCAAATCCACCAGCACCAGATTGTTTTGCCTAATTTTCACATTGGAATGCCAGTTATATTTTGTTTGAAGATACAGTTTCTTGCTAAGTCAATTTTGAAAGGCACCACATTGAGTAATATCTCACAAATACTTCTCTTCCTACTGCCTAACTCTCCTGTGTGTTCAAGCATTTTAGTTATTTATTTCATTTTCTTTCACTTTTGCTAAGTTACCTCCCTGAGCTAAAACTGATTTTAAAATGATGAGCTTGCTCTTGGTTTCAGCTGATTAAATATGTAAAGATTCAAATGCAAAAATGTCTGTCTTGACATTGAAGAGTGACAGAAATCAGTTTGGCACCTCAGTGAAGATTGGGAATTTCAGTAAAACGTATTGAAGGTACATGGTAAAGGTATCATAAAATTGCTCAGAGACTAAGAAGTATGATTCAGGCCCAACTACTGATTAACAATGAGATCTGTTATGGATGGAAATGTGTGCCCAAAAAATATGTATTGGAATCTTGATCCCTGTGCCTGTGAATGTAATCCCATTGGGAATAGGGTTTTCCTTGTTATGTTAATGATAGCATATTAGTGTAGGGTGTGTTTTAAACTTAATCACTATTGAAAGATGAAAAAAAGCAGATTAGATACAGAAAAAAAGCAAACAAAAAGAGGGAAGGTACATGCATATTGAGACTGGAAAGGAACCAAGTAATGCTGAGGTTACAAACACTGAAAGAGATCTTCCCTGAGCAGAGAGAGGGAGAGACTTCTAGAGCAGGTGCCCTGATTTCAGACTTCTAGCCTCCTTGAACTGTGAGAACATAAATTTATGTTTGTTAAAGTCACCCCACTTGTGGTATTTCTGTTAAAGTAGCCCTAAGAAATTAAGATAAGGTCCTTAAAACTTTTAGGAGTCAGGATTGTCTCTCTTTTCCCAACATCAAAGCCTCCATTTTCCCAATAGGAAGGTCTCCATATCATATTTTAAAAGAAATGATAAACTAGGTGCAGTCAACTCTATATGCTGGAATCATTGTTCATTACTAATTTATATCATTTATAGGCTTCATTTCTTTATTGATGCAATGAGAAAAATTATACACTGCTCCTGCCATAAGAGGAAAACACACATATATAGAAGATATCAAAAGTAACTGTGTTTCAAAAAAAAAAAAAAACCCTAAACTTACTCTTGCTTTTAAGGTCTATCAACACTTCGAAGGTAATCAAAATTTGTGGAAAACAGACTCTAAAACGAAATTTTCCCTGAAACTCTTAAGAGTAAACAAAGGTATGGAAGAATTTGTATCAAATCACACTCTGCAAAAAACCTTAAAAAACATATTTTACACAGCAACTTACCAAAGATCTGTTCCCCAACAAAATCAAATCATCAGCCTTTATCATTGCTACCTCCTTGATCTATTACTTTTGTCCACAAGTAACTCTATGCCCTAGAACTTTTATTCGTCAGTGTAAACTCTTTTAGCTTTGCCTAACCCTTTCTTCTACTCATTACTACAATAAGAGCAAGGATGGAACAAAAATCAAGACCTCAACCAGAATTCTCTTAAAAGTTATGACACAAGGAAAAAAGCAATCAATATTTATACTATTTTTTTTCTCTTGTCACATAATCATATGCATTAGCCTTTCTAAATTAAGAGTAACAGAAATAAAAGTGTCTAAATCTAATAAAATAATTGACTATAATTTAAAAAACCAAACCAAACTCACTGCTGTCAAGTCGGATCCAACTCATAGTGACCTCTCTTTGGATTTCTGAGGCAGTATCACTATGGAAATAAATCGCCCAATCTTCCTTCTGAGGAGTGACCGGTGGGTTTGAACTGCCAGCCTTCTGGTTAGCAGTCAAATGCCTTAGGCACTACAGAGTTACCATATGACCAAATAATTCCTCTCCTAGGTTTATACCCAAGAGGAATGAAAACATATGTTCACACGAAGATTTATAGGCAAATGTATATAGCAGCATTATTCACAAAAGACAAAAGTGGCAATCACTCAAATAGCCATCAACTGATGAGTGAATAAATAAAATGTAGTCTATACATACAATATAATATTATTCAGCTGTAAAAAGGGAAGAAGTATTAATACATGCTACAACATGGATAAACCTGGAAAACATTAGGCTAATTGGAAGAAGTGAGTCACACTCACACACATACAAACATATGTTCTATAATTCCATTGATATGAAATGTCTGGAATAGGCAACTCTAAACCAAAACCAACGCTATGAGTCAGGTTTGACTCGACGGCACATAACAACAACAACATACCCAAACCAAACCAAACTCACTGCTGTGGAGTCAGATCCAACTCATAGTGACCCCTCCTTCAGTTTCCAAGGCGGTATCTCTATGGAAGTATATTGCCCAGCCAAATCTATAGAGACAGAGAAATCAGTGAATTCCTAAGACTAGGTGGGTTGTAGGTAAATGCTTATAGGTCTAAGTTTTTTTCCTGGGGTGATGAAAATATTCTAAATTGATTTTGGTGATGATTGTACAATTCTATGATTATACAAAAAGCCATTGAATTGTGCACTTCAAATGGATGAATTATGGTATATGAATCATATGCTGTTAAGACTCATTTAAAAAGTAAAAATCTCCCAGGTTAAGGCCCATTGTCCCCAATTCAACATCACAAGACAGAAAATGAATGTTGTTGTTGTTGTTATGTGCCCTCGAGTCAGACCCGACTCATAGTGACCCCTCCTTGGGTTTCCAAGGCAGTATCACTGCAGAAGTAGATTGCCCCATCTTCCTTCCAAGGAGTTGCTGGTGGGTTTGAACTGCCAGCCCTCTGGTTAGCAGTCCAGTGTCATAGGCACTATGCTACCAGAGCTCCCAGAAAATGAATAGAGAATTTTATTATTCAAATTATTTCTGGCAATGATATTTATAATTAGGAAGTATTCAGCAACACTGGAATTCTATATATAGCCTGGAATTCTATATATGTGTATTTAATCATCAGAATAGCTTTGCAAAGGAGATATTTTTAGTAGACATCTAAGGCCTTCTCTGCCCAGCATTCTCCCTTCTTCCATGTAACAATGTGATTGGACATTTAATTTGTAATGATCCTATATATATAGTGGAAAGTAGAAAGCTAAATGCTAAAAAAAAATTAATGAACTCCAAAATTAGAAGAAATAACTGTTAATAAATTTTGAATACCAAAAAATTAATCATTATTCTTAAAAGGTAAATTTTTGCCTATGAATATGAGTCAGGATCTACTTGATGGCAGTGAGCTTTTTTGTTGTTATTGTTTTGTTTTGTTTTTTGTGAATTGACTGGCTGGTAGCCCCTGGGTCATCCTGCTCTGTCCCCAGTACCCATGTGGAACAGTGTAATATTGACCCTGGCACCCAGCTTTGGTCTCTTACTATCCTCATTAAAAGGACCAAGGCTCCTTAGGGAGCATCTGATTTCCATGTTTAGAATTGTGAAAAATCAAGATGAGCCTGGGAAAGCTTGTTAAAAAGCAAAGATGCTTTCACAAGAAGTCTCTTTTCAGAGGTTAATTGGAACCGGTTGTCTACAAAAGGCCATGAGTTCATAATGATGTTCAAAGAGGATAAAAGTATATATAGCATGTGCTAAAAAAAATAAAAAAATCTATTTACTGTTGGGAGGCAATTGATGGATAGCAAATTTCTAATTTTTTTTTAAAGGAGGGTATATAATAAGAGAAAATCATTGAAATGAGGTAATAAATATAAACTAACCCCAATTTGTTTAAGTGACATAATTCCTTCCCTTCATTAGGCAGTTTAAAGAGTTACTGAAGAAATAATAATAGATTTTCTTTGTATTCTCCTGAGTTGTAAGAAATGTTTTTAAAAGATACATAAACTAAGACTGTTGAGTTGATCTTGCAGGAAGGGGATGGCTGGAGTCTGGAGACCAGGGGAGACTGTCTCTCTCTGCCTAGATGTCTGCTTTACTCAGAGCAGAAAGTTAAACACATTACCTATTACGCTTTTAACTGGAAATCATATTGTTTGCCTATGCTGGTGTCCTTCAATCAGTAACACCACCAACCCGTTGTGATAATCTCACATGCCACTATAACCATGACCATGACTCCAAAGTAAACCTGAAAAAAAAAATAGTGAAATATGATCAGAGTTTTGGGGTTCCAGCGTATTCATGGTAAGAATATGGAGAAAGGAAGCTGGAGATTTCATCCAGGCCAGAATTTCATCTTCTCTAACCTGGAAAAGCATCTGAACTTTGTTATGAAAACTACAGGGAGTTTTTTAAGGGTAATGTAAATCTACACAAGCCTGTGCCATCTAGTATTGACAATACAGGCAGTCCCTGGGTTGTAAAGGAGATTCATTCCTGTGTCTTTAAGTCGAATGTATAGGAAAGTCAGAACAGATGCATACAGTTCTTATTTAGCCTTAGTAGTGGTTAAGGCATTTGGCTGCTAACCAGGTCAGTGGTTCAAACCCACCAGTCACTCCATGGGAGAAAGATGAGACAGTATACTTCTGTGAAGATGTACAGCTTTGGAAACCCAATGGAATTGCAATGAGTCAGAATTGACTAGATGGCAGCAAGTTTGTTTGTTTGTTTTTCAGTTCAAGAAAGGAGCTCTGGGAGCATTGGTTCATGCATTCAGCTGCTACCAAAAGGTCAGCAGTTCCACAGAAGAATGATGTGGCAGTCTGCTTCCATAACAATTTAAACCAAAAACCAAACTCACTGCCTTTGAGTCTATTTGATTCATAATGACCTCTCCTTGCATTTCCAAGGTGGTATCAATATGGAAGTAGATTACCCAATCTTCCTTCCGAGGAGTGGCTAGTGGGTTTGAACCACCAGCATTCTGGTTAGTAGTCAAATGCCTTAGGCACTAGGCCACCAGAGGTCCACCATGAAGATTTACAATCTTGGAAACACTATGGGAGTCACCATGAGTCAGAATCAACTCAATGGCAGTGCTTTAATGTAAGAAAAGGCTTGAAGGCTGTTCAATGTTTTCAAAGCTGTATGTTCAGCAAAGGAAGCCAACTTTGATGAGGACTTTGTTGTAAGTAGGGTTTGTTCCATTCAGTAGGGTTCAGTCATTTCAAAGTGAGGGCAAATTTACATAATATTAAAGGACGAGTATCAGTTGTCTGTAAGACTGACATTTCATAATCTAAGGACTAATTGTGATGTACTTTTCAAGGACATTTGTAAAAGTCATTCTGGCCAGAAATGGACTAATGGCCACATCCAACTATCAAATGCTTATCAGATGCACTTGCCTTGGATAATTTTGGAAATTAAGTTGATATAATTTATTTCCAGGGGTAAACTAGTTTTTAAAAATGTTTTACATGTTTATCACTTAAACATACATTCATTAAGAAAGGTGTGTTCCTGTGGTTTCCAGCTAAGCAAAAGACAGGCATATGAGTTGAACATTTACCTGAGGTAGATATACTCCTTGGAGAGAACAATCATGGGGAAAAGAAGGGCTGCTTATTCACCGGGAGATGCTTATGCACAGCTCAGGGGGCAGGAGGTCATGGAGGGATAGACACAGGGAAGAGGTAATTATCGGGAGGAAGGGGAAGGGGAGCTGTTGTATTGTGGTAAATTGTGATCAATGGCATGAGACAACGTTGTTTGTGAATTGCTGTATGGAAAGTGAATTTGGTCTGTAAATATTCACCCAAATCACAATAAATAAAAAAAAAAAAAAAGGAAGGTGTGTTATCATTTCCCTTTCCCAAAATAAATGTGTAGATTAGATTGGCAATGCTTTCCAGCCAAAGATAACCAGGAATATGAAAAAAAAACTCACTGTGGTTGAGTTGATTAGTATAATGCCTAAGGCACTTGATTGCTAACCAGAGGGCTGGTGGTTCAAATTCACCTGCCACTCCTGGGAAGAAACGTCTGGCAATCTACTTCCGTAGTGACACTGCCTTGGAAACCCAAGGAAGGGTCCCTATGAGTCGGGTCTGACTCGATGGCACATAACAACAACAACAACATCTCTATGTAAGTAAAACCACCAGCCTTCCAGTTAGTAGTCAAATGCCTTAGGCACTATGGTCACCAGAGCTCCGGAGCAGGAATACATGTAGAGTTAAATAAGTTTCTTTATCATTGCCAAGAAAGAAAATGCACCTTATGGAGAACATTAGGATGTATCAGTAAGAGGATGTTAGAAAGGACTTATAGGAATAGAGCTCATGTTAGGTGACTGTGGGGAGGATTCAAGGAAACAAAGGTTTTGCTCTGAAATGAATGCTGCCAGGAAGCAGGGGAAACTGTATGCATGGATATCTGAATAGCTATTATTTAGAAGGAGTGAGACTAAAGTTGTAACTGGCAAAGAAGCAGCAGACTTGCATATTCACGTTAGGATGAGGGAAGTTTGGTATTTTCATGGTTTACATAATGACCTTGTTTTTTCTGTGCTTAAATAATATTACAGAAATAATCTGTGTTTTTCTTTATTTATTCAAGATCACAGTGACCTTGTCTGATGCTGGTGTTCTATGAAATTATTTATGTTCAACAGAGAACCAGCCAGCTCCCAGATGTCAAGTAACTGGTTTTCTCTTTTTCAAGATGCAAGTAAAGAAATCTCAGTCCATTGAACTGGGTGTTCTAACAGCCATATGGCTAGGAAACCTTAAGTTTTATTAAAGGTACATATACATTTGTTTAGGAGTTCTGGTGGCATAGTGCCTAAGGCATTTGACTGCTAACCAGAAGGCTGGTGGTTCAAATCCACTATCCACTCCTTGGAAAGATGACTGGGCAATCTACATAGAGATATTGTCTCAGAAATCCAAGTAGAGGTCGCTATGAGTGGGATCCAAGTCGAAGTAAGTAGGTTTATGCATTTGTTTGGTTAAATATTGTAACATGCCCATAACCTGTTGCCATCTAGTCAATTCCAAATTGTGGTCATTCTGTGTGTTGCAGAGTAGAACTGCTCTATAAGGTTTTCATGGCTATAATCTTTAGTAGCTCTGGTAGCATAGTGCCTAAGGCATTTGATGGCTAAGCAGAAGGCTGGTGGTTCAAACCCACCAGCCACTCCTCGGAAGCAAGATTGGGAAATCTACTTCTGTAGTGATACTGCCTTGGAAACCCCCAAGGAGGAGTCGCTATGAGTGGGATCCGACTTGACAGCATTGAATTTGTTTGTTTGGTTGCTTGGTTGGATTTTCAATCTTTAGGAAAGCAACTTGCTAGGCCTTTCTTTCACAGAGCCACTGAGATGGTTGGATCCATCAACTTTTAGGTTAGCAGCTATTCACAATCCACTTGCATCACCCATCAAAAGTCTAAGAAATAAGACAAAATGGAAGAAGTCTGTGCTGATTTAAATATATTTCTTCTTATCTTCCCTGACTTAACAAGTGAAATGGATCCTTCATTTATCCTTTAAATATTATTAAGCCTTTTTCTTCTCAATAAACAGACTTTCCTAAAGTTTATAATGATAACATTAAAAATTGTTATATTAAAAAAGGAAAATACTACTTACTCTTACGTTTTCTAATTTTAAAATATTGTTGACAATAGCTACTGGTTATTTACCGTAGAACTTTGACCAACATGCATTTAATTGTTTGGGGTGAAAAAATAATAGTGGTTATCTGTGAAATGATGGTAGGTGAAAGGAGGAATTGTTAGGTGCTATCAAGTTGATTTTGACCCAGAGCAACCTCATGTGACAGAGTAGAACTGCCCCCGAGAGTTTTCTAGGTAGTGTATCGCCTAAAGCATTTGACTGCTAACCAGAAGGCTGGTGGTTCAAACCCACCAGCCACACATCAGAAGGAAGGTTAGGCAATCTACTTCCATAGTGATAATGCCTCGGAAACCCAAGAAATGGTCGCTATGAGTCAGGTCCGACTTGATGGCACATAACAACAGTTTTTACAGGAGCATATCACCAGGTCTTTGTCCGAAGGAGCTGCTGGGTGGATTTGAATTACCAACCTTTTGGTTAACAGCCAACTGCTTAACCCTTGTGCTACCATGGCTCCTTGAAAGAGAAAATATAAGTCAAGAACTTGAGCTGCATAATTCACATGGAGTAAAAATTTTTAAAATATCATTAGAGAAAATGTGCTTTAAATTTCCCTGCAAGGGAAGCTATCCTGTCTAAAGCTTTCATCTCTAATCGTCCTAAGGTCATGTCAAAAAAGGTCTTTCTTTGGTTATTATATGTTCGTTTGTTTCCTTTTATTCCATGTCTATTTCCCCTCATAGATTGTAAGCTTCACCAGGGCAGAAATGTATTTATCATCAGCCACTACATAGAGTAGGTGGAAATTAAATCTGTTCATGAACGAATGAAAGAGCAATATTTTTTGTGTGACTGTTTTTGAAGGTTAAAATGTATCTTTAATGGTTCATCGTTGCTCGTCATTTGCAGATTTCAACATATTAGTGATTTTATTCCTAAATTTTCCCTTAAAAACAAGATATGATAATGGCAAATAATCAATTGTTTTCTATTTAGAAAATCAATATTTTTCCAACTTTTATTAAAGTTGAAACATACAGAAAACTACTGAGGTTAAAGAAGGTACAACAAACATCTTTAGAATAACCACCATGATTCTCTGCTAAAGACTATCCTGGTACACAGCTACTGTTTTGGTATAATTTTTAGTAGTATGACTTTTCACTCTCAAAAAATGCCCAGTTTGTTTGATCATTCTATCTGTAACTCAGTACCTAGAATCAACAATAGTTTAAAAAGGTGGTGGGCATGTTGATTAAAAGAGACTTAAGAAACATATATCTAACAAAACTAACTAAACATATATCTAGCAAACAAAAATCCAATATTTATTTGAATTCTAACTCAAATTATCTTAAAAATTTTGAGAAAATCAAGGATATATAAATACTGCCTGATTTTTGGTAGTATTAAGGAAGTAAAAAATTTTAAATGTGTGATGACATTGTGGCTTTGCTAAAAAAAAAAAAAACTTTGTATTTTAGAGACACACACTGAAACTTTTGATGTATGAGATAGGGTTAAAATTTATCTAGGGTCAGGTTAAGGTAGAGAAGCAGGGAGTATAGTGAAACAAGATTGACTGTTTTTTGATAATGTTGAAGCTGTGTGACAGGTATATGGGAGTTCGTTATAATATTCTCTCTATTTGGGATACATTTGAAATAGTCCATTTTTAAAAAAGACTAAACTATCATAACAACCAAATACAGTGCTTGAATCTTTAATGAATTCTAGAAACAACTGGTGATATTTGAAAATTAATTGGATGATATATATTTGGAAAAATAATTATTAATTTTTTTAGGTGTGATAATGTTATTGCAGTTATATTGAAGAATACCTTCAATTTTAGGAGATGAATGCAAAATTATTTAGAGATGTCATGTTAGATGTCTGTAAATGACTCTCCAATAGCATATTTATTGGTGTGCCTAGAACATATGGCATCTAGAATAGGTATTTTATATACCCATTTCCCCTAGGTGACAAAATTATTTTCTTTAATAATCATATAATATTGAGTAATAATCATTTTTGAATTGCTTTTTACTTTTAAAATTACTTTAAAAGTCTAAAGAAAACTGTAACTCACTAGATGAAATGTATAATATCTAAGAGGCAAATATTTAACAAAATTGAATGAATAGATAACTATTAAAGATACTTAATTGATAGGCAAAAATCTTTCCCCACTCAAGGAAATCTATTAAATCTTGAGATCTTTTCAGATGAGTTTATCTTAGTAGGTAACAGATAATCTAAGTCTAATATAAACTATTACAGAGCATGTTGTTGTTGTTGTTATGGGCCATTGAGTCGGTCCCGACTAATAGTGACCCCTCCTTGGGTTTCTGAGTCAGTATCAGTATGGAAATACATTGCTCAACCTTCTTCCAAGGAGTGGCTGGTGGGTTTGAACCACCAGCCTTCTGATTAGCAGTCAAGTGCCTTAGGCACTATGCTACCAGAGCATAGAAACAATAAACCCTCCATTTTATTGGATCAGTATAACCTAGATATTCAAGACAAAGACAATACATAAAAGAAAACTTTTAGACCAATTTAACACTGAAGATATTCTCAAAAATTCTAATTAAAATGTTTGGCTAGCTTAATCCAGCAATGTTTCAAAAATCTGTCAAGAACAGATAGAAAGCAAAGTCATACTGATCTGACCAGTAAAGACACACACACACACACACACACACACCCCAAACCAGTTGCAGTTGAGTTGATTCTGACTCACAGTGACCCCATGCATGCAGAGGAGAACTGCTCCATAGGGTTTTCAATGTCATGACTTTTCAGAACCAGATCACCAGACCTTTCTTCAAGTGCCTCTGGGTGGGTTTGAACCACCAACCTTTTGGCTAGTAGTCAAGAGCTTAATCATTCGCATCACCCAGGGACTCCTTGTTAAAAACACAAAGATCCCTTTTTCATTTCACACCTTTTATTACTTACAGAAGAAGCCATGATGTGCAGTGCAGGTGCAGTGGTTAATATTTGGCTACTAACCAAAAGGTCAGCAATTCGAACCCATCAGAAAAATGATATGATAGTCTACTTCCATAAAGTTTATATCCTTGGAAACCCTATGGTACAGAGACAGTGAAAGGAAATGTCAGCTCTGCTCCCCATAATCCTTGTCCCACAGTATCAGTTCCCCATGGTCCTTGTGCCATGCAACAAAAATGACATCACCAAGCAAAAAGAAGCTATGAGTATAATTTGATATGGAGATATCCCATGGCTAAGGAGCTGAATCCAGATTGCAGCTAAGCTGTGTTATATTCTACAACTTTATTCTGAAGGAAGCAAGGCAGGAAATCTCACACCTCAACAGAATTTAGGAATCAACCAGAAATTGTCCCTTAAAGGCTCCCAAGGAGACAGGAGGGGGTGGGAGAGGGGCTCCAAGCAGCATCTCCCAAGCATCCTTTCCCTTGTGTTCTGGGAGAATCACAGGAGGTCTGCCAAGAATTTGATAGGCTACTGCTCAAACCTTTGCCTGAGAGGCTTTTGTGGATGGACATATGAAGGTCATCAGGAAGCCATGATGGAGCCATATCTCTATGAATTCATCATGGAAAAATAGTATTTGT
>NW_006921592.1:12335019-12336788 GCF_000298275.1 Orycteropus afer afer | reverse complement strand
AGTAGGATTGCCCAACCTTCCTTCCGAGGAGTGGCTGGTGGGTTTGAACCACCAGCCTTCTGGTTAGCAGTCAAGTGCTTTAGCCACCATGCTACCACATTAGAAAAGTTATTAATGTAATTATCTACACAATAGATTATAGGAGAAAAAAAAATCATATTAACATTTTATCTCTGGACAAAAATGGAAACCAAGTATGTGATAAAATTCAAAACTATTCCTGGATGTTAACAAAAATAACTTAGAGAATTAGAAATAGGTGGAAATAGCCATAATCTGGTGAAATGTATCATCCTAAACCCTACAGTAAACTTCATGGTAAGACACTGAAGTATTACTTTCAAAAGCAGAAATAAGACAATAATGCTGGCAATCAACATTTCTATTCAGCATCATATGGAAGACATTAGTCAATCCAATGAGATAAGAAAAAGAAACAAAAGAAAAGCAATTGAAAAGAAGCAAAGCTATCATCATTTCCTGATCAAGCTTATTAATTATACTGCTCAAATCCTAGATATCCTTCTAAAGCAAATATAAAAAATTGTCATCATCCATTTAATTTCAATGATGGGATGCACAAGGGTCTATGATTTTTTGTACTTGCTCTATGTTTGGAATAATTTATAATTTAATGTTCAAATTTTTAACTCAAAGTTTAGGGAAAAAAATAAACACAAAAACCCTGCATCTTACCAAAATAAAAATAATCATCATATCCAACTGCAATTTAAGGAAAGAAATCATTTTTAATCATTAATCCTTTAAATTAAGTAATACCAATAAAGATCAATTAAAATAGCATGTACTGCAGATTAAAACAATGAAAGTAGATTAATTTCATATTATGTGAGTTGTTCCTTTGGCCTGTGACTTAAGACATAAAGTTCTAGAACAGAAATGTCCACATGTGTTCTTAGCTGGCTTTGAGATATTAAAAGCAAGACTTTTGAGATCTAAATAAATTTTCATTTGTTTGTTCTAAGAAATTGTAAGCAAGGATACATCTTTTATGAAGCATTTGAGGGGATGTTATTTTGTCAGGCACCATCAAGTCAGTTCTGACTCATAACCACCATATGTACAACAGAAAATAAATGCTACCCTGTCCTGCACCATTGTCACAATCTTTGCTATGTTTGAGCCTGTTGTTGCAGACAGTTGTGTCAATCCATCTCATTTAGGGTGTTCATCTTTTTCACTGACCCTCTACTTTATCAAGTATAATGTCCTTCTCCTGGGATTGGTCTCTCCTGGTAACTTGTACAAAGTACATGAGATGAAGCCTTACCATCCTCCCTCCTAAGGAGCTTTCCAGCTGTCCTATTTGGAGACAGATTTGTTCATTCTTCTGGCAGTCCACATTATATTCAATATTCTTCATCAATACCGTAATTCAAAGGCATCAATTCTTCTTCAGTCTTTCTTATTCAATGTCCAGCTTTTGATTGCATGAGATGATTCAAAATACCAACTAGCACCTTAGTCCTCAAGGTAACATCTTTGCTTTTTAACACTTTAAAGAGGTCTTTTGAAGCAGATTAGCCCAAATCTAAACCAAAGAAGAAAAAAAAAAAAAAAAAAAAACACTGCCATGGAGACATTCTGAATCATAGTAACCATATAAGACAGAGTATAACTGCCGCATAGGGTTTACAATTCCATAAAACTTTAGGGAAGAGGCGGGGCAAGATGGCGGACTAGGCAGAAGGATTGCACAGACCCTCTTCAACAAAGAAAAGGGAAACCAATAAATACAGACACAGAAG
>NW_006921592.1:12328548-12330179 GCF_000298275.1 Orycteropus afer afer | reverse complement strand
TGATGGGAATCTTCAGGAAGGAGAACATTAACCTCAAGTTTGAGAAAAGGTTGAACCTTCATGTTTGAAACATTATCTAAGCTATCAAATTATTATTGGGAGAAATATGGCCTTTTGTTGCTTTGAACTGGAGATGATTAGAACAGGGTAGAAAGCTAAGTGAGTGATGTTGTAGCCACGTTTTACACAACTTGGTTTGCTGCCAGTGTTTGTAGTAGTCAGATTTAATTTTAGTGACACTATGAAATGTAGTGTGCCACACATAAAATATTAATGTAGTGCATAATTGGGCAGTCTGAAATAACCAAGTTTATGAAAACTGATAAATACTGACTATGTGAAATGTTCTGTTGTTTTTAGATACCCTCCAAAAAAGTAAATTATAATATCTTTTCTAATTTAAACTTGCTCGTACTTTCTGTAATGTTTCTCTCCAGTTATTACACATTGAAAGGACTCAGCCAGTTGTTAAAAATGATCCTTCTTTATTGAAATAATAATAAGGTGGGTATTAAAACACAGTATTAGACAAATTAATACATGGTATTGTGAAACACCAATAAAGCATCCTTTACAGTTTTTTCATCCATCTGTCAGTGTAGTGCAGTGAATTTCTTAATAGGCCCTTTTAACCATAGTCCTCCATTTTGTGATGTACTGTAAATACTAGTCTCTATGCCTGTTTGGTGGCATAGTGCCAACAGCATTTGACTGCTAACCAAAAGGCTGGCAGTTCAAACCACCAGTCACTCCTTGGAAGGAAGACTGGGTAATCTACTTCTGTAGTGATACCTCCTCAGAAACCTAAGGAGAGGACTTCTGGTAAGATGGAGGAATAGGCAGACAAGCCACACAGACCCTCCTCAACGAAGAAAAGATAAACTAATTGACAGAGATACAGAAGATAATTCTGGAGCTCTGAGTTTTGAAATAAGGTATACAGAAGTGGATGAGGCACCAACTACCGGAAAAACCTGAATGAAAACAATGAGTACAGAGACAGAGAAGTGGACTGTCAACTACTCTGATGGGACCAACAGTCTGAATATTTCCAAGTGGTGTTGGGACCTGAGAATTAACGTCAAGATCAGCCCTGGTTGGCAAGGGCCTGCAGGGATGACTGTGCTGGTGGCCTGTGACTAGGAATGGAAACAGCAATGAGGGAGACAACCTGAGCTGTGGACTTCCTGTTGTCCAGAGGGCATAGCCTTTCTGATTGTTTACATGTGGCAGCCATTTTCGATATTTAAAGTGACCCAGCACACAGCAATTGAATGTTTACAAGCTGTGGCCATTTTGGATATTTAAATTGACTGAGGGAGCAGCCATTTTGAATGTTTACAAGTGGCAGTCATTTTGGATATTTAAAGTGTACCTCAGGTGCAGCCTGTTTGGTGGCATAGTGCCAATGGCACTATGAGGGTGCAGCCATTTTGAATGTTTCCAAGTGACAGCCATTTTGGATTTTAAAGTGATAACACTCTCATCTGGATTCCAGGGACCTAAGAATAGGCTCTGTTTGCCAAGGACAGCAGGGACATATGAGAGGCTGACAACAGGAAAGGAGACAGGTGGTGAGTGTATAAGTACTGTCAACTAGCAAATAGAGGAGCACAGCACAGTACCCTGCT
>NW_006921592.1:12299728-12328348 GCF_000298275.1 Orycteropus afer afer | reverse complement strand
AGAACAATTTCAAAAGACAATACAAGAACAAAATGACAAAATAAATGAAAAATTAGAAATGATACAAAATCTACACACAGAAATCCAGAAGATTAATATTAAATTTTCAGAAAAAGATAAGACAGTGAACTGGCAAAGGAGTAAAATAGAATCAATGGAAGACCAAATTAGTGAGATTGAAGGCAAATACCTGAATACTTCTTTGGAAAGGGATCAAACAAAAAAGATCAAAACAAAATGAAGAAAGCCTAAGGTTCATGTGGGATATTATCAAAAGGATTTTAAAGTGGTAGCACTCTTATCTGTAATTGGAATTCCAGAACAGGAAGAGACAATAAAACCACTGAGAAGATTGTCAAAGATTTGTTGGAAGAGAATTTTCCTGGTATGATGAAAGATGAGAATATATCCATTTAGGAAGTTCGGTGAATCC
This sequence comes from Orycteropus afer afer, assembly GCF_000298275.1. NCBI lineage: Eukaryota > Metazoa > Chordata > Mammalia > Tubulidentata > Orycteropodidae > Orycteropus > Orycteropus afer. The sequence goes on along the minus strand of NW_006921592.1, from coordinate 12,327,915 downwards.
CAAATAGGATAGACCCCAAAAGAAAATCACCAAGATATATCATCTTCAAACTCACCAAAACAAAAGACAAAGAAAGAATCCTAAAAACAGCACAGGAAAAACAAAAAGTTGCCTACAAGGGGCAACCAATAAGACTAAGCTCAGATTTCTGGGCAGAAATCATGCAGGCAAGAAGACAATGGGATGGTATATATAAAACCCTGAAAGAGAAAAATTTCCAACCAAGAATTATATACCCAGCAAAATTATCCCTCAAATACGATGGTGAAGTTAGGATAGTTTCAGATAAGCAGAAATTAAGGGAATTTGTTAAAACCAGACCAACCTTACAAGAGATGTTAAAGGGAGCCCTTTGGACAGAGAAGTAACAACAGCCAGCAATAACTGGCCATTAACACACATGATATAACCCAGAAACCAACCTGGCTATGGAAGTATCCAAAGTAAATAACCTTACAAGATTGTAAACAGGAAACCAGAGACAGCATTTGATAAATGAGGACAACTACAAACCAAAACGTGGGAAAAAACTGTGTAGTTACAGAACTTCTAGATGGTAGGGAAGTCAAGACAACTACAAGATAGAATGGACTGTTCTTGGGAAGAAAACTATAAATCACAGGGTAACCTCAAAGAAAATTGATAAACCTTCACATCAAAATGAAAAAGAGGACCAGCAAAAATATTGAGCAAATACTAAAACCATAGCAATGAAGGAAGTGATAACATGATTCATAAACAAAATGAGCTCAGCATAGAAAATTACATGAAACAAGGAAATCAAAACTATAAAAAAGCACATAACAAAAATGACAGCAACGAATTCATATTTGTTGATAATTAATGCTATACAGCACTAAAGAATAATGTAGAGTCTGCAAAATACTGCATAATATGGATGAACTTGGAGAACATTATGCTGAGTGAAATAAGTCAATTGCAGAAGGACAAATATAGTATCTGTTTGTTGCTATGGAGTGTCAAGGAAAGGTTTATATATGGAGGGAAACTTTGTTGGTTGCAGGGGTGGGAGGGGAGGGGAGGGAAAACTGCAAAAAAATGCATTACTTTTGTGTATTTCACTGTATATAAATTATATTTCAATAAAATGCATGAAAAAAATCAATCAATCAATCAATAAGAAACCCAAGGAGGGGTCACTATGAGTCAGATCGGACTCAATGACAGTGACTTTGGTTTTTTTTATTTTAATTTTTTTTGGTATGCCTATTTGGCTAAGGCACTTGACTGCTAACCAGAAGGCTGGCGGTTCAAACCCACCAGCCACTCCTCAGAAAGAAGATGGGGCAATCTACTTCCATAGTGATACTGCCTCAGAAACCCAAGGAGAGGTTGCTATGTGTCGGGTCCGAATCGACAGCACATAACAACAACATTTAGAGTGGGATAAATCTTGAATCCCACTTTGCTAGAGGGTGTGACTCAAGTCATCACCCTTAGTTTCCTTGCAGGTATATATATCAATGTTCTGGGAAAATTCACTGCCTTGCTCTGGTCCTGCATTCAGTTTGTCATCATCCCACTCCTGGAATTGAGACAGCAACCGGTCACCTTATCTGCCAGTTTGGATTTGCCAGCCCCTACAACCATGCAATGGGGAGAATCCTTCAGACCTTCCCATGAGTTTGGGACTTACCAGCCTCCCAGCCTCCACCACCATGTGAAGCATTTCCTTGGCAGCTTGTTTGTTCTGTGATATGTTACAGCAAATATGAAACCCTAAAACAAGAAGGAGAGTACTGAGGGGAGAAGAAAGTGTTGATGTTAGAGATGATGGAGTGGCACAGCAGTTTGGAAAAGTTGGACATTTGGGACATCTTTAACCTCTGCCTCATAGGGACCAGCCTTCTGTTGATCTTTCTAAAAGAAATCATTCAAGCAGTCAGCTTAGGAAGCCTGCCCTCAGAGAATATTCTCATTACCTAATATGTGTTGATTTATCACTAACCTGTGAGTTGAAACTAGACTTTTTCAAATTCACTAATAAATAACTACTTTATAGAGCCAGAAGAAAGAGATTGGCCGTAAATAATAAGGTGATAGTGAGAAACTTAACACAAGCAAATTTTTCAACGCACTTGTCACTCTCTGGTTTGAGGATTTTGGAACATGGAAAGGTCATTTTCACAACAAGATTTTGTCTTCTGGCCTTGATGATTCCCAAGATTTTCACTTGTAATGTTCCTCTCCCTGGAGTTATCAAATTTTCCTCTTTTTTTTTCCTGGCTTGATACTCTACCATTTATCTTTGTTTTTTGTGTGCTGTACTTCTCATATACACTTAGATCCTTGCCTAATTAGGCTGTTTGCTCCCCATCCAGTCTGTTGTCTTCACAGCACATGTGATCGTACGGAAGTCCATGATAGCTTTTAGCCAAGCCTCCATGAATACTTCATAAATGTTGTGTAAGGAAAATGAGAACAAAGGATCAAATCCTCAAAAGTAGATATCATTATGTCCTTGGTCCTTTGTAAACCAGTGCAATTCCAAGTAAATCATAAAATTGCTTAAGTCCTTACTGGCAGTATAGTGTAATGGCCAAAATAGTTGTAGATTTTCAGAAACATGAATTTCAATCACACCTTTGCCACATGGGAAACCATTTTATTTTCCTTTTATGTTTTCACAAAGATATGTTTTCAACTCTCTCCACATTTTTTGAGACCCTAAACATCAGAAACTGCCTTTCAGCAAGACCTTGCCTCAAACTTCTTAGTGAAAATAGATCTCCTTCAGTTTCCTGTCCTTCTCATCTACTAATTTATTAAAATATGCCCTTTCATGCCTCCTGATCTCCTGTTACAATGCAAGAAGTGATCTTTCTCTTGCCTATGGGTAATCGTTTAGCCTTGGCCGTAAAACCAATTTGCATCCTCTTCTAGTAAGACCTTCTTCCATCAACTAACTTACCTTTTCTACATCTTGACCACCCATCTGTCAGTTTGTCATACTGTGGTGGCTTGTGTGTTGCAGTGAGGCTGGAGGTTATGCCACCAGTATTTCAAATACCAACAGTGTTACCCGTGGTAGAGAAGTTTCAGCAGAGCTTCCAGACTAAGACAGACTCAGAAGAACTGGCAAGGGAAAGTCATATGAAAAGCACTGAAACACTCTATTATATTACTGTAAAACTTTATGAATACCCCTGAAACATTGTCCAATATAGTGCCAGAAGATGAGGCCCGCAGGTCAGAAGGCACTCAAAATACAACTGTGGAAAAGCTGCCTCCTCAGAGTAGAGCTGACCTTAATGATGTGGATAGAGTAAAGCTCCATTTGCTGATGTGGCATGACTCAAAATGAGAAGAAACAGGTGCAAACATCCATTAATAATCAGAACATGGCAAGTACAAAGTACAAATCTAGGAAAATTGGAAGTTGTCAAAAATGAAATGGAATGAATAAAGTTTGATATCTTAGGCATTAGTGAGCTAAAATGGACTAGTTTTGGCCATTTTTAATTAGACAACCATATGATCTATTATGCCGGGAATGACAAATTGAAGAGAAATGATGTGGCATTCATCATCACAAAGAATGTTTCAAGATCTATCCTGAAGTACAATACTGTCAGTGATAGGATAATATCCATATGCCTACAAGAAAGAAGAGTTAACACTACTATTATTCAAATTTACATGCCAACCACCAAAGCTAAAGATGAGGAAACTGAAGATATTTTACCAACTTCTGAGTCTGAAATTGACCAAACATGCAATCAAGATGTGTTGATTATCATTGGTGATTGGAATGCAAAAGTTGGAAGCAAAGAATCACTGGTAGTTGGAAAATATGAGCTTGGTGATAGAAATAATGCTGGAGATCTCATGATAGAATTTTGCAAGACCAACAGCTTATTCATGGTGAATACATTTCTCAACAACATAAATTGTACCTATACACATGGACTTCACCAGATGGAGTATACAGGAATCAGACTGATCTGTGGAAAGAGGCCATGGAGAAACTCAATATCTTCAGCCAAAACAAGGCCAGGAGCTGATTGTGGGACAGGCCATCAACTGCACATATGTAAGTTCAACTTAAAGCTAAAGACAATAAAAGCAAGTCCACAAGAGCCAAAATATAATCTTGATTATATCCCACTTGAATTTAGAGACCATCTAAAAAATAGATTTGAGGCATTGAACACCAATTACTGACAACCAGAGGAATTGTAGAATGACATCAAGAACATTACCCATGAAGAAGGCAAAAAGTCATTAAAAAGACAGAAAAAGAAGAAAATACCAAAATGGATGTCAGAAGAATCTGAAACTTGCCCTTGAACTGAGAGTAGCTAAAGCAAATGGAAGAATTGACAAGACAAAAGAGCTGAACAGAAGATTTCAACAAGCAGCTCCAGAAGACAAAGTCAATTATTATAATGAAATGTGCAAAGACCTGGAGTTAGAAAACCAAAAGGAAAGAACATTCTTGCCATTTCTCATGCTAAAAAAAACTGAGGAAAAATTCATGCCTCAAGTTGCAATATTGAAAGATTTTATGGGCAAAATATTGAATGTTGCAGGAAACATCAAAAGAAGATGGAAGAAATACACAGAGTCACTGTACCAAAAAGAATTAGTCTATGTTCATCCATTTCAGGAGGTGGCATGTGACCAATGATATTGAAGGAAGAAGTCGAAGCTGCAAGGAAGGAATTGGTGAAGAACAAGGCTCCAGGAATTGACAGAATACCCAATGAGATGTTTCAACAAACAGATGCCATGCTGGAGGTACTCACTCATCCATGTCAAGAAATTTGGAGGACAGCTACTTAGCTAACTGACTGGAAGAGATCTGTATTTGTACCCTTTCCAAAAATGGATCCTACAGAATGTGGAAATTATCAAACAATATCATTAATATCACACACAAGTAAAATCTTGCTGAAGATATTCCGAAAACAGTTGCAGCAATTCAGAAGAGGACGTGGAATGAGGGATATTATTGCTGATGTCAGAGGGATCTTGGCTGAAAGCAAAGAATACAAGAAAGATATTTGCTTGTGTTTATTGACTATACAAAAGCATTCAATTATGTAAATCATAACAAATTATGGATAACATTTTGAAGAATGGGGATTCCAGAACACTTAATTGTGTTCATGAGGAACCTAGACAAGGAGGCTGTTGTTTAAACAGAACAAGGAGATATTGTATGGTTTGAAATCATGAAGGGAGTGAGTCAGGTTTGTATCCTTTCACCATACTTATTCATTCTGTATGCTGAGCAAATAATCCAAGAAACTGCACTATATGAAGAAGAACATGGCATCAGGATTGGAGGAAGACTCATTAACAATCTGTGATATGCAGATGACACAACTTTGCTTGCTGAAAGTGAGGATAACTTGAAGCACTTACTGATGAAGATTAAAGACTACAGTCTGCAGTATGGATTGCATCTCAACATAAAGAAAACTAAAATCCTCACAACGGGCCCAATAAGCAGCATCATGTTAAATGGAGAAAAGGTTGAAATTGTCAAAGATTTCACATAACTTGTTTCCACAATCAAGACCCATGGAAGCAGCAGTCAAGACATCAGATGATGTATTGCATTGGTCAAATGTGCTGCAAAAGACCTCTTTAAAGTGCTGAAGAGCAAAGATGTCTCTTTGAAGAATAAGGTGCATAGTGCCTAAGGCACCTGACTGCTAATCAGAAGGCTGGCGGTTCAAACCCACCAGCAACTCCTCAGAAGGAAGGTTGGGCAGTCTACTTCCATAGTAATACTGCCTCAGAAACCCTAGGGGTCACTATGAGTCAGGTCCAAATTGACAGCACATAACAGCAATAACAACAACCCAAACCTTGATATTTTCTTTAAAAGAAAAAAAAAAAATTATTGTGCTTTAGGTGCAAGTTTACAGAGCAGTTTGTTGTACATTCAACATTTTCTGTACATGTGGTTTCACTCCCCAATTACCATCCCCAACCCTAACCCACTCTCCTCCCGTCCCCACCCAGTAACACCCCCCCTCCCCAGGCCCCTCATAGTTAGGCACTCCTGGTGTCCTGCATATCCTCCATGCTAATGTTGCCCCTCTGGTGCTCTGTGGTCCATTGCTCCAAGGGATGCATCTCCATAGAGTATCTGGGTGCATCACCCTGGGTTGAGTGATCTGCGTGTACATCTTGTTTACTATTGGGCTGAAAGCCAGCCCCTGGGAGTGAGTTTTATTCTAGGCCCAAAGTGTATTCCAGGGCCATAGTATTAGAGGTCCCACCAGACTCCATCGACCAGTAACTCTGATCATTGTTGTATTTTTGGATTTTTTTTTTTTCACATTTTTCCTCCTGCTCTTTCTAGGATATCCAGTTTTAATCCCTTCCCAAGTGGTTGGCATTGGTAGCCAGGCACCATCTAGTTCTTTAGGCTTGAAGTCCATCATGTCTGATTGCTTGCAAATGTCCTTGGTTTTTTGTTTTGTTTTGTTTTGTACTCTTCTTCACTTCTGATGATAAGAGACCATTAGCTGCATCTTAGATGGCTGCTTGAAAGCTATTGAGACCCCAGTTGCTACTCAGCAGTGTAGGTTGTGCAGCAAGATTTTTAATGTATTTCATTATGCCAATTGAGTGTGGTGTCCCCCAATACTATGGTCCTGAGTCAGTAGATCCATTGGATCTCTCTCCTACAGGGTCTGGCTGTCTATGAGGAATTGCTCTATGTCTGTCTTCTGTTGTTTCTGTAAGAATTAATGGTATCTTGTACAACTGGGATCTGTGCAAGATTAGCCTCAGCTGAATCTATCCTTGGTCTAGAATATAATCATATTCACTGACCCCCATCTGATCTTCTCAGATGTTTATGTGTTTTTCTGTACCCTGTTGTTTGGTGTTAATGGTAATCAGTATTGTGGATATAGTGGCATTAGCCTCTGTTGTCTATATCTTATGTGCACAATTCAGTGTCCTCCTTTTCCCTAATGTTATCATGGTGGCCACAGACTCTTTCCATACCATCCTTCCCTTACCCACATCAGCATGTGGCTCCCAACTAACCCAAAATTAATCCCTCCCCTTCCTTCCCCACCCTGGTAACCTACAAAGTGAGTTCCCTTCCTTAAGCAAACCCTTCTTTGTCTTTTTATAGTAATGGGCTCTGTGATAGTTGGAGCTGTGTGTCAACTTGGCTGGACTACAATTTTGTGTGGTTTAAGCAATTGTGATGTGGGTTATTCCAATGATGGGATCAGATGTATATGTTTTGAGCAGTCAATCCATTGAAAGGGGGTTTTCCTAGGGATGTGGCTTGCTTCCAGTATATTTATAGACATTCTGGGAAAAGAGACAGTCTTTTGTGGATCAGGATTCTGTTGTGCTGCTTACAACTGTCCATAAGTGAACAATCCACCATTCGGCCTGGAGATCTTGGATTCATCATTTGCTGGAGTCAACAGCCGGTATACTGCCTGCCAACCTTGAGCTTCTCAGCTCCTGCAGCTGCATAAGTCAGGAAAAGCCTCCAGCTTGACATTTGATCCAAGAACTTTGGACTTGCCAGCTTCTATAAGTGTGGGAGCCATTTTCCTAAGACAAATTTTTCTTTCTCTCTATATATAAGCTTTACTGGTTTTGTTTCTCTGGAGAACCCAGTCTAACACATATGGTACCGAGAGTGGTTCTAGAGAGACAAAATCGTAAGGATGAGCTTCCTAAATCGGTTCTCCAATTTGATTAATCGTAAAAACACTAGTGGCCCTGCCTCTGTTAGTAAAGAGGGCCCTGCTAATCCATGGTGTGAGGTGGCAACATTAATATGCAAAATAGCACCACCAATAGATCAAATACTTGTGAGAAGTGAGGCTCTGGGTGATCCATAGTTGATACTCTTCTGCAACTTTGTCAGCATGAGGAGTATAAGGAAACTGGTTGGTTTGTCCTACTTACACTAGACAAAGTGGTGAAAGAGCAGATGAGTTCAGGGCTGCTGAGTCATGGTTTAAGCATTGCATAAAAGACATCAATGTTTCCAGTTTTGCTCTGAAAGAAAACCTTATTTCTTCTTATAACAGAGTTGATATTGCTGAAAACCAAACACAGAGTCTTATTGTAAGGGTGGCTGAATTTCAATGCCAATTAAATTAACAAACCAGAATTGTGTCTGAAGTTAAAGTGAGGACATTGATTGGGAAAAAATAAGATCCTGAAATCTGGAATGGTGACATATGGGCAGATAGTCAGGACATCAGGATTTGGAGCCTGTAAATTCTGTTGAATCCCTCCAATCTGAAGGGATTACTGTAAAACTATTATCCCCTCCACCTAAATTTGATGGGATTAACCCAACTGTTCCTGCTGGGTTGTTGCCTGAGGCAGAGGAAGTGGAAGACATTGCTGACATTGCTGAATGTTCTCAGGAACTGCCCCAACCACCCATTGATGCTGCTAGATCTACAACTAAAGTTAAGTCCAAGAGAGCTCCAAAAGGTGAAATACAAAGTATGACTGAGGAGGTGGTACACTATACTGGAAAAGACCTACTTGATTTTGCTAACATGTACAGACAGAAAACCTGGAGAATATATATGGGAATGGCTACTGAGGGTGTGGGATAATGGTGCAAGGAATGTAATATTAGATCAGTCTGAGTTTATCGACTTTGGCCCACTAAGTACAGGTTCTTCATTCAATGTTATAGCTCAAGAGGTTAGGAAAGGCTCTAATTGTTCATTAGGTTGGCTTACTGAAGCATGGATTATGCGGTGGCCTACCTAAAGTCAAGTTGAAGTACCAGACCTGCCTTGGTATAATGTAGAAGAAGGTATCCAGAGGCTTAGGGAAATTGGTATGATAGAATGGACTTATCAGATTAGACCCTTAGAGCCAGAAATAGAGAGTCCAGAGGACACACCTTTCACCAGTACCGTGAGGAACAAATTTTTGAAGGGAGCACCAGTATCCTTGAAAACTGCTGTGATTGCTATTTTATGTAAGCTGGATTTGACAGTGGAAACTTCACTAATTGAACTGAGACACTTAACTATAATGAGGCTGATTGAACCCTGTGGTAGTAGGGGCCAAATGGCAGCAGTTAATTGACAAAAGCAAGGTGGGCACGGTTACTATAATGGACAGCAGAGTCGGAACAGTAATCAGAGTAGTCTAACTTGTGTGGAATTATGGCATTGGCTACTGTGCATGGTGTTCCTAGTAGTGAAATACATGGCAAACCTACTACATATTTACTTGATCTGTATAGACAGAAGAATTCTAGGTCATGTGAACAGCAGCCTAGATTGAATTGCCAGAATACAGAGTTACAGCCTCTCAATCAATTCCCAGACCTGAGTCAGTTTATAGACCTGTAACCCCTTGAATGAAGGGGAGGCCGGGTCCCCTTGAGGAAGGACTCCATTACATTGCCAAAAATCTATAATGTCAATCTTTCTCTCAGCCTTCCCCAAAGGGATCTGAGGCCTTTTACGAAAGTGACTGTTCATTGGGGAAAAGGAAATAATCAGACTTTTTGGGGATTACTGGACACTGGCTCTGAATTGACACTAATTCCAGGAGGACCAAAGCATCATTGTGGCCCACCAGTCACAGACTGGGGGCATACGGAGGTCAAGTTATTGATGAAGTCTTAGCTAAGTTGTGTCTCACAGTGGGTCCAGTGGGTCTCTGAACCCATCCTGTAGTGATTTCCCCAGTTCCAGAATGCATATACTGAGCAATTGGCAGAATTCCCACATTGGGTCCCTGGCATGTGGAGTAGGGCTATTATGGTAGGAAAAGCCAAGTGGAAGCCATTAGAACTGCCTCTACCTACAAAAATAGTAAATCAAAAGCAATACCATATCCCTAGAGGGATTGCAGAGATTACTGCCACCGTCAAGGACTTGAAGGATGCAGGGGTGGTGATTCCCACCACATCCCCATTTAATTCACCTATTTGGCCTGTGCAAAAAACAGATGGATCTTGGAGAATGGCAGTAGATTATCGTAAACTTAATCAAGTGGTGACTCCAATTGCAGCTGCCGTTCCTGATGTGGTTTCATTGCTTGAGCAAATTAGTACATCTTCTGCTACTTGGTATGCAGCTATTGATCTGGCCAATGCCTTTTTCTGGATACTTATTTCAAAACACCATCAGAAGCAGTTTGCCTTCAGCTGGCAAGGCCAACAATATACTTTCACAGTGCTTCTCAGGTGTATATCAGCTTCCCAGCACTATGTCATAATTTAGTCCGTAGGGATCTTGATCATCTTTCCCTTCCACAAGGCATCACACTGGTCCATTTTATTGATGACATTGTGCTGACTGGACCTAGCAAGGAAGAAGTATTGATGATTGTAGACTTATTGGTGAGACATATGCGTGCTAGAGGCTGGGAAGTTAACCTAACAAAAATTCAGGCACCTGCCACTTCAGTGATATTTCTAGAGATCCAATGGTGTGGGGCATGTCAAAATATTCCTACTTAAGTGAAGGATAAGTTATTGTATCTGGCTTCACCCACAACTAAAAAGGAGGCACAATGTCTAGTGGGCCTCTTTGGATTTTGGAGGCAACATAGCCATCATTTGTGTATATTGCTGCAGCTTATTTATCAAGTGACTTGGAAAGCTGCTAGTTTTAAGTGGTGCCCAGAACTACAGAAGGCTCTGCAACAGGTTCAGGCTGCCTTGCATGCTGCTCTTCCACTTGGGCCATATGATCGGGCTGATTCAATGGTGCTTGAAGTGTCTGTAGTAGATAGAGATGCTGTTTGGAGTCTTTGGCAGGTCCTTATTGGTGAATCGCAATACAGACCTTTGGGATTTTGGAGCAAAGTCCTGCCATCCTGTATGGATAACAACTCTCCTTTTGAGAAACAGTTTTTGGCTTGTTATTAGGCATTGGTAGAGACTGAACACCTAACCATGGGCCACCAAGTCACCATGAGGCCTGAGCTGCCCATCATGAACTGGGTGTTGTCTGACCCACAGAGTTATAAAGTTGAATGTGCCCAGCAGCACATCATTAAATGGAAGTGGTATATCAGAGATCGAGCTCGAGCAGGACCTGAAGGCACAAGTAAGTTGCATGAGGAAGTGGCCCAAATGCCTATGGTCTCCACTCCAGTCATATTACCTTCCCTCTCCCAGTCCGCACCTATTACCTCATGGGGAGTTCCTTATGATCAGTTGACTGAGGAAGAGAAAACTCGTGCTTGGTTTACAGATGGTTCTGCGTGATATGCAGACATCACACGAAAGTGGACAGCAGCAGCACTGCAGCCTCTTTCTGGGACTTCCTTGAAGGACAGTGGTGAAGAGAAATCCTCCCAATGGGTGAAACTTTGAGCTGTGCATATGGCTGTTCACTTTGCATGGAATAAGAAATGCCCAGATGTGCAATTATATATGGATTCATGGGCTGTGGCTTGGCTAGATGGTCTGGGACTTGGAATGAGCATGATTAGAAAATTGGTGATAAGGATGTATGGGGAAGAGGCATGTAGATAGATCTCTCTGAATGGGCCAAAGAAGTGTCTCATGTGAATGCCCACCAAAAGGTGACCTCAGCAGAGGAAGATTTTAATAATCAGGTGGATAGGATGACACATTCAGTGGAAACCAGCCATCCTTTTTCCCCAGCTACTCCTGTCATTGTTCAATGGGCTCATGAACAAAGCAGCCATGGTGTCAGGGATGGAGATTATGCATGGCCTCAGCAACATGGACTCACACTTACCAGGCTGATTTGGCTACCGCCACTGCTGAGTTCCCAATCTGCCAGCAGCAGAGACAAACACTGAGTCTGCGATATTGAGCCATTCCTGGGAGTGATCAGCCAGCAACCTGGTGGCAGGTTGATTGCACTGGACCACATCCATCATGGAAAGGACAGTGTTTTGTTCTTGCTGGAATAGATGCTTATTCTGGATATGGATTCACCTTCCCTGCATGCAATGCTTCTGCCAAAACTACCATCTGTGGACTTACAGAATGCCTTATCCACTGTCATGGTATCCCACACAGCATTGTTTCAGATCAAGGGACTCACTTCACAGCAAATGAAGTGTGGCAATGGCCTTATGATTGTGGAATTTACTGGTCTTACCATGTTCCCCATCATCCTGAAGCAGCTGCCTTGATAGAACAATGGAATGGCCTACTAAAAACACAATTACGGTGCCAGCTAGGTGGCAATACCTTGAAGGGTTGGGACAATGTTCTCCAGTAGTCTGTATATGCTCTAAACCAGCATCCAATATATGGTGCTGTTTCTCCAATAGCCAGGATTCACAGGGAAACCAAGGGTGGAAAAAGGAGTAGTACCACTCACTATTACCCTTTGTTTTTGTTGTTGTTATGTGCCGTCGAGTCGGCCCCGACTCACAGCGACCCCTCCTTGGGTTTCCGAGGCAGTATCACTACGGAAGTAGGATTGCCCAACCTTCCTTCCGAGGAACACTCCCACCTGGAGATACTATACTGATTTCATTGAACTGGAAATCAAGAATGCCACCCAGCCATTTTGGCTTCCTCATGCCTCTGGATCAACAGACAAAGAAGGACATTATTGTACCATCTGGTGTGATAGATCCTGATTACCAAGGGGAAATTGGATTGACATTACATAATGAAGGTAAAGAAGAATATGTCTGGAATACAGGAGATTCTTTAGAATGTCTCTTATTACTACCATGCCCTGTGATTAAAGTCAATGAAAAATTACAGAAACCCAATTCTGATATGACTCCTAATGGCCCAGACCCTTCAGGAATATGACTGCTAACGGCCCAGACCCTTCAGGAATGAAAGTTTGGGTCAACCCACAAGGCAGAAAACCACGACCAGCGGAGGTGCTTGCTGAGGGCGAGGGAAATACAGAATGGGTGGTGGAAGAAGGTAGTTCTGAATATCAGCTACGACTACATGACCAGTTGCAGAAAGGAGGACTGTGATTGTTGTATGTCTTCATTGTATATGTGCATGAAATATTTTTGTTTCCTTCTGTTATGAACTGTGAAATGTAAATAAGATTAATGTGTTTTGGTTATATGTGTGTTAGCATATCATGTTAGGTGCAAATAAGGCTTTATAATTGTCCTTATTTAGAGATTATATATGGTTAAGAAGATGTGTATAACTAACAAGTTGACAAGGGGTGGACTGTGATAGTTGGAGCTGTGTATCAAGTTGGTTGGACCACAATTCTGTGTGGTTTAAGCAATTGTGATGTGGGTTGTTCCAATGATGGGATCATATGTATATGTTTTGAGTAGCCAATCTGTTGAAAGGGGGTTTTCCTAGGGATGTGGCCTGCTTCCAGTATATTTATGGACATCTTGGGAAAAGAGACACTCTTCTGTTAATTGGGATTCTGTTCTGCTGCCTTCAACTGTCCATGAGTGAACAATCCCCCATTCGGCGTGGAGATCTTGGATTCATCATTCTTTGGAGTCAACAGCCAATATACTGTCTGCCAACCTTGAGCTCCTCAGCCCCTGCAGTTGCATGAGTCGGGAAAATCCTCCAGTTTGACGTTTGATCCAAGAACTTTGGACTTGCCAGCTTCTATAAGTGTGTAAGCCATTTTTCTAAGATAAATTCCTCTTTCTCTCTATATATAAGCTTTACTGGTTTTGTTTCTCTAGAGAACCCAGTCTAACACAGGCTCATAGAATATTTGTCTTTCTACGATTGACTTATTTCACTCAGCATGATGTCCTCCAGGCACATCCACATTGTGAGATGATTTGTGTATCCTTCATTGTTCTTTAATGTAGCATAATATTCCCTTGTGTGAATGTACCATAATTTGGTTATCCATTCATCCGTTGTTTAGGTTGTTTCTATCTCTTTGCTACAGTGACTTGTGCTGTGATGAATATAGGTGTGAACGTCTGTTCATGCCTTGATATTTTCAATCACCTAATATACATGTGAGAGCTGCACAATGAACAAGGAAGACCAAAGAAGAGTTGATGCTTTTGAGCTGTGGTGTTGGTGAAGAATACTGAAAGAACCATAGGCTGCCAGAAGTACTAACAAATCTGTCCTGGAAGAAGTGCAACAGAAATGCTCCTTGGAGCACTGAGAATGGCAAGACTTCATTTGACCTACTTTGGTCATGTTGTTAGAAAGGACCATCCCCTGAAGTAGGATGTCATGCCTGGTAATGTGGAAAGCAACAAATAAGGTGCAGACCCTTAATGAGATATATTGACACAGCGGCTGCACTGATGGACTCAGGTATAGCAAGGATTGTGAGGTTGGCACAGGACCAGGCAGTGTTTAGTTCTGTTCTACACAGAGTCTCAATGAGTCAGAGCTGACTTGATGGCACCTAACAACAACAACAACTCTCAACAAGTATTTTCCCATTAAAATTGTAAATATCTTTCAGTCTCTCCCTTCTTTATAAAAATACATCACACATATCTCCATCTAGCTACTTCTTTTCTCCATTTCACAATTCTATTTCTCAAAAGAGATGTCAACACTCACCCTATACCATACTTCTCAATTCACTACAAACTGGTTTTATTCTCAGTCACTTCTCTGATATTGTTCCATCCCAAGTCATTGACCACAAATTAATGGACACAGACTATATACTGTTGATTACATTTTTTCCTTTATCTATTCCTTGATCTTCTATGATATCACTTATTCTGGTTTCTACATATCTCTCTGGCACTCCTCTTTAGCATCTTTCATGGAAACCACTGCTATTGCCTATGTTTTGCATAACAAGGCCTTCTGAGTTTCCATTCCCAGAACTCTGCTCTTCTTATTATTATTATCTTCCTGTAAGATCTCTCCCACACCTCCACTTGCAATTATACTTCAAATATGTTGTTGACCAACAATTTTTTTTGGCAAAGCTGTGTTGCTCTCCTGAGGGCCTAACCTCAACACATCCAATTACCTACTGAATATCTCCACTTGGGCGTTTAAATATACTTCATCTTCAATTTATCTAAAACTGAACTCCCCGTGCTCCATACCCAAAGCCTCCTCCTCCTATCAGCCTTACCTTCAGTTGGAGCACAGTCATCAACACCAATGTCCGTACCAGGCCCCTGTGAGCCAGTTTTTGCTCCTTCTTCTTTTACCTACAGATCAAATCAATCTCTAGGTCCTGATAGTATAATTTCCTTCATATCTCTTAAATCTGCCTACTTTTTTCCACCTGCATTATTTTCACTTTCTTTCAGACTCCCACCACTACCTGATTGGATTACTATAATATCTTTCTGTTTCCTGATTGTTACTTCCTTCTAAATCAGAGTTCAGCAAACTATGACCTACCAGACAAATCCATCTCCCTGCCTGTTTTTGTAAATAATTTTTATTGTAGTATAGTCATATCAATTCATCTACATATTGTCTATGGCCACTTTTCCTCCACAATGGCAGCAGCAAGATAGAGTAGTTAGGAGAGAGATATGATCCAAAAGCTGAAACACTACCTTCTAGAATTATAACAATAAAAATAACAAAAATAATGGCAAGGTTAATTTATGAATAGAAGTGGTAGCTACAAGAAAAAAGGTAAAAACTAAGTGAAAACTTTTTAGCAATTTTTTATCGGGAATTACAGAAAACAAAAATTATATTGGAGTTAATCAGTGTCTTCCAAAAGACATGAACAACAAATCCATCAAAGAAGAAATGCCAATGACACATAAACATAAGTAAAAGAAAAATTCAAACTTATGATTGGTATTATGGACTCAAGTGACCCAATCTGGAGTCTGTCTTACTAGTTTGGTGACTGCTAAGCCTCTGAGCCTCCTTTGTCACCTGTAGGATTGAGATAATAGTATTGTATTAATTAGTGTGTTGATTACTTTTATAGTCAACTTGACTAGGCTATGTTACTCAATTGTTTTTAAGGAGCTCTGGTGGCACAGTGCCTAAGGCACTTGACTATTAACCAGAAGGTTGGTGGTTCGAACCCACCAGCTGCTCAGTGGAAGGAAAATGGGGCAATCTACTTTCCTAAATATTTACCATGTCAGAAATCCAATGGGTATCACTATGAGTCAGAATTGACTTGATGGCAGTGAGTTTGGTTTTTGTTTTTAGAATCTAGTTGCTGCCATGAAGTAGATACTTTTCAGATTACACTCTATAATGTGAATGGACCTCATCTAATCAGTTGAAGACCTTAAAAGCAAAGAACAAGTTTCTCTAGGGTATGTTTTGCCTTCAGACTATAAATTTTTCCATAACTTCCTCACTCTTCAGTCTTCCATATATTTTGCAATCCTGTAAGGGTCTTCAGCCTGTCACTACACTTACAGATTTGGACTTGCTAGCCCCCACAATAGCATTAGATAATTCCTTAAAATAAATCTTCAGATAAATAGATAGATAGACAGACAGACAGACAGATATTTTACTGGCTGTGTTTCTCTAGAGAAGCCTAAGACAACCAGGATATTTGAAGTCTAAAGAAATAAAAATACCAACTCAACCTAGACAAAACAATAAGAAATATAGCATCACATTCAGTTGTGTCTAAAAGAAAAGAAAATCTCTTCCTGGGTCCCTTTTGTGAAGATCAATGTATCATTTCCAGAAATGCCCCATTGAACTTTCCTTCATGTCTCGTTGGCTAGAATTGAGCATCCCAATCATGGCAGAGCTAGTTACTGGTCACAGGAATAAAATTACTTTTACATTAATCCCTAAAGTTAGAGATGAGACAACTTTCCCTGAGACAAAGGTTGCAAAGGATAGAGGTGGATTCTTGAAAAAACTGAAGTCTTTTAGGAAAGAAGTGGAATAAGAAGAGTGGCAATTTTGTACACAACAAGCAGTGACTACTAACCTCATGGGTTTGATATAAAGATTAAATGGAAAGATGCATATGGTAAATCCTCAATAAGTATTAACTGATTAAACTATCTCATTATTCAAGGACCTCGGCCACTGTATTGATCATGGACTAGATTTTCCTTACGCCAGAAGTCAAAGCTGCAATGAAAGAACTGGCAAAGAACAAGGTTCCGGGAACTGATGGCATACCGATTGAGATATTTCAACAAACAGATGCCCCATTGGAGGCACTCACTCAGTTATGCCAAGAGATTTGGAAGACAGCTACCTGGCCAACTGACTGGAAGAGATCCATATTTGTGCCCATTCCAAAGAAAGGTGATCCCACAGAATGTGGAAATTATAGAACAATATCATTAATATCGCATGCAAGTAAGATCTTACTGAAGATAATTCAGAAACGTTTGCAGCAGTCTATTGACAGAGAACTTTCAGAGGTTCAAGCCGGATTCAGAAGAGGACGTGGAACAAGGGATATCATAGCTGTTGTCAGATGGATCTTGGCTCAAGGCAAAGAATACCAGAAAGATGTTTACTTGTGTTTTATTGACTATGCAAAGGCATTTGATTGTGTGGATCATGACAAATTACGGATAACATTGAGAAGAATGGGAATTCCTGAGCACTTGATTGTACTCATGAGGAATCTGTACCTTGACCAGGAGGCTGTCGTTCAAACAGAACAAGGGGACACTACATGGTTTAAAATCAAGAAGGGAGTGCATCAGGGTTGTATCCTTTCTCCACACTTATTCAATCCATATGCTGAGCAAATAATCCGAGAAGCTGGACTGTATGAAGAAAAACGTGGTATCAGGCTTGGAGGAAGAATCATTAACAACCTGAGATATGCAGACGATACAACTTTGCTTGCTGAAAATGAGGATGACTTAAGGCACCTACTGATGAAGTTTGAAGAATACAGTCTGCAGTATGGATTATGTCTCAATATAAAGAAAACAAAAATCCTCACAACTAGACCAATGAGCAGCATCACAATAAATGGAGAGAAGATTGAGGTTGTCAAGGAATTCACGTTGCTTGGTTCTACAATCGAGGCCAACGGAAGCAGCAGTCAGGACATTAGACAAAGTGTAGCATTGGGAAAGTCAACTGTGAAGGAACTGTTTCAAGTGCTGAGGAACGAGGATATCTCCTTGAGGACTAAGGTGTGCCTGACACAAGCCATGATATTTCCAATCGCCTCGTATGCATGTGAGAGCTGGACAATGAATAAGGAAGACTGAAGAAGAGTTGATGCTTTTGAGTTGTGGTGCTGGCGAAAAATGCTGAAAGTACCATGGACTGCTAAAAGAAGTAACAGATCTGTCCTGGAGAAAGTGCAGCCAAAATGCTCCTTGGAAGCAAGAATGGCCAGACTTTGTCTCCCCTATTTTGGTCATGTTGTAAGAAGGGACCATTCCCTGGAGAAGGATGTCATGCTTGGTAGGGTGGAGAGTCAACGAAAGAGGGGGAGGCCTTCAACGGGATGGATTGATACGGTGGCTGCAATGATGGGATCAAGTATAGCAGGGATTGTGGGGCTGGCGGGGGATCGGGCAGTGTTTCGTTCTGCTGTGCATGGGGTCGCTATGAGTTGGAAACGACTCGACGGCACTTAACAACAACAACAACAACAATTTATTAAACTGTTAATTTACATTTTTCCCAATGTTTTTACTTTCTTCTATTTTAAACAGGTAGCTGGGCACTTAGCATTCCCTTGCTTCAGAGATATTTGTAGATATAAAGCAGAAGTTACTTGAAGACAAAAGCTTTACTGATCTTTCGGGGGGAAAAGAAACCCACTTTATTTCAAAGATTATCTTCTGGAGAGGTAGGAGAAAAACAAGAGTGTCTGGGGGCTACAAGAAAAAAGAAGAGGATTTTCTTCTCTTAGATGTGTGCAAAAGACAGAAGTCAGAGGACTCATGACAGCTAAATCCAAGGAAGAAATGGTGTTATGACTCACCAAGAAAGAAGGACTTGCAATGAAGACTTCTAATCTTAGCACAGGAGCCTATCTATGTCTTAAGCATTAAACAGAAGCAAGAGGGCATCATGGCATCAGGCCAGTGAGCACTATAGTATCCCAGTACTAACCAGTGTGGTCCTATAGTTGATGACCAGAGGGTTTACTGATGCTTTGGGGTGGGATACCACAGAACTGATTCTGAATCATAACAATCCCTGTAAGTTTTCCAAGGTTGTAAATCTTTTTATGGAAGCAGACTGCCTCATCTTTCTCTCACACATCAGCTTGTGTGTTTGTACCACCAACCTTTTTGTTAGCACCCCAATGCCTTAACTACACCACCACCAGAGCTTCTTGGAGGATGGGATAAGACACTGAAATACAAGCATATCTTTGTGTGGGGGTTTTTAATGCCAATAATGTCTCTGATTAAACTTCACATTGGCCAGCTAAAAGCTCAAAGTCAAATTTAAATTGATTTCAATAAAATTATCTCTTACATATCTGAATTTCTGAATTAAGAGGAATTCCTTTCATTGAAGAAAGAATTTTGCAACATGGTCATTGAACTTTAGAGGTAGGATAAAACTCAAAGATAATTTGGTTTAATCCACTTATTTTAAGGAGAAGGAATCTGATTCCAGGAAAGGGTAATGTCTTAGTCACATAGCTTATTAGTGATACAGCTAGGGTTAAAGCTTAGATACCTTGATGCCCATTTCAGTCTTTGTGTTATAGTCATAATGTCTCATCTGTTGCAAAGATAAATTATAGAAATAAATGTGTTTCTTTGCAAGAAGATTACTCACCACTCAAATAAAATGCCCAAAGTCAACCTATAATTGTGTGTCCTCTTATGTTTTTGATGGCAGAATCAAATACTCATTGCATTATGTAACTAATGTGGACTTGGAGACATCAGAAGATCCCATCACAAAGATGTCATAGGAGAGAAAGGATATCATTGAGCATTTTCATTCTGTCGCCAGTTCATTTTCCCTTCCCAGCATCAAATGACCTCTTGGGAAGTGTGGTGTGCTCACAGGTCCAGACCACAGGAGCCAGACACCTTTGCCTTCTATTCTTGGATCTGACACATAGACTCCCACATGGCCAGTCTCTTAACTTCTCTGCCTTGTTCTCCTAGACTCCAAGATAGGTATCATAATATTTCTGCTGAAGGGCAGCCATATTATAACAGACATCAAAAGTACTCATGAAAGACTATCCACAATCTCCCCTTTGTCCTTCAGATGAAAGCTTTTCTCAGTGCTTAAACTAGAAATGTCAGGAAGAGAGATTTGTCCCATCTTTTTTTGGGGGGGGGTAATCAATCCACATGCATGCTTGTTATTGTCAGATGCTGTCAAGTCTATTACAACTTATGGCAACCCCACTGGACAGAGTAGAACTTCTCCATAGCGTTTTCAAGCTGTAATCTTCATAGGAACAGGATTACCAGGCCTTTCTCCTGAGTGGGGGGTGGGTTCGAACTACCAATCTTTTGGTTAACAGCCAAGCACTTAGCCATTGTGCCACCAGGGCTCTTCAACATGCATGACTGAGATTAAATAAAGCTTCTAGACTGAAAGGCCTTATGTACTACAATGACCATCTAATATTCCATTTTTGTCCGATGATATATCTGATTCATGCATAGATCCTATGGGATCTCTTCTAGGGATGGCAGTACAGATTTAATCCTGCTGTTCCAGAGAGCAGAGATAGAAGGAAGGGTCTCAAGTTGTTAGACAGAAGAATTGCTTCAATGTAAAGAAGAGATATCTCATATTTAGAGCAGTATTTACCATAGGATGTTTCTCAAAACACTAGTCCCTCAGGATGTCCTTGGAGAAAGTCATACTTGGAAAACATTGCATAGAAAAGCACTCTTTTAGAAAATTACAATGCTTATAAAAATATGAAGGGCTCTAAAATGCTGTATAATAACAATCTTTGTAACTTTGTTGAACCCAGAACTTTGCAAGCTTCTTTGACCACAGAATACATTTTTCCTTAATTATGAACTAAGCATATTGAAGAACTGGTCCTCTGAAAACACACACTTTGGAAAATGGTGAATTTACAAGGACATTCACAAAAGCAGGAGTGGGTTCTTCACCATTAGAGTTCAAGCTTGACTGTATGACCAGCTGTCAGGAAGGCTCAGGGGATTTCTGCACTGGATAATATAATGGATTGTTGTTGTTGTTATGTGCCATCGAGTCAGCCCTGACTCATAGCGACCCCTCCTTGGGTTTCCGAGGCAGTATCACTACGGAAGTAGGATTGCCCAACCTTCCTTCTGAGGAGTGGCTGGTGGGTTTGAACCGCCAGCCTTCTGGTGAGCAGGCAAGTGTCTTAGCCACTATGCTACCAGAGCTCCCAATATAATGGATTAGGTGACTTCTAAGATTCTTTTTACTCCCCAAGATTTTATGAATACCTTCTACTCTAAATTGGTAATATTTTGAATACTGGAGATATAACAATTTGAGGGTTGCTTTAATTTTTCTTTTTTTAATTGTAATTTGGGTGAAAGTTTACAGAGCAAATTCTTTTTCCACACAACAGTTCATACACGTTTTGTTCATCTCATGAGGGTTGCCTTAAAATACTCTACTCCCCTTTATCCTACCCCACTTTGCCCCCCCCCCAAAAAAAAAAACCCACTGGAGAGTACAGAGATAAAGGAAGGAGGATTGGGCGTAAGTTGATAATTGTTGAAGCAAAGAGGCTACATGGGGGTTAATTATAAAATTCTACTTCCAGTCTGTCAGTTTTTCACACCGTGGTGGCTCAAATGTTGCTGTGATACTGGAAGTTATGCCACTGGTATTTCAAATACTAGCACCGTCCCTCATAGTGGACAGGTTTCAGCAAAGCTTCCATATGAAAATAGACTAAGAAAAGTCTAACTATCTACTTCCAAAAATTAGTTGATGAAACCTATGGATCACAACAGAATATTGTCCATTATAATGCTGGAAGATGAGCTCTCTAGGTTGCAAGGCACTCAATAACAGACTCAATTGTATCAATGACTGTGAAGATGGCACAGGACCAGGCAATGTTCTGATCTGTTATACATAAGGTTGCCATGAGTTGGGAATGACTTTATGGCAACTAACAACAGCTACTATAAAAATTTTCTCTACTCTTATGTATGTTTGAACATTTCCATAATAAAAATTTAAAGAAAAATGAGACTCTAATCTAATGTGCCATAAGGGGAAAAAATAATCCCATGTAATTTACTAGGTAGGAAAGCAATTAGATACCCCAGTGGCAAAATCAACTTGGTGTTGCTCTTGGGATGGAAGCACACTGGTACATCATGATGTCATTTATACTCTAGCACAGTGCAAGGAGTAAAGTATATTCTCCTTGCTGTCAGAGTGGGAGGAAATAATATTTGTAAAGATTTGCTTTTTTAATATTTGATATTTTGGAGTTATTCTTAGAATAAAATAAATGACATTTCCTATGTTGACGATATTTTACATGTACCTGCCATTTAAGTATGCAGTGCATTTGGTAAGGAAAGTTTGCACTTGAACTTTGAGAAGTTGTCTGGAAAGTGCATAACCCTGAATCCTCATTTAAAATAACTAATAATGTAAACATTTTCACAAAAATTTAATATAAGCTTCAACTTTTAATGGAACTAATTCTAGCTTAAACTTAACTGGTGATTTCTTATTTTTAATTTTAAAAGTTTAAGCAAAAAATATCTCAGGAAAACAAGTGATAAATAGATGTCTCAAGTTAACTTCATAATACTAACTGCTTGCCCCTTCTTCCCCCAGATTATCCATCCTATGTCCATAGTGGAAGGAGAGAGTTGCCATAGATTTGTAGGTGGCCTTTCATAGCTCCTTTGCTCCCAGGGAAGGAAGCCAGAGTGTTGAAAGAAAGAGGCTGAGCTTGGATATCAGACTGACTTTTCCTAGCTGCATGACCTTGAACAGCTTACCTTATCTCCCTAAATCTCATCTGTGAAACAGGGAATGGTATTACCTCTTCCTACTAAAGTGCAGGCATACCTCATTTCATTGCACTTTGCTTTATTGTGCTCAGCAAATAGTGTGCTGTTTACAAATTGAAGGTTTGTGCCAACCTTGCATCGAGCAAGTTTATTGGCTCCATTTTTCCAACAGCATGTGCATACTTTGCACCTCTGTGTTATATTTCGGTTATTCTGACAATGTCTCAAACTTTTTCCTAATGCTATTGGACACTTAATAGACTACAGTATAACATAAACATAACTTGCATATGCACTGGGTAACCGAAAAATCCATGTGACTTACTTTATTGTGATATTTGCTTTATTGCAGTGGTCTGGAATTAAACCTGCAATATCTCTGAGGTATGCCTGCACTGATGAGAAGGAGAATCTATGGTTTGAGAGGAGAGATGATTATTCAGGAGAAACTTTGCAAAGCAGGCTATCCATGGGAGCTAGGGGAGGAGTAGGAGCAAGAAAAAACAAGTAGAGAAAATAAGAAGCAGCAGGGTAGTTTACGTTCTTTTACCTCTAGAGAGAGGGTAGCTAAGAACAAAGAAAGACTGAAAGCCACTCAGGTTCAGCCTCTTGATTTAATCTGCACTGCGCCTACTGCATACATAGGTGCCCTGGTAAGATGACTCTGATTTATGGTAATTGCCTTATAATGAGATGTCATATTAAAATGAAGCAAGACACAAATAGAGGTGACACTAGAGTCTGCTTAGCTCCACCTAGCGAACCATCTGGGGAGGAATGTAGGACAGAACAATCCAGAGGCTGGATGAAGAGAGGTTTAAAGCAGGGAGTCAACAATTCCTACTTTGCAGAGTTGTTGAATCAAATTCAACAAGAGGATGTATAGGAGGTACCTGGAACATAGTAGGACTTCAACAAATGGTAGCTCCTTTGATCACCATTATTATCATTCTTACTGTGAGCGGTAGCAGTAGCAGCAGTAATGATGGTAATAAAGTACTAGTGCTACCGCTATGCTCTCAATGCAGATACAGGTGTCTCCTTGCTTATGGGCTGTTTTTGCCCTCTGTCAACATTAATGCTGACCTCAGCATCTTCTCACAGGCTGTAAAATAACTCACATGCACCAAAAGCATTCAGGAACGATGAGAATTTTCCAACAACATGGCAAATAAAAGGTTTTACATCACATTACTAACAGCAAACTCTGCAAAAGTTCAATCAAACACATTTGTTTTCCCCAGTCTGGTCTCTCCTCACTAATCAGCCATTTCCTCCTCTGCTTTTCCTTCCGGATTTTCCTCTGTGATCACCTTCACTGATTTTCTCACTCCAAGCAGCCCTTTTGTATTTCTTTGCCCTTCTGTTCTCTTAGGAACCTCAATTGCTTCCTCCATTTATTATGCAGAGCAAGTCCTCACTGTCCTTGCTTCTGCCTCTAATTTGTATACCCCATTCAGCAGCCAGGAAAGAGTTTTCAATTATGTGGGACTCTCTTCAAAGACAGTGTATAACTTAAAATAGTATGTTTGGTATCATCACCATTACCATCAGTATCATCATTATTTCTAGTTCAATTTCATTCTACTAATCACTCAACTTCATAGGGATTCATTAATTCTCTCTTGTCTCCTCTCCTCAGCACTACATATTAGCAAAACTTTGTCTTCCGAAACCTATTCCAAGCATTGTTTAGTTTTAAGCCTATCACAACATTTTCATCCTGTCTTTGACCATCAGTCATATAGCTCAACTTCCCCTAGGCCCAGAATGTCAATTAGTCAAACTGGAAATTCAGTCTATCTTTAGTAGCTGCTAGAAGAGAAAAACAAGGCAAGAAAAGTTGGTGAAAGAATTAAGTATCTGCCAAATGTCAAGTCAGACACAAAGTTGCACTATATATGTATGTATGGATGGATGTATTGTTTTCTAATCTATGCTAAAGGAGCTGTGGTGGTATAGTGCTTAACGGGCATCTTGACTGCTAATCAGAAGGTTGGCAGTTTAAACCCACAAGCCCTCCATGGAAGGAAGAGTGGATAATCTACTTCTGTAAAGATTTACCACATCAGAAATCCAAGGGGGGTTGCTATGAGTTGGAATCAACTTGATGGCAGTAAGTTTGGTTTTTGTTTTTTTAAAATATAGGAGCTCTGGTGGCATAGTGCTTAAGACACTTGACTGCTAACCAGAAGGATGGCAGTTCATCCCCACCAGCCACTTCTCAGAAGGAAGGGTGGTCCATCTACTTCCTTAGAATACCACCTCGGAAACCCAAGGAGGGGTCGCTATGAGTCGGGTCCGACTAGATGGCACATAACAACAACAACAACAACATACTAACTCAGCATTTATTAATTGAGATTCATCAAACCACAATATTCTTTCCCATGGAGTTTCCATGCCTTCCCTCTCTCACTAAAGAAGATTTAGCTCTAAACAGGAGAAGAAGAAAAGGAAAAATAAGAGCAGACATA
The DNA here is from genome assembly GCF_000298275.1 of Orycteropus afer afer. Classification (NCBI taxonomy): domain Eukaryota; kingdom Metazoa; phylum Chordata; class Mammalia; order Tubulidentata; family Orycteropodidae; genus Orycteropus; species Orycteropus afer. The sequence continues at coordinate 12,302,656 of NW_006921592.1, read as the reverse complement.
ACCCAGTCAAAAAACTTGGATTTATGGAGTTCAACCTTGAAAATATTTTTTTAAAACATCAAGCATGTGAATTAAAGCTCCCACCAGGCAGCTATAACTTATACAGCAAGCAGTTGGCAGATAATCCACACACACTGTGATATAGGCAGCAAGGGGGCCATCTTCTCAGAAAGCCAGACCCTCCTTGTGACAGGCCAGGGGGAGGAAAGAAGCACAATCACTTTGTAGCTGGAACAGGGTGTTTCCTATTTAATGGAGATTGGAGTATAAAAAAGAACAAGAAAAATGTTAAGAAAAGAAAGTGTAACTAGGGTATAAACATGACTCCATGAAACTCAAAAGGCAGTGAGGCAAAGGGAATTGGACCAACACAATGGCACCATCATGGCTGTAAAATGTAAGACAAACCAAGTAAAAGAGAATAGAAATGTAATTCACTGAAAGCCTTTTTTATATTTTTCAGTCTAATTTATTTATCAGTATAAATAGTACTCAAATAATCCATCTTCTTTTTCAGGCATTTAGTGAAAATATCACGTTGAAAATATGATTGATTGATTTATTTTTAATTTGATTGCAGGGAGGACAGATTCATACTTCTGCCCCTGATGGCTTCTTGTGTATTTCACAGCTAGACTGAGTCAAGCCACACTGCCCTAGAAAGAATTTACTTCATACCTGAGTTTTGGGGAAAAAAAATTAAAAAGTGAAGTTTGCCAGAAAAGCCAAAAATATAGTTCTATCCCACCCCTATTCCTTATCTGCAAAACATGGATCCCTAACATAGGAATAGTAGGGAATACAGAAAATTAAGAGTCATGGCAGATCCAAATGTTACAAGTTGATTGTATACAGGCAATAAAAATTTTAAACATCTCCACACAGCCTGAAGAACCCTATTTTCTGACTCTGACTAACTGCTTGATCATGAATTCTTTGCATGACATTCACCCTACTTATGAGTATGGTCTCTGTTGCTGTTGTTAGGTGCCATCAAGTTGGTTCTGACTCACAGCGACCCTATATACAACAGAAATTAAACATTCCCTGGTCCTGTGCCATTGACACAATTGTTGCTATTATCACATTGTTGTAGCCACTGTGTCAATCCATCTAGTTGAGGGACTTCTTCTTTTTCTCTGACCTTTTGCTTTACCAAGTATGATATCCTTTTCCAGGGACTGGTCCATGACCAAAGTACAAGAGATGAAGTCATACCATCCTTTCTCCTAAGGAGGATTCTGGCATTCAGGTCTCTAATGGAATGAAATTACTCTCTCTTGCTCTGTTCCGATTAGTTGTCCTCTCACTGATGAGCCTTTGGAACATAACCAGTAACCAGTTGTTATCAAGTTGACTCCAACTCATGGTGACCCCACATGTGTCAAATTTGAACTGTGCTCCACAGGAATTTGAAAAGCTAAGTTTTCCCAAGTAGATCAACAGGCCTTTCACACAAGGTACCTCTGGAGTACGTCTTGGAAGTACTCATACCTCCAACCTTTTGATGAGTAACTGTGCACTTAATTGTTTGTACCACTAGGGATTCTCTTTGAAATGGCTAAAAAACCAAACTCATTGCTGTTAAGTGAATTCCAACTCTTGGTGACCCCAGTGTTTCAGAGTAGAAATGCTTCATTGGATTTTCTTGGCTGTAGTCTTTAAAAAAGCAGATTGTCAGGTCTTTCTTCCATAGACCTCATGGGTAGATTCAAACCACTACCTTTTGGTTAGTCGTCATTGTTGTTAGGTGCTGTTGAGTCAGGCCCAACTCATAGTGACCCTATGTACAACAGAATGAAACACTACCCAGTCATGTGCCATCCACACAATCTTTGCTATTCTTGAGCTCATTGTTGCAGCCACTGTGTCAATCCTTCTTGTTGAGGGTCTTCCCCTTTTTTGCTGACCCTCTTCTTTAGCAAAATGACAAAATATGGCACATTATTATGGGCAAAATATTGAATGATGCTGGAAACTTCAGAAGAAGGTGGAAGGAATACAGAGTCACTGCACAAAAAGAATTGGTTAATGTTCATCTATTTCAGGAGGTGGCATACGATCAAGAACCAATGGTATTGAAGGAAGAAGTTGAAGCTGCACTGAAGGAACTGGTGAATGACAAAGCTCCAGGAATTGACAGAATAGAAGTGAGATGTTTCAACAAACAGATGCCATGGTGGCGGCACTTACTCATCTATGCCAAGAAATTTGGAAGACAGGGACCTGGCCAACTGACTGGAAGACATCTATATTTGTACCCATTCCAAAGAAAGGTGATTCCACAGAATGTGGAAATTATAGAATGATATCATTGATATCACACCCAAGTAAAGTCTTGCTAAAGATAATTCAAAAACAGTTGCAGAAGTATATTGACAGGGAACTTCCAGAAATGAAAGCTGGATTCAGAAGAGGACATGGAACAAGGGATACCATTGCTGATGTCAGATGGATCTTGGCTGAAAGCAAAGAATACCAGAAAGATGTTTACTTGTGTTTTATTGACTATGGAAAAGCACTCAGCTTTGTAGATAATAACAAATTATGGATAACATTGAGAAGAATGGGAATTCCAGAATGCTTAATTCTGTTCATGAGGAACTTGTACATAGACCAGGAAGCAGTTCTTCAAACAGAACATACTTTGGTCATACTGCATAGTTTAAAATCAGGAAAGGTGTGTGTCAGGGTTGTATCCTTTCGTCATACTTATTCAAATTTTATGCTGAGCAAATAATCCGAGAAGGTGGACTATATGAAGAAGAACCCAGCATCAATATTGAAGGAAAAGTCATTAACAACCTGTGATATGCAGATGACACAACTTTGTTTGCAGTAAGTGAAGATGAATCGAAGCAAATACTGATGAAGATTGAAGACTACAGTCTGTAGTATGGATTACACTTCAACATAAAGAAAACAAAA
>NW_006921592.1:12294660-12299463 GCF_000298275.1 Orycteropus afer afer | reverse complement strand
CATAGTGTTTTCAATCACCTCATATACATGTGAAAGCTGGACAATGAATAAGGAAGACTGAAGAAGAGTGATGCTTTTGAGTTGTGGTGTTGGTGAAGAATACTGAAAATACCATGGACTGACAGAAGAATGAACAAATCTCTCCTGAATGAAGTACAACCGAATGCTCCTTAGAAGTGAGGATGGCCAGCCTTTGTCTCACCTACTTTGGTTATGTTGTCAGAAGGGACCATTCCCTGGAGAAGGATATCATGTTTGGTAAAGCAGAGTGTGACCAATAAAGGGGAAGGCCTCAACAAAATGGATTGATACAGTGGCTACAACAATGGGCTCAGGTATAGCAAGGATTATGAGGCTGATGCAGGACTGGGCAGTGTTTTTCATTTGGTTGTACACAGGGTCACTATGAGTCAGAGCTGACTAAACGGCACCTAACGACAACTACTTTACCAAGCATGTTATTTATTCTTCTCCAGGGAATGGTACCTTCTGACAACATGACCAAAGTAGGTGTGATGAAGTCTGGACATTCTCGCATCTAAAGATCATTCATTGCAGCTGGACTTCATCCAGGACAGATTTGTTTGTTCTTCTGGCAGACCATGGTATATTCAATATTCTTTGCCAACACCGTAATTCAAAGGCATCAACTCTTCTTCAGTCTTCCTCATTTATCGTCCAGCTAGCACATGCACATGGGGCAAGTGAAAATACCATGGCTTGAGTCAGGCACACCTTAATCTTTAAAGGGACACCCTTGCTTCTCAACATTTTAAAAAGGCCTTTGTAGCAGATTTACCCAGGGCAATATGATGTCTGATTTTAGTTAGTTGCAGAGTGTAAATTCTGTGCCACTCAAGAACTGTCTTTTGAAACATGTTGTTGTTGATGGTAGTGATATTGGCTGTTTAGTTGATCCCAAGTCATGGTGACTTAGTATCACATTATTCTGGACTTTGGGTTTACACCTTTCTATTGCCTTCTGCAAGATGCTTTACTCAAATGAAGGACAGCAGAAAATTCTAAAGCATTAACAGGCAAGTGAAACCATGGCAACAAGGCAAGAGCCCCAAAGTAGGAGTCAAAAGTTCTGGGTTCTAGGCTCAGCCCTGGCATTGACTCAATTGTATTATATGCAGGATCTAATTTGCATCACTGCCAAGTTACTATCACAAATCAGACATAAAATGGCAGCCCTTAGATTCTACCTGCCTTACTAAATTTGGCCAACAAAAAGGCTATTTTTTATATCAGGAGATTCCAAGTAAAAATACAGATTTACAGATACTTTTGAAGATCGGTCAGATCTTGCAACATAAGCCTGTATTTGAGCTTATTAGGAATAACTGTCAAGAAAGCATGGGCATATTCACCATTCACAATGATGCATATACACTTATCCCAGCTCACCTCCCCGCTGTGGGTTACCTTCCTGGAAGGAAATTGAGTCATTTCAGTTTGCTACCTTAATCTAAGGAGCCCTGGTGGTGCAATGGTTACGCGCCCAGCTACTAACCCAAAAATTGGCAGTATGAACCCATCAGTTGCTCTGTGGAAGAAAGATGTAGCAGTCTGCTTCCATAAAGATTTACAGCTTTGGAAACCATATGGGGCAGTTCTGCTCTGTCCTACAGGATCACTATAAGTCTGAACTGACTCGATAACTGTGGGTTTGGTTTGGTTTTGGCACCACTAGTCTAAAAAGAGGCAAAGGTAGATAACAGGGCATTCCAAGCTAACAAAGAGTACAAAGAAGGCATAGATACACATCACAAGTCCAAGGCTTGTATGTATAAGCATATTTACAAGGGGAGCACAGGCTCCCATTAGTTAGACCGTCTCTCCCTTCACTGCTGTATATACAATAGATAAATAAATAGCAAGCATACATGTGCTATATATTTAGATTGCACATTAGACTTTAAAATCTGTGCCTAACTGAATGCATTAGCCTGTGCTTTCTGTTTATGTCTCCACGATGCCATGGAAACACAACGCGGCATCCTAATGGCTCTCTCCTGGCAATAAATAAACAAAGTCTTTGTCTATTCATGTTTCAATTTCCTTTTTTTAATGTAATTTACAATTTCAGAAAAGAAAACAGATTGGTGTTTTGTTTTGTTTCCTTCTGCCCCATCCAGTTTCCTCTCTTATGAAGTATATCCACAAGAAATGCAAAATGCACCTTCTAGTGGTTACTGAAATCCAAACCAGCATCATCAGAACTCAGAGAACAGGATTCTCCCAGCTGGACTCATCTGTTTCCTTTATAAAATGCCATGATAATTAAACTCTGTAATGAGGTCCTTTTAGCATTTCAGTCTAACCCAAAGAGCACTTAATATAGTTGTTTAACTTTGAAAGCTGATATAAAACAGACATAAAATCTGGTGGGTTTTTCTTCTCTTCTTCAGTCTAAGAGGCGATATCAAGTCCATTTTTATAGAGATACTCACAGCCCTTAAAATGGCTCCATGGTGGCAGGGACAGTCACTCGCCTCCTGTCTCCACAGTGTGTGGGAGCAGACAAGTCACTCACCACCATCGCCCTAATGTGTAGGGGCAAGGTGAAACCTGAAACTCAAAGTGCTGGCAGGACAAGGTATCACACAACAGCACTGTGCCATCTGGCACCTGCTGTCCCCCACTGAAGTCAATCTACTCACGGAGAGATATTGGGCAGTAACACGAGTATTCTCAAAAGGCAGAGTGTTATCTGCACGGAGAAGTAGGCAGATTTAATTAGGTTTCTCCACTCTGAAGAGTCACCTGAACCCAAAGGCGGTGACCTCAGTCATGAGGGGAAGGAGAGGTGGGCAGGCCAGGTGCTCTTTCTCCAGCAAGTTGTCAAGGTGAGTTCCTGCACAGACCTTTGCTAACTGACTTGGGAGTCTCACCCCAGAGGGCCTGCCCATCCTGCTGGCAGCATTTGCTGCTTGGGGAGGCTCTGGCTGCATCCCAACCACAGATTACATGCGGTCAACCTCAGGTCTCTGTTCTAACAAGCAATATCTATTTTCATTAGTCGTGCAAAGGAGCCTGTGGACTAGATTTCAAAGCATTCAGAAAACAGATCTGTCATAGCATCTGCCCAAGAAGAGACATTTTTCATCTAGAATTTTCAAGTGCTCGCCCTATAGTCAGAAAGTAAAGTACCCTGTAATTTCAGATGTCCACAGAAATGCCTTCATCAAGTAATCATCCTTTGTTTTTCTAAAATGGTAAAAAAATAATCCAGTCCATCTGAACTTGAATTTCCTTATCTTTTGCAAAATAACAACAGTATTATCATATCACATTGTTAGGTACTTAACCTTATGCTTCTGAGATAGTATTATCCTCTTCTTCTCACAGATGAAGCTATGTGTGAACAAGTAAAAAATGTGTTCAAGATCACAAAGCTAATAAGTAGTTGAGCTGAGATAAAAATCAGGTCATCTGACTACAAAGCCTATATTTCTTCCACCCACATTTACCGAGTACCTACTATGAGCCCTACAGAGTGCTGGGATAATTTCTCCATATGGAAAATTCATAAATTACTGCCAGGAACTCGAATTCAGGAAAACATTTATCTCAACTTTGAATTTTGGTGATTCATTTAATCCCAAAATGAAAACTGCATACATAAGACTCGTTATTTTCCTTTCTATCGCAGTGCTGGTGCAAGAACTTAATCAGTGTCCGGGGTTATTTTTCAGCACTTCTTCCCTTTGGGGGCAATTCTTTCTGTTGTTTTGTATTTTCTGCTTGTAACATCTTCACCCTCTGCCTCCCTCTGATGATCTCTCTTCTTTTAAGCCCTATGTTTTTGCTTTGCATCATGTTTTTATTAGAAGCTCCTTCAATTCTTTTGAAAATAGACAGGGCATAAATACAGGCATTTCTGTTTTATTGCTTTGAAAGTGTTTTTTAAAAAGCTTGTGTTTAACAAAATCATACACTAAAAATAATAGAGTTTATGAGGAAAGTAGGAGTGGGGCAGATGGCTCAAAACTTATGAAGCATTGTAGCAAGAGCCCTATCAAAAACAATAACAATATGAATAAAATTCTAGTCCAGTTAACTCTCCTCAGGCATGTGTACTTAGAATCCCAGTGATCCTTTGCATATGTAAACTCTGAGTTTCTGCTCCTTCCTTTGAGATGTCAGCCCTGAAAGCACTCTCTCTTAAAAAGACCAATTTCAATGAAATCCAAAATATAATCACAGCCACCATCCATTTATAATGGAAGCTTGTGTGCTGTAATGATGCTGAACCAATTCCAGCAGAGCTTCCTAAGACAAACAGACAAGGAAGAAAGGCCTGGCAATCTGCTTCTCAAAATCAGCCATTGAAAACCTCAGGGATCACAACGGTCTACTCTGAAGCTGATCATGAGGATGGTACAGGACAGGCAGTTTTATTCCATGGTTTATGGGTTGGTCAGAAGCTTTGGTGGCACAGTGTTAAAGGCATCTGACTGCTAACCAGAAGTGTGGTGGTTCAAATCCACCAGCCACTCCTCAGAAGGAAGATTGGGGAATTTACTTCTGTAGAGATACTGCCTTGGAAACCCAAGGAGGAGTCGCTATGAATCCAATGGCCTCGACGGCAATGAGTTGTTTTTTTTTGGTTTAGGTTGGTCATGAGTTGGGGCAACTCAATGGCAGCTAACAACAAGGGCAGTAGTAACACAGGCAGAATGGCTTATGCTGCTTTGTCATCTGGACCTGCACAAGAGCTGAGCTGGGAGAAAGTGAAACCCTTCTGGATAATCAATCAGCCACACTTTGCTCTGAAGAAGAAACATCTATATTTTG
>NW_006921592.1:12291742-12294158 GCF_000298275.1 Orycteropus afer afer | reverse complement strand
AAATTATATTTATTACTAACTAACTACCTGACAGGCTATGGTAATATTTTGCTAATTATGTTTTTGTTTACATCCTCTTTGAGCATCTATTTGTATGATAATAAAGTTGTAATATTTTTTATAGAGACAATAAAATTCAGTTTCTGTTCAAACAAGGGTGACTGAAAAAAAAATGTTTTTTCATATTGATAATTTAGAAAGGTTTCCTCTATCTCCATCTTTTTCTGTTGGTAATGTTTTGTACTTGCTTGGAATTGTTGCCAACTTTGGGAAAATATCAATTTTCTTTCATCTATCAACTGTAAGATTGCAGGGCTCTTCAAATTTCCCTGTGCAATGACTAATCTTAAATGTTTTTAGTGTTTTTCAACATTCATCGATAAGTTAGTTGCCAATGTCTTTGCTCCAGTGGTGTATTATGAATTTCATGTTATCTTCATCAATGAAATTTGTGTGTATGTCAAATCAGCAAGAAATTTAAATATTTCTCCAATGTATTCATATGATTCCTTCCTTTCATTAACTAGAATATTAAACTGTCAAGAACCTATTCATTAATTCTATTCAAAATTAATATCTTTGAAGGAAAGTATATCCCTTGTTCTCAATGAGTTGCTGCTTGTGTTATCTCTGGATATGATCTACCAGTTCCCAAACTTCAATGGTTGCATACTTTGCAGAGAATTATTGCAGAAGAGAGAGAAAGAAAAGAGAGAGAGAGAGAGACAGCTTAATCCATAGAGGTCAAAATACCTTATTCTGATAAATTGTACATACTCATGTGAAATAGGCTTTACTCGCTTTCAAGTAAATCTGTCTTTGTTGACTCATGTCTCATTTTTCTTTCCAATCCCTCTCCATCCCAGGCAGTGGCAACACAAATGGAATTGTTTTATGTAACATCAATTACATAAGAACTAATTTGCATTAAAGAAACCCAACTGGTAGAAGAACACACCATATCAAAAAAAAAAATGAATTAATAATAAATTCACAGCAATTTGCCATGGTTGTACTCTTTGCTGATGCTAAGACTATAGATTCAAAAGTATTGTTAACACTGACTGCTTTACTAGTTAGTTCATTAACAAAAACAAAATACAGAATAGTAAATTGGTTGATTCATCAAGCAAGCTGAGAAGATTTCTTTGGCAATTAAAAATTAGATTAGTGCTTTAACTGAAAATTGCCAAAACTTCAACCAATGTGTTCTGGCTAAATAATCTCTAAATTAGGACAAGAGATAGTTTTTACTAAGCCAGAGAAGGCAACCATATTGGTAGTAGAGTCAGATTCATTTCTGTGAAAGCCATCTTAGAATTACTGAACAGCTCTAATGTCTGAATTGGTGGCTTTAGTCAATCTTCAGGATTAATAACCCGTAGACATTTAACGAAAGCAGAGAATACCAGAACGGTGTTTACCTGTGTTTTAACTATGGAAAGGCATTCAACTGCGTGATCAAGGATCACAAATTATGGATAACATTGCAAAGAATAGGAATTCCAGAACACTTAATTGTGCTCATGAGGAACCTGCACACAGACCAAGAGGCAGTCTTCAGAAGAGAGCAAGGAGATACTGCCTGGTTTAAAACCAGGAAAGGTGGGCATCAGGTCTGTGCCCTTCCACCATACTTATTCAATCTGTATGCTGGGCAAATAACCCGAGAAGCTAGGCCACATAGAGAGTAATGTGGCATCAGGATTGGATGACCTGTTAACAACTTGCAAGATACAGATGACGCAACCTTGCTTGCTGAAAGTGAAGAGGATTTGAAGCACTTACTGAAGAAGATCAAAGACTACAGCCTTCAGAATGTATTATACCTCCATTGAAACAAAACAAAAATTTTTACAACTGGAGCAAAAAGTAGTATCATGATAAATGGAGAAAAAAATGGAAATTGTCAAGGATTTAATTTTACTTGGAAACACAACCAACACCCCTAGAAGACACAGTCAAGAAATCAAACAAATTATAGCTAGTAGTGCTACACAGGGAAACTACTCTTCATGTTAGAAATGTTTTTATTTATTTATTCATTATTATTAAATTTGAGATGTAAACTGAAAGTTGAAAAAAAGAAGAAGAAGAAATCAAACAAAGTATTGCACTGGCCAAATCTGATGCAGAAGACCTCTTAAAGCGTTAAAGAGTAAAGATCTCACTTTGAAGAGTAATGTACCCCTGACTTGAGCCATGGTATTTTCAACAGTCTCATATGTATGTGAAAGCTGGACAATGAATAAGGAAGACTGCAGAAGAATTGATACATTTGAATTGTGGTGTCGGAGAAAAATACAGAATGTACAAACAAATCTATCTTGAAGGCAATACAGCCAGAATGCTTTTTAGAAGTAAGGATGACAAGACTTCACTTCTCATACTTTCGTCATGTTGTCAAAAGGGACCA
>NW_006921592.1:12285572-12286312 GCF_000298275.1 Orycteropus afer afer | reverse complement strand
AACAGCTCTCCCAGGCTATCACTTCACAGGCTTTCCTGGTGAGAAGCATTAAGCAGCAAGGTCAGATATCCTCTGCTACTGGGCTCTGGGAATGTGGGAAATGGGACAAGCTGGGGGGAATTCGGGACAAAGCCAACACTCCTGACAATGTTGAAGTTCACATCGAACAGTAATAGTTCAGTGATAGAATTCTCACTTTCCATGTGGGAGCTCCAGGAAGAGCAGTCACCAATCATTTGTCAATGGATGCTTGTGTGTTGCTATGGTGATGAACAGGTTTCAGCAGAGTATCCAGACTGAGGTAGACCAGAAAGAAAAGTCTGGTGATCTCCTTCCTGCAATCAGCTTGATCCTGTTGTGCATGGAGTCACCATGACTGGAGGCCTACTCAGTGGCAGCTGACAATGACCATTCTAAACTCACGAAGACCAGAAAAAGGCACTACGTTGTGCTGCAAAGGGTCCTTCTGAAAGTAGTGGCTGTTCATTATGCATTCTGCATTATGAAACAAAGCCAAAATTCAGCTAAAGTTATTGAAGTTATTAAAATTATTGAATAATCTACAGTTTCTCATCTGATGGAGAGGAACTATTTTGTTGAATGTTGATCATGTTGAACAACCTACATATTGCAATATTGCTTAATATTCTATATACCTTACCAAAACAACTGACACTTCCACATAAACGTTCACCCTGAATGTGGTGGTTATGTTTGTGTGTCAACTTAGCTGATCCTGG
>NW_006921592.1:12279817-12284757 GCF_000298275.1 Orycteropus afer afer | reverse complement strand
ACCTCGAAAGAAAGGCCTGGAGATTTACTTCTGGAAAAAATGAGCCATTGAAACTCCTATGGAGCACAATTCTATTCTGACACATAGAAGTCACCATAAGTCAGAGTCTATTCAATGATAACTGGTTTCTAACATACTGGAATCCTTAAAAGAGGTTATGTACAAGCTAGGACATTTATCCAGAAGCCATACATGAAGCTGCTAACATTGGGCCTGTCATATCATAGTCATTTAACAATTGTTTACACCCCCTTCCTTCACCAGAGAAAATCAATCATACATCTTCTTGTATGTTCACTTAACACAAAAATTTAAGTTATGAAAGAATTAAAAAATTTTATTTTTTCCAAAGCCATAGTTTCATTCATCTTTCCATTTTTGCTTTTTTCTAATATGTCATCTAAGTACATAGTACTGTGTAGCACTATACATTATAGAATTAATTAAAGTTTCGGTACATGTATATAAATCTGTAGATTAGCAACCTAATGCAAAAGAGTTAACTGAAATATGTTAGAAATTCTGTCACCTCTGGAGAACATCTTCTCATGGAAGCCCCAGAATGACGATACTTGGTAGAATTTGTGTCTAGATAGGTTAGAATTTTGGCTCAGCTGGTATGAAATCCAAGCATATGACAACATTTTGGTTCTTTTACAATATTTCCTGGAGTTTGCACTCCCTTCATGATATTGGCAGAAATTTTGCTGCTGAAATAACATAGAGTCCTCACCAAAATGGTGGGCTGCTGAAATGCCAGAAAACTGCTAGTGTGGGCAAAACCTGTGAGCGACCGTCACCACTTCCCACCTGCCCAACCTTGTCTTCTCACAGTTCCCAAAAATTTTTCTTCCAGTAAGTTTTTTTTTCTCTCCCTAAAAAAAAGGCTCTAGAATTCCTTGATTCTTTCTCAACTTCTATCTCTCATCAAGCTCTATAAATTACCTGATCCAAAAACGGACTAAAAATCTCTATAGAATGTCCCATATGAATGTTAAAAATCTTAAGTGTAGCTTCCTTGTCAGTGCTTTTAGTGTTCAAAATCCACGACCTAAACATTACCCGACCTATTTGGCCATCATGAACTTCTCGGTAGGAACAGGAGGTTGGGTCTTTATTTTTTACTATTGTCATTCACATTTGGATATCATGCTGTTCATACTTAGTAAAGTCAAGGCTTAACAGAGCCATATTCTTTCCAATGACATTTAAGTCATTCTTTCAACAACCAGAATTTGTTAAGTGCCTCTATGTGCCAGACACTGTTCTTAATACTAGGAATAAATTGTATTTGTCTCCTCTGCATCCCACTGGTGAGAGAATTTCTACCCTAAGTTTCTAGGCATGGCCAAACACGTGATGCCTGACACTGGACAGATGAGATTGACAGTAGTTTATTAGTCACATATACTCATAGACTGGGGAATGAGTATAGTACCTGCCATCCCCATGATTGGACCACTGTGATGCACAAGGTTTTCATGGGCTAATTTTCAGGAGCAGATTGCCAGGCTTTTCTTCCTAGTCTGTCTTAGTCTATAAACTCACTCCACGGACAAATGGATGGCAGTGCATATGAGGCACGTTGGTGTGGAATTAAAAATTTGAGTCTCCCTCATGGAAGGTGAGAATTCTCTATTGAACTGCCAACATCCTCCAGGAAAAACAGGTTGGTGTTTTCTAATTACATGGTGTCATCACACTCCAATGCCATTTCTTTAAAAGATCCCTTATCAGCATTTTTCAAACCATTTGTGGAGAATAATCACTCCTATTATTTTTTTTATTACTATAGTTCAGTCAGCCTTAGGCCTTTATTTTGTAATATAGTAGAAATTAATTACTAATAAAATGAAATCTTAAAGAAAACCAAAGGCATTTAAAATTCAAGCCCATGTCTTAAAGAAATTACATGGTCAAATTGCAATAAAAGTTTCAAAATACTTATTCTCATTTTCTGTACTTTTCTTGCCAAAGAATCATAATAAACAGCTCATAGAATAGACTCAGCCCATAGACCAGACTTTAAGAAGCTCTGTCCTAGATGACTCTGCCTGTACCCTAAAACTGAAATACTATTGAATAGCAGGAGGAGTTTCTACACAAAACTAAGTTGCTAAGAATTTCAAATTGAATTTGACTTATACCCAAGTTTACGTGACTATTAATTCAATTTGCCAGGCTTTCTTGATCCTCAGGATTCCATGCCTCAGTTATTAACTAAAACAAGAAAAGAAAAGAAAAAAAGGAGCTTTGTCAAATAGCCATATCTTGCTTTATGATCTTTCCTATGTTTTTTCTGGATTCTTAGGGTGATGTCTTTTAGAATTTTCGTCCATGCTGTACACACACAAATTACTAAAATCTCCTGGCCACATCCTGAGGCTACCTTAATTGACTGTTATCAAGCTGTGCTTTTTAAATGTTCCAGCATTTGATCTTTTTAAAATGCTTCTGAGACTTAACTGATGTCAAACTGGCTGGTCTAATTTCCTGCTATGTCTTTAGATCCTTTTTTAAAAATAATTGGGTGTTGAATTAGGTTTATTCCTTCCCTCTTCCTCAAGGGATCTGTACTAAATTTAGTTAAATTCTGACTGAAAAAAAAAAGAAAAAGCTATTCTGTCCTATTAATTTCCCATACTTAGACTTACTGTCTCTCAAGTCACAGCTACCCTGGAGTCCAGAAAAAAATGAAACCATGGCTACTCAGTCCTAGTGAAAGGACACTTTATGGACCTACAGGTGTCGAGATGGTCTGAACACCAAAATTGTGAATGGCATGTACTGAACATTGTCTAGATTTAAAAAAAAAAAAAAAAAAAAACTGGTATCCAGAAGTCCTTCTGTGGGCAAAGGAGGAAAATCAAAAAGTAAGAGTCAATACTACCCAAAGCAATCTACAGAGAGAATGCAATTCCAATCCAGATTCCCTCATCTTTTTCTAATCAGATGGAAAAACTAAATACCAACTTTATATGGAAAGGAAAGAGACCTCGGGTAAGCAAAGCATTACTGAAGAGAAAGAACAAACTAGGAGACCTCACACTTTCTGATCTCAAACCCTACTACACAGTCAAGGTAGTCAAAACAGGCTGGTGCTGGTATAATGAAAGATATATAGACAAATGGAACAGAATTGAGAAGCCAGAAGTAAATCCATCTGCCTTGGGACAGCTTTGACAAAGGCCCAACCCCATTAAATAGGAGAAAGAAACTCTCTTTAACAAATGTCAAAACTGGACATCTGTTTACAGAAAAATTAAACAGGATCCATATCTCGCATCATATACAAAAACTAACTCAAGATGGATCAAAATCTCAAATGTAAAACCTAAAACTATAAAGAACATCAAATTAAAAATAGAGACAAATTTAGGAACCCTAAAACATAGCATAATGATCTCTGGTGGTGTAGTAGTTAAGACATTTGACTACTAACCAAAACATCAATGGTTCAAACCCATCAGCTGCTCCACTGAGGATGAGGTAGTCTTCTTCCATAAAGATTTACAGCCTGGGAAACCGAACTGGGGTTGTTATGAGTCTGAATCAACTTGGCAGTGAGTTGGGTGTGTTTTTTTTTTTTTTAACTTGTGGCATAAATACACTATCAAACATAACTAAAATGCACAAACAGAAGAACACAAACTAGATGACTTGGCTCTACAAAAATTAAGCAGCAAAAGATTTCATCAAAAGAGTTAAAACAGAACCTACAGACAGGAAAAAAAATGGCAAAGACATATTGAACAAGGGATTAATCTCTAAAATTTATGGAAAACTTAATCACCTCAACAACAAGAAGAAAACTAATCCAATTAAAAAATGGACAGAGGACATGAACAGACACTTCACCAAAGAAGACATTCAGTTAGCCAACAAACACTTGAGGAAACGCTCCCTATCATTTGCCATTAGAAAAATGCAAATCAAAACAACAGTGAGATATCATCTTACTCCAACATTAATAACAAAGTTCAAAAGAACAGAAAATAACAAATGCTTATGAGGATGTGAAGAGACTAGAATTCTCATACATGGCTGGTAGAACCATAAAATGGTACAACCACTGTAGAAAATGGTATGGAATTTCCTTAAAAAGCTATAAATATATATACTATATGAGCCAGCAATACCAATACTGAGTATATATCCTAAGAGATATTTAAAAGCCATGACACAAATAAATATATGCACACCCATGTTAATTTCAGCACTATTCACAATAGCAAGAAGATGAAAGCTAACTAAGTGTCCATCAATGGATAAATGGATAAACAAACTATAGTATGTACACACAATGGAATACTGTGCAACATTAAAGAATAATGATGAATCTGAGAAACAACTAGCAACATCAATGAACCTGGAAGACATTATGCTGAGTGAAATTAATCAATCACAAATGAATAAATATTGTGTGAAACCACTATTATAAAAAGTCAAGAAAAGGTTTTCATACAGAAAGAACTATTCTTTGATGGTTACCAGGGGTGGAAGGGGAAGGAAGAATAAATCACTAACAAGATAATAGACACATATTAACTTGGTTAAAAAGGAAGGCAATAGACTACCTTGTAAATACAGTAATAACAATAATCTATGAATAGCAGGCTGGAAGAGCAGGAGAAAAGGGATAAAAAGCCAGGAACCCGGACAGAAGAGCAGTAAGCCCCAGGGTTACAGGTGAGGAGAGACAACTCAGGGACGCCCGAAGTAGCAAAGGGGAAGAGTAGGAGAAAGGGGAGGAAAAGCCAGGAACCTGGACAGAGGAGTGGTCAGCCCCAGGGACAACGCAGGGACGCACAAAACAGCAGGGCAGAAGAGCAGGAGAAAGAGGATTAAAAGCCAGGAAGCCAGACAGAGGTACAGTCAGCCACAGGGACCCAGTTGGGGGTGATACGAGAGGTCTCCAATAGCAAGACAAACTTGTCTGT
>NW_006921592.1:12270281-12276937 GCF_000298275.1 Orycteropus afer afer | reverse complement strand
GTCAACGAAAGAGGGGGAGGCCTTCAACGAGATGGATTGACATGGTGGCTGCGATGATGGGCTCAAGTATAGCAGGGATTGTGGGGCTGGCGCGGGTCGGGCAGTGTTTCATTCTGCTGTGCATGTGGTAGCTATGAGTCGGAAACAACTCGATGGCACTTAACAACAACAACAACAACATGAGTGGATACACAGATAGACACACAAGCTGAATAGGTGTTTAGGTGAATGGGACTACATCCAAAAATGTATACAGGTTTGACACCTCTGTCAAACCTGTATACATTTTTGGATGTAGTCCAAAAATACATATGTATATAAATATATATTTCCACATATGTATCTATATGTGCTGCAAATATAACCATGAATACAATAGACCATACCAGGGGCAAAGTTATGGAAACTTCTTGATCTTAACCAAATACCTTGAGGGAATGAGTTCCTGAGCCTAGCAGCTCAAGACCATAGTCTTGGTGGACATCAAGGTCAACTGGCATAATGTAGTCCACAAAGAAAAATATTCTACATCCTACTTTGGTAAGTAGCAAGTGGGGTGTTAAAAGCTTGTGAGCAGCCATATGAAGAAAATCAAAGATGCGTGGACACAATTAGTCCAAAGGACTAATGGACCTTGAGAACCTCAGCTTCCATGACCCTGAGACCGGAAATAGATGGTGCCTGGTTATCACTATCAACCTCTCTGAAAGAGATCACAATAAATGTCCTGGACATAGTGGGAGGAAAATGTGGAACAAAACTAAAAATCCTTAAATAAAAAAAAATAAAAGCAGTCTTATAAAGACTGGTGGAAACCCTGAGACTATAACCCCTAGTTACCCTTCAAGCCTGGAACTGAACTCACCCCTGTAGGTCAACTTTCAGCCAAACAATAGCCAGGCCTACAAGGTGAACAATAACACAGAGGAAGTACTCACTCCTTGGAACAATCAATCATGCATTATCAAAAGGGCAGCATTTGCCCAGAGACCAAGTTCAGAAAGCAGGAAGGGATAAGAAAGAATAGATGGAAATGGGAAACACAGGGAGGAAGAGGGATAGTGCTGTTACATTGTGGGGATTGCAATCAGTAGCATGAAATAAAATGTGTATGAATTGTTGAATGGAAAACTGATTTGCTCTATAAACTTTCACCCAAATCACAATAAAAGGTTTTAAAAAATGGTAATATTGGTACTGACCCTGAAACAATGCCCTTCTTTCAGAACATTCTCAGCAGAACATGGATAATACTTGCACAAGGCTCGCAACTAGCAACCAAGCCTTCTGCAACCTCTGCTGAGCTGAAGGTACCCTAAAAACCATTCAAGAGATGAGACTAACCTCTCAATTGCTCCTGTATTTAGCTTATATTTTATTATAATGTTTGCTGATTTAAAGTAAAATAAAACTCATAAATATAAATCATATTTTCCATCTTGGAAACTCTTTTGTCACTGCTCCAGAGAAGAAATATTCATTTTGGGTCATATCTTATAATGTCTACAAATCAATTGATTATTCAATCAAAATTACTGAAGAAAAATTAAAATTGGTCTGTGGTATAGCTGAATTGGAGCCCTGGTGGTGCAATAGTTGAGTGTTCATCTGCTAACTGAAAGATCAACAGTTTGAACGCACCAGCCACTCCTCTGGAAAAAAGATCTAAAAATCTGCTTCCATAAAGATTGTTGTTGTTATGTGCCGTTGAGTCGGATCTGACTCATAGCGACCCCTCCTTGGGTTTCTGAGACAGTATCACTACAGAAGTAGATTGCCCCATCTTTCTTCCGAGGAGTGGCTGGTGGGTAATCCATAAAGATTACAGCCTAGGAAACCCTATGGGGAAATTCTACTCTGTTTTATAGGGTCATTATGAGTCAGAATTGACTCAATGGAAATAGGTTTGGTTTTTGGTTTGACTCAAGAAAGAAGTACTGATAATCTGTTCCCCTTACACATTAGATGAATCAGAAATTCTGTTTTGCAAAATTTACATGATGAGGCTTTGTGCTAGATACCACAGAGAAACTCAGAAGAACTGAAAAACTACATTCTAAAATATAATTTTATATTCAGCATAAATTATTATAAGCAGAAAGAGAAGACTACATTCAAAATATAAAATATCAACTATAATTAAAATTTTGCTATAAGGGATATATATCTATATCTATATATATATACACACATATATAGATATAGATATATATAAAGATTTCTGCCCATGGAAGCAGCAGTCAAGAAATCAGACAATGTATTGCACTGGGCAAATCTGCTGCAAAAACTTCTTTAAAGTGTTAAAGAGAAAAATGTCACTTTTAAGACTAAGATGTGCTTAGTCCAAGCCATGATATTTTCAGCAGTCTCATAAGCATGGGAAAGCTGGACGATGAATAAGAAGAACTACAGAAGACTTGATGCATTTGAATTACGGTGTTGGTGAAGAATATTGAATGTCCCAGGAACTGCTGGAAGAATGAACAAATCTGTCCTGGAGAAAGTACAGCTGGAATGCTCCATAGAAGCAAGGATGGCCAGACCTCATCTCTCTCATACTTTTGGTCATGTTATCAAAAGGGATAAGTCCCTGGAGAAAGGTGTCGTGCTGGGTAGGGTAGAAGGTCAGTGAAGAAGGGGAAGACCCTCAATGAGATGGATTGACACAGTGACTGCAACAATGGGCTCAAGTGTGGCAATGATGAGGGTGCCGCTGGACTGTGCAGTGTCTCATTTCATTGTATGTAGTTTTGTTGTGAGTTAGAACTGACTTGATGGCACCTAACAAGATATCTCCTAATACATTAGTGGAAGAAACTATAGCTCTGAAGAAAACATTCCAATAAATCTGAAAAAGTTATAAATCTTAAAATAAGCCTATCAAAACAATAGTAAAAAGTTTTTCTTTAATAAGTGATATTATGAAAACCATACTTTATTCCATTACAAATTAAGCAGATTAAAATTAAATTATAAGAAAAAAAGGGAAAACATTTATCACAACTAAGAGGGTTAAAACAAAAGGAGTAATTGTGAAAGAAAAGATCAAAAATGGCTAAGATTAAGAAAATTAAAACATATGTGTAGAAAAAAAGTAACATTTAAATTAAAAGTAAAAGCATGTTGTTGTTGTTGTTATGTGCCGTCGAGTCAGACCCGACTCATAGAGACCCCTCCTTGGGTTTCTGAGGCAGGATCACTACGGAAGCATAAGTTGGTGGAAATGACACAAATAGGAAAAGGAATAGTAAGAGAATAAAGATAAGTGTATACTTTGAGTTAAATACAAAATAAACAAACAAAATAATATTTTCTATTTATTAAAAAAATGAAAAGTCAAGTAATTATGAGTAATATGTTGTACCTAATTAAACAAGCTTTTTGTTTAAAAGTACTTTTGTTAATGAAGGATATATATATATTCTTAAACATTGCTAGTGACAGTTCTAACTGTAAGAATCCTTTAAGAAAGTATTTGACATTATGTTGAGTAAAATACTTCAATCACAGAAGGATAAATATTATATAAGACCACTATTATAAAAAAGCCAAGAAAAGATACACACAGAAAGGAACGTTCTTTGATGATTACCAAGGATGAAAAGGGAAAGGCAAGTAAATCATTAACTAAACCAAGAAACCAAACTCACTGCCGTCAAGTCAGATCCGACTCACAGATACCCTCCTTGAGTTTCCAAGGCGGTATCCCCACATAAGTAGATTGGCCAATCTTCCTTCCATGGAGTGAGACTGATGGGTTTGAACCGCCAGCCTTCTGGTTAGCAGTCAAATCCTTTAGGCACTACACCACCAGAGCTCCCAAATCATTAACTAGAAAGAAGATACATAACAACTTGAGTGAAGGAAAAGGTAATATACAATAAGGGGGAGGTCAGAACAACATGATCAAGGCAAAGGAAGACACTGGGATGTGCACAAAGGAGAAAGATGACAAAGGTAAATACTATTATATACACAATCTTTCAATGATTGTAATAAACACTATCCACGAGTAGACATGCAAGCTGAATACATGTAGGAAGGTGACTGGGAGTACAGCCACAAGCATATTTAGGTTAGGCAGAGGATAGTTCTACGTATGCATCTGTGTGTGTCGCAAATATATCCAAGGATATACTAGAATATACATGGGGAAAGGTTTGAAAACTTCTTATCCATAACCAAATACCTCAAGGGAATAAGTCACTAGGCTTGGGAACGTAGGACCATAGTGTTCGGGAACATCTAGGTCAATGGCATAGCATAATCCACAAAGACAACATTCTACATCCTATTTTGGGGAGTAGCAACAGGGTTCTTAAAAGCTCACAACTAGTCATTTAAGATGCAGCTATTGGTATTTCCCTGTCTGGAACAAAGTGAAATGAAGAAAATCAGATTCGAGAAAAAATTAGTTCAAAGGACTAAAGAACTGCTTGAACCACAGCCTCCACAACTCTGAGACCAGAAGAAGTAGATGATGTCCAGGTACCACTACCAACTGCTTTGATTAGGATCCCAATAGAAGTTCCTAGATACAGCGGGAGAAAGAAAAATGTAGAACTGAACTCATAAAAAAAAAAAAAAAAAAGACCAGAATTACTGATTTGATAGAGACTGTTAGAATCCCTGAGACTGTGGCCTTAGACACCCTTCAAGCCTGGAACTGAACCCAACTTTCAGCCAAACAACAGGCAGGCCTATAAAGTGAATGGGAGCTCTGGTAGCATAGTGCCTAAGGGATTTGACTGCTAACCAGACGGCTGGCAATTCAAACCCACCAACCACTCCTCAGAAGGAAGATTGGGCAATCTATTTCCATAGTGATACTGCCTCAGAAACCCAAGGAGGGGTTGCTATTAGTCAGGTCCAAGTCGATGGCACATAACAACAACAACAACAACACAAAGTGAATAATAATACCAGGGAGAAACATACTCCTCAGTGGAAAAAAAAAAAAAAAAAGAGAAAGCATTTGGGAAACATTCCAAATTCCTAAAAATATTTGCCATTATTTGTAATAACCTCACTCTTGGGAATATATTGCTAGCAAATGTTAAATAATAATATTTCTTACCTGTGAAACAGATACTATTGGTTGATTACTTACCCACCATTTCCTCTTCCTCTTTGCCAGCCAAAATCTACTGTGGTTTGGAGGCAACATGTCCAGCCCAGAGCAAGATAATGTTTGTTCAAGTTAATCATGATAATTCTATTGTTTTTTGCAGAGCTTTATCTGGGGTTGAACATATGACATGATCCTGGGCATTGAAAAATAAGGTGAAGACCGCTGGGATACATTGTTCTCCCTGGAAAAAGAGCCGTGAAAACAAACCCATTTCTTCCTCCCACCCTATTCCATCTGATTTGGAGATTTTCTGTGATGATGTGATATTTAAGGCAGCTGTGGCCATCTTTTGATCATGAAAAGGACACAAGGCTCACAGAGACACTGACCAGATCCCAAGCATTGTTCAGCAGCCAAATAGGCATTGGTTTATTATGTAAACGTGTCTAAAGCCATTTTTAAGGGAGGTTTCTCTTAATTTCAGATACGAATACCCTTACTTGTATCATTTATTTCTTTCCTCCCTTATTTATTAAGAATAGCTGAAAACATATGATAATTACCCAAACCATAGAGAAATAGTAAAGCAAACTATCATATGGCAACTCAGTGGGAGATTATGCAGGCATTATAGAGGATAAATACTAAAACCCTGTAGCAAGCTGACAAAATGCCTTTCAAGTAGAGGATAATATGTATAAAACAATGCCAAATATTACTTAAGAAAAAATAAAATAATACATATATACATGTAAGCGCAATGCTAAGTGTAAAAAGAAAATTTCATGGTGTTATGACTAGCATGATACCATTTAAGTACAATTTTAAAATATATATGTATATTGAAAATGGTACTGACAACAAAGGTAAATAAACACTTTTACATGTATAATACTGTGTTCTCAGTGATAATGAACATTAATCTATAGCTAAATAGATGAGTGGATAGGCTGAATGATCAGGTATGCCGAGGCAAAAGGGAATGTACCCATGACCATATGTAAGGTTGGCAGAGGATATTTCTACATGAATATGCTTAATAATTGCCATATAAATAGAACTAACAAGAGGCAAGAAGACCAAAACGGATGACAGAGGAGACTTGGAAACTTGCCCTTGAGCAGAGAGTAGCTAAAGCAAATGGAAGAAATGACAAGATAAAAGAGCTGAACAGAAGATTTCAAAGAGCAGCTTGAGCAGACAAAACCAATTACTATAATGAAATGTGCAAAGACCTGGAGTTTGAGAACCAAAAGGGAAGAAGATGCTCAACATTTCTCAAGCTGGAAGAATTGAAGAAAAAATTTAAGCCTTGAGTTGCAATATTTAGAGATACTATGGACAAAATATTGAATGATGCAGGAAACATCAAGAGAAGATGGCAGGAATACACAGAGTCACTGTACCAAAAAGAACAGGTAGATCTTCATCCATTTCAGGAAGTAGCATATGATCTGGAACCAATGGTACAGAAGGAGGAAGTTGAAGCTGCAATGAAAGAATTGGTGAAGAACAAGGCTCCAGGAATTGACAGAATACCCATTGAGATATTTCAACAAACGGATCCCCATTGGAGGCACTCACT
>NW_006921592.1:12240437-12269316 GCF_000298275.1 Orycteropus afer afer | reverse complement strand
CTGCTAAAAGAACTAACAGATCTGTCCTGGAGAAAGTGCACCCGAAATTCTCCTTGGAAGCGAGAATGGACAGACTTCATCTCACCTACTTTGGTCATGTTGTCAGAAGGGACCATTCCCTGGAAAAGGATGTCATGCTTGGTGGGGTGGAGGGTCGACGAAGGAGGGGGAGGCCTTCAACGAGATGGTTTGACACGGTGGCTGTGATGATGGGCTCAAGTATAGCAGGGATCATGGGGCTGGCATGGGATCAGGCAGTGTTTCATTCTTCTGTGCATGGGATCACTATGAGTCGGAAACGACTCGATGGTACCTAACAACAACAACAACAACAAACAAGAGGCAAAGTTATGATAATTTCTTAGGCATTGTCAACCCCCCTGGTTGAGCAAGTTGTTGGACCTGTGGTCTCAGGACCAGGGTCAGAGGGGACATCAAGCTCAACTGGCATAACTTACTAAACAAAAATATTGTTCTACATCCTACTTTGATGAGTAGTGACTGGGGTCTTAAAAGTTTGCAGGCAGCCATCTAGATGCAACACTGGGTCTCATCTCATCCAGAGCAAAGAAGGATGAAGAAAACCAAAGATACATGGAAATAATTAGTCCATGAGACTAAGTGGACAATGTGAACCTCAGCCTATATGATCATGAGAACAGAAGAACTATATGGTGCCTTGTTACCACTGTCAACACTTGGAAAGGGATCAAATGCAGGAGATATCGGGGGAGATAGAGTGGGAGAACAATGTGGAACAAACTAAAAATCATAAGAAGACCAGGTTACTGGTCTGATAGAGCTGGGTGAGACCCCTGAGACTATGGCCCCTAGTTACCCTTCAGGTCTGGATTTCAATTCACTCCCATGGTTTCCAGCCAAACAATAGACTGGCATACAGGGTGAACAAATATACCAGGTAGATACACTCTTTAGAATGATCAATCATGGGAGAACAGAATGGCAGTATTTGCACGGGGAGATAACTCAGGGGGCAGGAATGCGTAGGAAAGAAGGACACAGAAAAGAGGTAACTACAGGGAGGAAGTGGGAAGAGAGTTGTTCCATTATGGGTATTGTAGTCAACATAATGAAACAAAATGTGTATGAACTGCTATATGGAAAATTCCTCTGTAAACAAATCATAATAAAAATTATATCTATAGATAGATAGATAGATAAATAGATAGATAGATGTACATTGAATAGATATCCCTTTGTCATAAAAGTTTTATAACATGATTTAGATACACACTAAATTCATATTAAACCTTCTCTTTGAGGAAGGTTTGAAGGGACTGGGGCAGAGATGGAAGACAGAAATTTATCTATATTGTTTTATTTCTTTAAAAAACTGAACAAATTTTAAGCAAACACTACAAACATGAACATTTGTTTAAGTAGTAGATACATAAGTCTCTATTATTCTTCGTAATTTTCTCTATAAAATTTTATGTAAATTAAATATAACATGAATAACCTTTAAGGTTATTATTACAGAAAAATTAGGGATTTATTTTAATTTCCAACATTATTTATTTATTTTTACTACAAGCACATATTTGGACAGTATTATTCAAGATTTGTACCTGTTTTTCAGGTCTTATTCTGCCAAAAATGTATATGTTTGTTGTCATTTTACCTCTTTTTATTGAAGGAAACAGAAAACATTTCAAGCTTAAGAGAAAAGGAACCCAACACAAGATTACAAGGGGGACTCACGGAATCCAAAACAAAGGAAAACAAAAAGCAAACTAGTTTTCGTGGAGTCAGTTCTGACGTATGGAGACCCCATGTGTGCAAGCTGTTTGCATCACCCAAGGGCACAAGATTTTAAGAAGAACCTGACAAGAACTGCAGTAAAGGAACTTATTTTGTTTTAAAAGAATCTTAAACTTATCCAATCATAGAATAAGTTTTGTAAGAACATCTATTACCTGGAGACACTTTAGGGATCATTGTACTTTATAATTCATATGAGTAAAAGCTGGGCAATGAATAAGGAAAAACCAAAGGTGAACTGATGCATTTGAATTATGATGTTGGCAAAGAATATCGAGTAGACCTTTGACTGCCAGAAAAATGAACAAATCTGTCTTGGAAGAAGTACTGTCAGAATGCTCCTTAGAATCAAGGGTGGTGTGACTTCATCTCATTCAATTTGGACATATTATCAGTGGGACCAGTCCTTAGAGAAAGACATTGTGCGTGGAAAAGTAGAGGGTCAATGAAAAAGAAGATGACCTTTAATGAGATAGAACTGCCACAGGTGCTGCAAAAATGGGCTCAAACTCAGCAACAATTATGAAGATGGTACAGGACCAAGAAGCACTTCATTCTTTCTTGTGCATGGTGTCACTATGATAGGGACCTACTCAATAGCACCTGACAACTAAATCAACAACACACATTTCAGATCACAAACCCTATTTATGTAAGAAATATAATTTTAAGAAAACAATAACTATACCATAAATAATTTATGATAATAATTGCTCTCTGTTCAATACTTGAAACCTCTGAAAAACAAAATTGACCAAATAATTACTATTCTGAATCAGTTGGAGCTTAGGATAAACGTTTATTAGTTTAAAAGCTCTTGCATATCTTGCTACCTTTTTCTAATAGCATTTGTCTTTTACTGCTAGCAAAATTAGAATGAACTCAGACATGCATTACTGTCCACGGTACCAATAAAGAGGTTTATGAAAGGAACTAAATGCAGAAAATAAAGTCAGGCACCTGTTTCTCAGAGGAATTGATTCAGAACTTAGATTTTAGAGCATCTATTGATATTAACTGCAGACTGTATGGTTAAAGAACAATGTCCTTTTAGTCCTTACATTTGCTGTCAGGTTTATGTTTAAAACTTATATAAAGCATCCGTGTCTTCCATGTGACAAATCAATGTAGACTCTAGCTTTGCCTTGCACAGGTGGCCAACCAATTCATTTAGCTCTTTATTTCTAGGGGGAGTCTCCAGTCTCTATCTTTATTACAATACTTTATTGAAAATATGTAATTTTTGTTCCAAGTTTCAAATTGTGTTTTATTAGTAAGAATTATTTTCTTTTCCCCAGAAAGTGATTTGAAGCCTGAGATAATTATAGAAAAGAGCATCTAGAGGTCAGCTGGCCTACACTCTACACTCAAAGCAGATTCACGCCTTGACTAAGCAACACGTTTCTAGCTGCTGTTTCAGTGCTTCAGAGGGAATGATTATACATTTTCTAAATGTGGTTTAAACCCATGTTTAAAAAGTCCTAATGAGTAAGCATGACCCACCTTTATATATGGATGAATAAATAGAAATTGTGGTTCAGGGATAGAAGTCTTGCCTTCTGTGCGGGAAATCTGGGTTTGATTCCCGGCAGGGCACCTCAGGTAGAGCCTCCCCCCATCCGTCAGTAGAGGCTGTGTGTTGCTATGAAGATGAACAGGTTTCAGCAGAGCCGAAATTCAAATTACTTGGATTACCAATTAAAAGTTTTAATAACCAAGCCCCAACCTACTTTTCCATTACTTCACTCCAGGAAGACTATATTCAAATTAAACTGAACTACTTGCTGTTTTCTAAACATGGCATGTATGATACCAGTTCCACTCTTGCTTTCTTCTGTCCACATGGAATATTCCCCTTGCTGTCCTCTTCATTACTTGAAATCCTCTACATTCTTCTATTCTCGACTCAAATCCCACCTCTTTTGAATTCCTGCTGTTGCCAAATCTGAAAATAATCTCTTCTTCTAGATAGATGATAGAGAGATACATGATGGAGTGAGATAGTCAGCTCTGACTCATGATGACCTTATGAACAACAGAAAGAAACGTTGCCCGGCTCTGCACCATGCTCACAATCATCAACATGTTCAAGTCCATTGTTACAGCCAATGTGCCAATCCTTCTTACCAAGAGTATCCCTTGCCCTTGCTGTTCCTCTACTTCATTAAATATGATGTCTTCCTCCAGTGATTGATCCCTCCTGATGACATATCTACAGCAAACAAATTGGATATTGTTCTTTTTGTGATCTACAAGGCTTTCATTCACTGATTTTCAGAAATAGATTTCCAGGTCTTTCTTCCTAGTCTTGGTCTGGAAGCTCCACTGAAACCTGTCCACCATGGGTGACCCTGCTGCTATTTGAAATACCAGTGACATAGCTTACAGCATCATAGAAACATACAAGACATCACCTTAGGACAAACTGACAGACAGGTGATGAAATCTCTTGTTCTACATGTCTTTCATGATCCTTTAATAACAACAGCACAGACAACAATAGTTAGATGTCACTCAACTCTATGCTAAACTCTACATACATTACCTGGTTTAATACTAACAACATTCCCTGGAAGATACTTTTAATTATCCCCATCTTATGGAGAAGAAATCTGAAACTCAGTCTACAAAATTTGCTTAAATTCATGTTGTTAGTAAATAGTATAATCAGGATCCAAACTCAGTGCTATGCAAAGGCAAAGCTTGTGTTCTTCCCATAACCATATCAACTCCCTCTACTAACACACCAAACACGTGGTCTGAAATTCTCCACAAATATTTTTTTTCCAAGGGTCATGTCAGATTAATCATCTGAATTCCCATAACTAGAAAAGGTGTCAACAAACATGCTCATAAACGTAATGTCCCCGACTTATAGCGACCCCCATTAGGTTTCTGTAGTGGCAAATCTTTACGGAAGTAGATCGCCCAGTCTTCCTTCCGAGGAGTGGCTGGTGGGTTTGAACCGCCAGTCTTCTGGTTACCAGTCAAATGCCTTAGGCACTATGCCACCAGAGCTCCTTTAGAAAAGACAAATGTCTTTAAATATTTAACAACGAGTCTGAGGATCTACCCTGGGAACAAATGCGATTCTGATTACCTTTGTTTATTCTATTTCTGTGGTTCTTAATTGTTAGATATTGTGGATCTCTCATTTCTGAAAATATTATAAATAGCACTCTGTCTTTGAGAGAAGTAGTACAGTGAAGACTTTTTCCATTTTTTATTGAGAATATTCTCAAGGTAACAGAAAAGTACAACATAGTATAATGAATTCTATATGCTTCTTGCTTATATTTAACCATTTTTAACATTTTGCAATATTTGCCTCATATATTGTCTGCTGAAGTAATATAAAGTAAATAACAGAGATAATACTTCTTCCTATAGACTTCAGTATGCAGTTCTAAATAAAACAATAAGGACATTTTCTCCTGTAATTACAGTACCATTATCAAATCTCCCAAAATTCACAATAATTCGTGAATAACAACTAATACTTCACATTTAATTTCTACAGTTTCCCAAACAAGCTTACTTGACCAAACTAGGATCCAAGTAACTTCTACATTTTGCATTTTGATTGTCATGTCTCAAAACTCACTGCTGTTCCAACTCATAATGACCCTCCTTGAGTTTCCACAGTGGTATCTCTATAGAAGTAGATTGCCCAGTCTTCCTTCCAAGGAGTGGCTGGTGGGTTTGAACCACCAGCCTTCTGGTTATCAGTCAAATGCCTTATGTGCTATGCCAGCAGAGATCATGTCTAGTAAGTCTCCTTTAATCTAGACTATATCTCTCCCTCCCCTCCCCCACCCCAATCATTTTTCCAAGACAATATTAGTTGAAGAGACTGGGCCAAGAATGTCTCACTTTCTACATTTGTTTGATTGCTCCTCTTTTGAACTGTGACCTGTAAATAGAATTCAGGTCTAAAGTATTTATTCAGTTCAGGTTAAATGTCTCCGAGAACACATAAAGGATGTTTTTATTATAAAATGGGCTGACAAAGCCACAAGGTGATGTATTGAACTCCAAGCTGCAAGGTAATGTATTAAATAGAATTTTGGTATGTTACTTGTTCCAGACCACCACCTGTCTGTCACAGTATGTCACTACATGCTGTGGTGGCTTCCATGTTGTTATCATGCTGGGAGCTATGCCACTTGTATTCACCAGCAGGATCACCCGTGGTGAACAGGTTTTAACAGAGCTTACAGACTAGGAAGAAAGGTCTGGAAATCTACTACTGAAAATTAGCCAATGGAAACCCTATGGATCACAACAGAATTATACTGTTCAATATAGTACTGGAAGATGGGGTCCCTATGTTGGAAGGCACTAAAAATATATAGTGGCCACAACAATGACTTGAATATAACAACAGTCCCTGAAGAAGTCCTGAAGCAAAGGACCAGGCAATGTTTCTTTTCATTCCGTTAATACAAAGTTGCCATGAATTGGAGCTGACTCAACTGCAAGTAACATCAACCTATTCTAGAGTACATGGAGATGATAGTAGGATGCAAGTGGGAATGACTGCAAATGCTTTAATTCAGTTAGGGTACTGCCTTTGTCTTTTGCTTGGTGAGTAGAATTTGAGAATGTAGGCATACTTTCTAAGCATTGCAGTATACCATTGATCTCAATCTTACCCACACTTCTAAGCAGTTGCCTCAAAGAAAAACAAAAGGGGAAAAGAAAACAAAATTCCCATCAAGTATTATCTTCCCATGTGATCATTCATGACAGCTTGCGAATGAAATTGAGCCTAAACCGCCAACAGCTATATTTTCATAAGTGAAGGCCCCACACTGATTGCCAGTGGTAAAACAGTACAAGAAAAGAAAGCAATGTGCACTGCTCACATAACAAGGAGCAGCTTTTCCAGTTTGCTTTGTTTGGTGTCTCTCTCTCTCTCAGTGTTGTGGAAACAACAGTTCTGCTTGAGAGGGTTCTTTTATTACAGCATAATGCATTTTCTTCATAGTGATTGGTGTATAAATAGCAGGCCACAATTTTAAAGATGTACTAGCAACACTCCAGATACAGCATTAATAATATCCAAGTAAAGAAAAATCATATGGCTTAAAACCAAAAACTCACTACCATGAGTTGAATCCGACCCATAGCAACCCATCCTTGGATTTCTGAGGCAGTATCACTATGGAAGTAGATTGCACAGTCTTCCTTCTGTGGAGTGGCTGGTGGATTTGAACCGCCAGCCTTCTGGTTAGCAGTCAAGTGCCTTAGGCACTATGCCACCAGAGCTCTTCCACTTGTGATAATAGGCTGACTGACTCTAGTTGGGGCAAAATGGGGTTTCAAGTATATCATGCCTTTTCTTTCATGATTCCTGGTTATCAGGGAGGTTGGTGTTGATATTTTGATCTTGCATACATTTCAAAGTGTTTGTTGTACATGAATTACTTGACATATCAATACTACTAGCAGATAATAGCTAACATTGATCTGGAAGTTACTACATGCTGAACTATACAATAAGTACTTTACAAGCATTACCTCATACCACACTTAATCCTCAAAGGAGGGAAAAAAAGGCAAACTATGACATAAATATTATCGTCATGCTCTTTTAGCTGATAGCAGGATTTGAAGAGCTTATGTAAATGGTCAGGTCAATCTGACTTCAAAGATTGCACTCTTAATACTTTTAATTTTTCCCATAAGTGGTATCACAGATGGGAGGTGAAGCTATGAATATTGCTTTAGGTCCAAGAAGATGTGTTATGGATTCTCATAAAAAAAAAAAAAAGCCATCACATCTCCTTTACATACTTCCTTTTTTGAACTTGTCATCCCTGGCACAAGATTTCCATGGCCAAAGTCTAAAGATGGAAAATCCACAGTTGGTAAAGTGAGGTAATTGGGATATTTACAAAGTAAGACAGCCCAGAGTGAGTCCATGTATTTGATAGAAACACCATCAATACTTAGTCACCAAGTTACATCCATTTCCCCCTACCCCAAACACTACTCAGAGTCCAAGACCTAAATTTAGATACTAAAAAGGAGGGGGGGGGGAGTTTAGGTAGTGGAGGAGACTATGAACAAGTGTTGTCATACCAAAGCAAAAATATAACTTGTTTCCAATAATTATTATGGTTGAGATAACCAAAACGTCATAGCTATAGAAAAACATGCTCTGTTTTTTTTTTTTTCCAGTTCCAACTGAGTTGGTTCTGACTTATGATGACCTCATGTGTGTCCGAGTATAACTGTACTCCATAGGGCTTTCAATGGCTGATTTTTCAGAAATAGATCACCAAGTCTTTCTTCAAAGGCACCACTTAGGGGATTGAAACCTCCAACCTTTCTGTTAAGAAACAAGTGCATTAACCATTTGCAACACTCAGGTGGTATATATTGTTGGACCCGAATTCGGAAAGGAGTGTCGGCGCGAGGAACGTGACACTGACTCGACAATGCAAAAGCAAAGGAAAAGTTTATTTCCAAGCTCAAGCTGGGGTGTCTGCTACACCGATGCAACGGTTTGGGCAAAAGACCCCCGCTCCTTTTGTTCTACATATTTATAGGATTTTCAAGGGGCAGTTACACAAGGTGGGGCTGAACATCAATGACTGGTGCAGGGGACAAGTTCTGCTATTTGGCGGCGACTGATAGGTGCAAGCTCGGGACTTTCCAGTTTCCTGTCAAGGGATGGGGCCCTCTTCGGAACTTTCCAGGCCCTGGCTTTTCTGATTGGTTTCTACACAACAGTGATTTCCCGTAAATTGGGTCTGTTACATTAAATTGAAACTTAAGCAATAACTGAAACTTAGGCCTACAAAAATTAAGTAAAAATTCAAGCCTACTTGGCCCTCTAGCTTTGTTACAGTTATTATACTCTTATTTTATTTCCTTACAATATATGTGTGTGTGTGTGTGTGTGTGTGTACAAATTGTAGATTAACATATAACTAATATGTTCTTAGGAGCTCTGATAGCATAGTGCCTAAGGCACTTGACTGCTAACCAGAAGGCTGGTGGTTCAAACCCACCAGCCAGCCACTCCTCGGAAGGAAGATAGGGCAATCTACTTCCGTAGTGATACTGCCTCGGAAACCCAAGGAGGGGTTGCTATGAGTCGGGGTCGACTCGACAGCAAATAACAACAACAATATGTTCTTAAATGCACACCTACATTCATAAAAATTAATAAAATGTCCACTAAGAAAAACAAAGAAAGCACTAACCACCAGAATCTAAATCTATGCATGCAGAGGGATAGGCGTGAGGATGTTACTGTTTTTGTGAGCCATCAAGTCAATCCCGACTCATAGCAAGCCTATGTGACCGAGTAGAAATTCCCCATGAGTTTTCCTAGGCTGTAATTTTTTTGGAAGCAGACTGCTCCAGACAGTGGAGCAGCTGGTGGGTTCGAAGCACTGGAGATCAAACTCCAGTCTCAGAAATCAGCAAGCTTTAATTTTATAAGCCACATAGGATGTTAAGTCTTGGATCACCACAAAGTAGGGGTTTGTAGTTGAGAAATAAGCCTAAAGTCAAAAGCCCAGCACTCATAGGAAGCTAGATCTACTGACCAGCCCAAAGAAATGACTGTCTTAGTTTCCTAGGGCTGCTGTAACAAAATACCACAAATTAGGTGACTTTGAAGAATAGAAATGTATTGTCTCTCAGTTCTAGAGGTGAGGAGTGCAAATTCAGGATGTGAGCAGGGTCATGCTTTCTCTATCCACTCTAATGGAAGATCCTTTTTTGTCTCTTCCAGCTTCTGGTAGCCCCAGGTATCCCTTGGCATCCCTTGATTCCATATGGAAATGTATCTTCATATGGTTTCTTTCCCTTGTGTGATTCTGTCTCTGTGTCTATTCTCCTTTCTTTATAAGATGACACTCAGAAGGAATTAAGATCCACCCTACTTGAGTAGGGTCTCATTACCTTAACTAATATCTTCACAAAAAGACCTTATTTCCCACCAAAGTCACATTCACGGGTTCAGGGTACAAGACTTCAACATATATTTTTGGAGAATATAATTCAGTCCACAATAATGACCATAAAATTTGTCTGTCTCAGACTAAACTCTGGGTAAAAAACAAATCTCCTGTGAAAATTCATAAACATTTGTGTAACTTCTAGGTGTAAATGTATGTTGTTGTTGTTGTTATATGCCGTTGAGTCGGACCCGACTCATAACAACCCCTCTTTGGGTTTCCAAGGTAGATTGCCCCATCTTCCTTCCGAGGAGTGGCTAGTGGGTTTGAACCACCAGCCTTCTGGTTAGCAGTCAAGTGCCTTAGGCACTATGACTTCTTATTAAGACTTCTTATTAAGAGTAGCTAAAGCAAATGGAATAAATGACAAGATAAAAGAATTGAATCAAAGATTTCAAAGAGTAGCTCGAGAAGACAAAGTCAATTACTATAATGAAATGTGCAAAGACCTGGAGTTAGAAAACCAAAAGGGAAGAACACACTTGGCATTTCTCAAACTGAAAGAATTGAGGAAAAATTTAAGCCTTGAATTGCAATATTGAAAGATTCAAAGGGCAAAATGAATGATTCAGGGAACATCAAAAGAAGATGGAAAGAATACACAGGGTCACGGTACCAAAAAGAACTGGTTGATCTTCATCCATTTCAGGAGGTGGCATATGAACTAGAACCAATGGTACTGAAGAAGGAAGTTGAAGCTGCAATGAAGGAAATGGCAAAGAACAAGGCTCTGGGAATTGACAGAATACCCACTGAGATATTTCAACAAACGGATGCCACACTAGAGGCACTCACTCATTTATGCCAAGAGATTTGGGAGCTAGCTTCCTGGCCAACTGACTGGAAGAGATGCATAATTGTACCCATTCCAAAGAAAAGTGATCCCACAGAATGTGGAAATTATAGAACATTATTAATATCACACACAAGTAAGATCTTACTGAAGATAATTCAAAAACGTTTGCAGCAGTATATTGACAGAGAACTTCCAGAGGTGCAAGCTGGATTCAGAAGAGGATGTGGAACAAGGGATATCATAGCTGTTGTCAGATGGATCTTGGCTCAAGGCAAAGAATACCAGAAAGATGTTTACTTGTGTTTTATTGACTATGCAAAGGCATTTGATTGTGTGGATCATGACAAATTATGGATAACATTGAGAAGAATGGGAATTCCCAAACACTTGATTGTACTCATGAGGAACCTATACCTTGACCAGGAGGCTGTTGTTCAAATGGAACAAGGGGACACTGAGTGGTTTAAAATCAGGAAGGAAGTGCGTCAGGGTTGTATCCTTTCCCCATACTTATTCAATCTATATGCTAGCAAATAATCCAAGAAGCTGGCCTATATGAAGAAAAACATGGCACCAGGATTGGAGGAAGAATTATTAACAACCTGAGATACACTGATGATACAAATTTGCTTGCTGAAAGTGAGGATGACTTGAGGCACTTACTAATGAAGATTGAGGAACACAGTCTGCAGGATGGATTACATCTCCATATAAAGAAGACAAAATTCCTCACAACTGGACCAATGAGCAACATCACTACAAAAGAAGAAAAGATTGAGTTTGTCAAAGAATTCACATTGCTTGGTTCTACAATCGATGCCAATGGAAGCAGCAGTCAGGACATTAGAAGTGTAGCACTGGGCAGTTTGGCTGAGAAGGAACTATTTCAAGTGCTGAGGAGCAAGGATGTCTCCTTGAGGACTAAGGTGCACCTGACATGATATTTCCAATCACCTCATATGCATGTGAGAGCTGGACAATGAATAAGGAAGACCAAAGTAGAGCTGATGCTTTTGAGCTGTGGTGCTGGCGAAGAATGTTGAAGGTACCATGGACTGCCAAAAAACTAACAGATCTGTCCTGGAGGAAGTGCTGCCGAAATGCTCCTTGGAAGTGAGGATGGCCAGACCTTGTCTCACTTACTTTGGTCATGTTTTCAGAGGGGACCATTCCCTGGAGAAGGATGTCATGCTTGGTAAAGTGAAGGGTCAACAAAAGAGGGGAAGACCTTCGACGAGATGGATTGACATGGTGGCTGTGACAATGGGCTCAAGTATAGCAAGGATCATGGAGCTGGCATGGGATCGGGTGGTGTTTCGTTCAGCTGTGCATGGGGTCACTATGAGTCAGAAACAACTCGACAGCACCTAACAACAACAACATTAAGCATTGTTCTGTATCCAGTTAGGATTTGGGTCTCTCAAGAAAATGCAGACAAAATAAGAATCATAATATTCCATACAAAGAATGAGGGAGTTGGATGCAAAGGAGAATTCATGAACTAAATTCAGAAGAGAAAGAAGCCCTTTGTAGTTTGGAAGACAGCAGTGGCAATTCCTACACTTGAGGGTACCTGGCTATGGTTAGATGGAGAAGCATGCCTGTCATAGGAAACACAAGTTGAGAAAAAATGAGCAGAGTCCTTGGTGATAGTGTGAACTGGTAGAGTGTTTGAACCTAGGAGTTTCAAATGAAAATCACAAAACTTGACAATTTCTCCACACACATTGCCTCTATCGTACCCTGAAATTTGCTGATCAATCAGTAGTGGAAGAAGAATGGAAACTGAGATAATTCAGAGATCCATTTATTCCCAAGAGCTTGCATTTGAGGATCCAGCTGGAGTTTAATCTAAAGTTAAAAGAAAAATATTTGAGACTTTAACCCAACTCTCCCAAATAGAAATTGGGCTAATTATAAGTGAACTCAATGTAGTCAAAGCAACACACCCTGCCATAACTCAACTCAAATCTAGGAAACATCTGTAAGATCAATCTTCACCCCACCTTTAAAATATAATAAATGCTTTGCATTCTCTGGAAAAGAAACTAATTTAAAAAGTCTACCTCTCTCTCCATTGTTACTTTACATACAATGTCTAAAACACAGTACATGATTATGAATTTTATAAAGGATCAAGAAAATGTGTCCCATAATCAGAAACATTTTTAAAAAACAACCATGGTTTTTAGAACTAAATCCATAGAAGACTGCACTATTGAAGTTAGAAGGTGAGGGTTTTAAACCAACCATTACAAATATATGAAACAATTTATATTATAAATTACTGTATAATGGATAAATAACAGTATAATGGATAAAAATAACAGTATAATGGATAAAAATAACGGTATAATGGATAAAAACACAATTTCAAAGAAAATGGAAATCATTTGTTAGAAACCAAATGAACCTACAGAACAGAAATATACAATATTTGAATAAAATAAAATATATGCTATTCTTAAATGGGAATAACAACAGATTAGACAAAGCAGAAGAAGGGATTACTCAACTTGAAGACAGGTTGTTACATATTACTTAAACTGAATCGTAAAGAGAAAAGAGACCAACAAAATGGACAGAAGATCAGTGAATTCTGGGATCATATCAAGCAGTATACACACATGTAATCAGAATTCTGGAGAAAGAAAAAAAGAATGGACTAAAAAATATTTGAATAAATATTGGTGCATATTTTTCAAAAGTTAATGCCAAACACTTTCAGTAATTTATACAACATGTAGATAAAACTTAATAACAATATAGAAGATTTTAATAACATTTAAAATGACCTAATCTAAGTTATATTTCTAGAAACACACAACCACAGTGTGCTAGTTAAGGTTTATGTCAATTTGGCTGCACCTGGTTGAGTGGCTAGACAGCTGGTGGTAGTTATTGCCCATGATGACACTGACAATCAGCTCCATGGTGGGATCTACCACAAGCAGCTGAGTAGCTGCTTTAGGGATGTGGTCTGCTTCCAGTATATAAGCAGCAGCTTTGGGAATGATCTCCAGCCTTTTGGCACACTTAAACCCTGCATGTAGCCAAGTCTTTGTTTCACAGCCTGCCATGCCATGCCGATCTTAGGACTTCTTCTGGACTTGAATTAGTGGCCTGCTGTGTGGTTTGGTAACATCGGGACTGTGCCTTTTTACTTGTCAACCTTGGGCTTGTCAGTCTCAACAGCCAGCAGTTGTCTGAGTGAAGAAAAGCCTCTAGCTCCAGTGGGCCAGGAGCAGGAGGCAGAGCTGAAGCCCGAGGTTAAGGGGCTTTCACCTAGCCCCTAGAGCCTGGCTCTTTGAACTCAGATTTAAAGCCTCCATATTTTAAGAGAATAAACTCCTGTATGTTAAACCCATTCCATTTGTGGTATATTTCTGTTAGAGCAGCACTAGAGGTAACCAAAACAGAGAGAAAATAATTTTTTAAAAAAAGTTTTATTTACCACAGTAGATCATGTGATGGACCTTAAAAGAAGTTTTGGTAACTTTTAAAGAATTGAAATTAGTAAGAGTATGTTTCTGACCACAATAGTATTACTCTAGAAACCAGTAGCGAAGATATTTTTAAATATCCCAAAACTTGGAGATACCCAAAACTTTGGTAATTAGCTCATGGATAATAGAAGAAATGAGTTGAACAATGACTTCAAATATATATTTAAACTGAAAATTAGTGAATATACATTATTACTTATTTGAGGCATGAAAATAAACCAGTACCTAGAAATAAATTTATAGCTTAAAATTATTTTATTCTAGAAAAGTAGAAACATTTAGAACAGTGATCTAAACTTCTGTTCCCAAAGAAAACAAACCAAATATAAAGTGAGTAGAAGAAAGGAAATAATAAAGAACAGAAATCATTGAAATAAGGAACAAAAAAGCTATAAAGAAAAACAATAAAGGCAAATATTGACTCTGAAATTATTAATAAAAGCAGTAAATGCCTAGGAAAAATAATTTTAAAAAAAGAGAGAGAGAGTGAACACAAATAACCACTATTAAAAATGAAAGAAGGGATATCATGCCAGGTCCAACAGACATTAAAAGCATCACTGCAGTTCCTAGAGACTTTAAAAGTATGATAGGCCATGCAGTGATCAGCTTTACACTAACAAATTAGACAACTTATATAAAATTATAGAATTCCTTAGAAACTAATTCAAAAAGAAATAGAAATAAAATACACAGAAATTATAAAGGAATTTGGAAATCTATCTCTATTAATAGATGATGTAATAACTTTTATGTAAAACAATTCCTAAGGAATACAAAAAATAATTACCTGAACAAATAAATCAATTTATTAAAATCACAAGATTCAAGATCAGTATGTAAAAATTAACTGTATCTCTACATACCAGCAATCAACAACTGGCAAATTAAACTTAATACCATTTAAAATATTTAAAAATGTAAAATGTTTCTTTATAAATTTAAGGAAAGTTGTACAAAGCCTCTACACTGAAACCTATGAAACATTACTAAGGGATTCAAAGAAGACCTGATTAAATTAAAAGATATAGCATGTTCATGGTTTGAAAATGTCAGTATTATTAAGATGTCAATTCTCCTCAAATTGATCTATAGATTTAATTCAATCTCAAACAAATCCCAAAAGGCTTCTTTATAGATATTGACAAGTTGGTTCTATGTTTTCTATGCAAACACAAAAGACCCAGAAAATCTTGAAAAAATTAAAAGAAGCTTATTTAAAGACATACTGCAGTGCAGTGAATTGCTTAATATGGCCTTTTTAGCCCTTGTCCTCCATTTTGTGATGTACTGTAAATCCTAGTCTCTATGCTTGTTTGCTTTTTTTTTTTTTTTTTGGTTTATGCTTGTTTGGTGGTGTAGTGCCTAAGGCATTCGACTGCTAACCAGAAGGCTGGCAGTTCAAACCCACCAGCCACTCCTCAGAAGGAAAACCAAAGCAAACTCACTGCCATCGAGTTGGATCCAACATATACAGATCCCTCCTTGGGTTTCCAAGGCAGTATCACTTCGGAAATAGACCACCCAATCTTCATTCCAAGGAGTGGCTGGTGGGTTTGAACTGCCAGCCTTCTGGTTAGCTGTCAAATGTCTTAGGCATTATGCTACAACTGGGCATCTACTTCCATAGAGATACCGCCTCAGAAACCCAAGGAGGGGTTGCTGTGAGTCGGGATCAACTCAACAGCAGTGAGTTATGCTTGTTTAGGATGGGATGCGTCTTGAGTCCCACCATCCTGGAGGGGTGACTGAAGTCACTAACTTTATATGTGAATGTTCTAGGAAATTTCTCTCTTTTACTCCATTTCTGCATTTACTTCATCGTCCTCTCACCCCTGGAATTGAGACAGGGGCCGTCATCTGACCCACCAATTTGAGTTTGCCAACCCCTGCAACCACATGAGTTGGGAGAATCCTCCAGACCTACCCACAGACCTGGGACTTGCCAGCATGCCAGACTGCACCACCACCATGTGAGCTGTTTCCCTGGGAATTTGTGAGTTCTGTGAGATGTTAAAGTGAAATACAGAACCCTAAGACAGAAGGAGCTCTGGTAGCCTAGTGTGTAAGGCATTTGACTGCTAACCAGAAGGCTGGCGATTCAAACCCACCAGCCAATCCTCAGAAGGAAGGTGGGGCAATCTACTTCTGTAGAGATGCTGCCTCGGAAACCCAAGGAGAGGTCGCTATGAGTTGGGTCCTACTTGACTGGCACACAACAACAAGACAGAAGGGAGATTACTCAGGGGAGGAGAAGGAGCTGATGTCAGGGATGATGGAGTGGCATGGTACTTTGGAAAAGTTGGACATTTGGGACATCTTTAATCTCGCCTCATAGGGACCAGCCTTGTGCTGATCTTTCTAAAAGAAATTATTCAAGCACAGAAACTGCCTAACTTCAAGATATGTTGTAAAACAACAGTAATCCAGCTGGTGTGGTACTGGCACATGGTATCTGTATTAATCAATGGAACAGTATAGCGAACCCAAAAATAGACCCACACTTATATATCAATTTATTTTTGAAAAATATGTTGAAGCAACTAAATGACAAAATATACATCTTTTCAACAAAAATGCTTAAATGTATATTTATATGCTTAAAAAACGTAATCTTTAGCTCACAATATACACAGAAATTAATTTGAAAGTAACCACAGACTTAAATATAAAAGCTCAACATATAAACATTCTAAAAAACATAAATATCTTTTTTATTTCAAGGTAAGCAGAGATTTCTTAAGACACAAAAACAAGACTCTAAAAGGAAATAAATAATATACTGAACTTCATAAAAAATTTTCATTTCATTTCATCAAAATGTCTCCATGAACTACTACCTCCTCTGCCTTGAGACCAGAAGAACTAGATGATGCCTGGCTACCACCACTACTGAATGTTCTGATCAGGGACACAATAGATGATGGATCCC
The DNA here is from genome assembly GCF_000298275.1 of Orycteropus afer afer. Classification (NCBI taxonomy): domain Eukaryota; kingdom Metazoa; phylum Chordata; class Mammalia; order Tubulidentata; family Orycteropodidae; genus Orycteropus; species Orycteropus afer. Next base: position 12,252,321 of record NW_006921592.1, on the reverse strand, counting down.
GATAGGGAGAAAAATAAAAATTCTTCAAATTCAAATTCAATTCTTAATGAATTTGAATTTAACTTTAATTTAACTTCAAATTCTTAATGAATCCAGACTTTCTGAAGCTATGGAGTATGGAAGAGTTCCCAAGACTTTGACCTTCAAACTTTGAATTGAAACTATCCCTTGACAGCTTTAAAATAAGTAATGGTTTAGCTCAAAAAAATAAAAGATTGTTACCTTTGAATATTGTGTTCTTTATTTAAAAAAACAAAACAAAAAAACCTATCATTGTAAGACAAAGAGGCCAACGGTTATTTTAAAGCGTAGATGAGAAGATTGAGGAGCAGGGAGTTTAAGTTAATGAGAGTGGAACAACTAGAACAGAAATGCTGAGACTGTTGGCACAATGTGAAGAATGTGACCCGTATCACCGATCACTGTGTCTAAAAACAATGGAATGAGAGTGGGTTTTGCTATGTATATGTTCACCAAAAATAAAGTATTACTTTTTAAAATACCATGAAAATTGGATAAAAGGCCACATACTGGAAGTGAATATATATATATATATATATATATATATATATATATATATACACACACACACACACACACACATACATACATATATACATATATGGCAAAAGACATATTCACAATATAAAAGGAATTTCTCAAAATTACTGACACATACACATACAAAAGAAAAAATTTTCAAATAGACAAAAGAAAGAGTTAATAAAGATTTGAGTGTCTAATAAGCACATAAATGATGTTCAACACCATTAGTCATCAAAGAAATAAAAATTAAAACTAGAGTACATTCACTAGAATGACTAAAATTACAAAAACTGAATAAAGTGTTAGTGAGGATATATTACAACTGGAACTTTCATACTTCGATGGTGGAAACCTACCCTATCCAACTTGTAATGATCCCATAGGATGGGATGGAACTGTCACAGAGCATTCCCAAAGCTATAAATCTTTACGGAAGCAGAGTGCCTCATCTTTCTCCCACTGAGGTTCGAACCACTGACCTTTTGGTTAGCAGCCCAATGCCTTGTCCACTGCACCACCAGTGCTCCTACGCCACCCTTTGCTTATAGATTAATCTCTTTTAATTATGAGATAAAATCATAATCTATTAAAAAAATCATCATCATCATCTTGGGACAATAGCAAACAATATCATAATATATACTGATGGATTTTTCTGATCAACATTATTGAATTAGAATTTTAAATAATATGAAAGACATAAAAGAAAAAAAATTGAAACCTTACAAAAGAATAAGACACTATGAAGAAAGACAAGTTCTATGAAAAAGAAGTGAATAAAGATTTCATATATAAGACACTGAAAGTCAAGTTATGGCTCATTTCATGTGAGAAATAGCCACATACACGTATGTATAACAAAAGTGGCATCTGGCCTCTTGCTGGATAACTGAGATTAAAAACAAAACCCATTTAATACTATTGCTTTTAGACTTAAAAACTTATGAGTGAATACAGCTTGATGTCTAAAATCAATGAAGAGGCGTTGAAGGCAAAGGAGTAAATATAATAGTTTCACATAAGAATAAACCTTAGATTCAAAGAGTAACTCTGCACACAGTAGGAAAACTATCAAAAGTCAGTAAATTTCTGTTAAAGGTAATGGAGAAATTTGGAAATGGATAGTGGCAACATTTGCAGAACAGGCTGAACGTAATTAACGTCTCTGAAGTATGCATGTAACAACTGTTGAAATTTCTAACGTTTTCTTATGTCATTTTCACCACAATAAAAATAAGTGATAATAATATAAAGGACAGGGAGATACATGTGTGAGACTCAGCAGCTTTGTCATCTCTGGTGATATCTATTAAATATTCTACTCAGGCCTAGAAAATAAAAGAACACTTGCATTTCCAAGGCTGGATAAACATAACAGGTTAGATGAGGAGAGACTTTCCCATCCATATTTAACAGAAAGTGATGAGAAGGCAGGCTTTCCAAGAACAGAGGCTGGTGAACATCCAATTTGCCAGCCTCCAAGCAGTGCTGGCTGCAGCCTAGTTTTTCTGGATGGGGAGGGTGCAAATGAGAGAGGACAGCAGGATTTATTGTTGTCCCCCAGGAAGAGATGGCCCAGGCTGACCTCTAGCAGAATGATTAGAAAATAAACTGCTAAACAGTGAAAGTGCAAAAGATCTACCAAAAATTACAATCTGTTGCATATCCTGTAGCATTTGGGATGTTTAGCAGAACATGAGGGTGACATTTAATCTGTGTCTATATTAGAAAGTCCTAACTTTAAAAAAAAATATTTAACTTTTAACTTATTGAAGCTTTTAAGCAGTGCACATAAGGTTTGGGTTTTGCTGTTGTCTGGAATGTTGTTTTGTTTCTATTATGCCTTAGTGAAGACAAATGGCTATCTGACAATTACCACCACTTTTTAAATATGGCTTTACTGATAGAGAAATGCTTCCAAAACTAGATATAATATATTTATAGCATAAGCAACTACATGAAACAACGAGCTTGGAAGAACTGCATTTGTACCCCTGTTTTGCCAATTATTTGTATAATTCCTATATATTTGTCTAATTCCTGTTTGTATAAGGTGTACTTGACCCAAGCCTATATGCATGCACAAGTTTTTTCAGTTCTTTTCAGTTGCAAAAGCTGGAGAATGAAAAAGGAAGATGAAAGAATTGAAACATTTTAATTAAGATGTTGGAGATAAAAATTGAATATACCATGACCTGCCAGAAGAACAAAGTCAATTTTGCAGGAAGTACAACCAGAATGCTCTTCATAAGCTAGTTGGGATGGCAAGACATCGTCTTTCGTACTTTGGACACGTCATCAGAAAAGACAAGTGGCTAGAAAAAGAAATTATGCTTGGTGAAGTAAAGGGTCAGCAAAAATGAGGGAAACCCTCCATAGACAAATTAATACAATGGCTGCAACAATGGGCTCAAACATATCAAGAATTGTGAGGATGGTGCAGAACTGGAACAACGTTATGCTCTGTTATACATAAGGTTACCATGAGTCAGACCTGACTCAACAGCAACAACAATTTTGTGTAATCACATGCAATCATAATACTAAAAGATGTCCTTTATTGTGAGCTTATTATGGGCAGGTAAAGCCATGTGAGGGCCCTAAACCCTGATAATCTGTAGTGCCCCTCCTCTGCTTACTCACACATTCAAACATGATATGTGATATATATGCACATGTGCGTCTTAGCTATCCATGGTGTAACTTCTTTTAAATGTGACTTTAATATTAGTGATTGAACCCCAAAATTGTGTATGCCATTTTACTGGAATGAGAAGAACTGGATTGTAAAATTGTTAATGGATATGCGGTACTAAGATTTTCACTGTCTACTACATTTTCTATAAAAAAGAGTATTGCACATATTCTACAGCAAAGAAAATGAGTCAGTGAACTTAGTTGTTTCAACAATCTATGTAAAGTTCTGGTGATTTCTCCACAACGAAAAACTGACTCATCAATTTTGCTTTAAAGGGCTCATACTTCAATTTTGGTGCTTGTTTCATAATAAATGCTGTAATTATAAATGAAAATACATCATAAAAGAAAATTTAATGATCAGAAGACAAATATTACAACAGATCAGTATATTTTACTTCTAGATAGATCTTTACTTTGGATAACTGATGCCTCTGTTTCATTGATGGCCTTAGCATGTACTTACCTTGCTTGAGTAATCCATCCCTGTATTTTGCTAAGTATATTATCCCACCTAATTCTATGATAATTCAATGAGTTACATGTTATGGTTTCTGATTTTTAGATGAGAAAACAGTTCAAAAAGATGGTTTAAGTTCAGTTCCAAAGATCACTTAGCCTTCTCAGACCTTAGATATCTTACCCACAAAGTTTGAAGATCAGACTGAATAATCTCAAAAAATTTCTTGCAGCTGTAACACATCTGATTTAAGGTGAGAGGCTCTTGGAGAAGAGGGGTTATATCACTATTAACATTTCCACAATGATCAGCACAGATTACACATTGCAATCATCAATAGGTTTGAAAAATGCCTTATTTCCTTAAAAAAAATTTTTTTCACAATTTTTATTAAACCAAGAAATAAAATGAGTAATCACAGCCCTGGGCTTTAAATATGCATGCATTGCAAAGTAAAACAAATCTTTGTAGTAAACCACGGAAGCCCCAGGATATAACTTTAAACCATTTACACTCATTTGTTTCAGGGTTATAGAAGTGACTCCAGTGTAGAATTCATTCAAGAAAAGCTTAGTGAAGTATCAATGTCTATATCTAATTTCTTTTAATGTTTTGCTTTATTATTTGGCAAACAGAATGAGTGGCTTTGTAAATATTTTTCTCATTGGATTTAGGGGCCTTCATTAGGAAGGCTTTGCTATGATTCTTCTGTTGTCATTGTCATTCTCCACTCTATTTAGGTACACTAGGATCCAACTAACTCAAGAAACTAGATTTTATGTGGAAACAGGGGGCACTGAACAACGACCTAAATGTGATACATAATCCTTGAGGAATGGAGGAAAAACTGTAGAGAGCCATTGAAAACCAAAAGCAATGTCAACATTCCTTGAAAGGAGTGATAAAAGTGCAAATATGAAGTTGTCTGGAAACCAAAAGGCAGACTTACAAAACCAAGAGGGAAAACAAAATCTGTTTCCTGGAACTCAATGTCCATGCTATGGAAAGGTAAAAAGCTGAAAACTTCAGAAAGTGATGAGAAATGATAGATACATAAGAAAATAACTAGAGCAAAAAATGTGAGTAAGAGAGAACCTGTAATTTTGGGTGGTGCTAAAAGTATAGTGAAACCATGATACACTACTTTTGAGGTATCAACAGCAAGGAAATGTGAAACTGGCATCTGAGTTAGATGGAAACCTACTATATATTTCAGTGAGAAATAGAGAAAATAAAAACATTTAATTACTGCTCTTATATATTCTTATAACATGTATTTGCTCTTTTAGCTATTAAAAATAGTTTGCAAGAATGTGTTCTAACACTTACACTCCCTTTCCACTATGATAATCTTTCTGATCCACCTCCATTTTGGCTAAATAATAAAATATTGTCAGCCATTTAAAAAATATATTGAGCAACTATTAATTGCTAAGTATCTTACTAAGTAACAGGAATAAAAAGGTAAAATTCCAAATTCCTGCTCTCAAGGAATTCAGTTTAGTGGGAGAGATGGCTGACTAAACAGTTCATGTCAACACAATTTGAAAAGCTCTAGAGAGAGCACAAACCTTTCACATGTTTGGCTGCTAACTGAAAGGCAACTTTGAAGATACCTTTGAAGAGAGGCGTGGCACTCTATTTCCAAAAAATCAGCCACTGAAAACTCTATGGAACACAGTTCTACTCTAATGCACATGAGATTGCCATGAGTCAGAATTGACTTGACAGCAAATGGTTTGGTTTGTTTTTTTTTTTTGAGTTTTGAAAAGCACTATGACATGTATGGGAGCTCTGGTGGCATATTGCCTAAAGCATTTATTTGACTGCTAACCAGAAGGCTGGCAGTTCAAACCCACCAGCCACTCCTCAGAGGAGGATTGGGCAATCTATTTCCGTTCAGATAGTGCCTCGGAAACCCAAGGAGGGGTCGCTAAGATTTGGATCCAACTTGATGGGGCAGTGAGTTTGTTTTTTGGTTTGATGACATGTATGGGGTCCCTGGGAGGTGCAAACTGTGAAATGTCCAACTACTAGCCAAAAGTTTGGTGATTTCAACCCACTCAGATGCACCTTGGAAAGCAGGTCTTGGGATCTGCTTTTGAAAGGTCACAGCCTTGAAAACCTCATTAAGCTGGGAGCTCTGGTAGCGTAGTGCCTAAGGCACTTGACTGCTAACCAGGAGGCTGGTACTTCAGATCCACCAGCCACTCCTCGGAAGGAAGGTTGGACAATCTACTTCCGTAGTGATACTGCCTCAGAAAACCAAGGAGGGGTCACTAAGAGTCGGGTCCGACATGACGGCACATAACAGCAACAACAACAACACTCTGTACATATGGGCTCACCATGAGTCAGTATCAACTTGAGGGCAACTAACAACAACAAAAAAAATGGTAGGTATTACCTGGTGTTGTAACTAAGAGAGGTCCTAAGAGCGTTGAAACCCATATCACTCAAGCTAGAGAAAATCTGCTACCTTAAGGCTTCCCCTAATTTTCTTAATTATCTTTGGAGAAGATGGACTGCGCTTTTGGAGGATGGCTATGTAGTGTTTTGATTTCTAGGGCTTGGGATACTTTTTCTAGGGAAAAGGAAGCTTATGCCATGTCACTGGACCATTTACTAAAGCAAGGACAACCATGATCCTCCTAAGGAATGAGAGCATTGAGACAATGAACAGTGAAACTGTTCTTCTTCTTTCTAGCAGTAGCTCATTTTTATAGCTCTCACATTACATGCTGGGTGTTGTCCTAAATATTCTATGTATTAATTTACCCACAACTCTGAGGTACATCCAAATATTTGTCTGTCTTTTTAAAAAAAGAAAGTGAGGCACAGGGCATGCAGGAAGTAGAATCAGTATCCTAACTAAAATCTCCAAAGCATAGATGTGTGACCCCTACCCCAGCTTCTTTGTGAACAGGGCGGCTTTTCTGCAGAGGTTAGTATGGTCATTTGAAGATTTAAGGTCAACCACTGATTATGTAACACTGCTCTCCCTCAACAATAGGTAGGCTCCATGATGAGACTGTAAAATGCTGCAACCACTGTTGAAAATGGTCTGGCACTTCCTTAAAAAGCTAGAAGTAGAAAGACCATGTGATCTAACAATCTCACCAATAGGTATAAGAAATAAGAGCCATGACATGAAAAGATATATGCACACCCACATTCATGGCAGCGCTATTCATTATAGCACATTATAGCAAAAAGATGGAAACCACCTAATGCCCACCAATGGGGGAATGAATTAACAAACTAAGGTACATACACACAATGTAAAACTACATAATGTTAAAGAACAATGATGAATCTGTGAAATATGTCATAACATGGATGGAACTTATAATAGAGCCTATTATGCTGAGTGAAATTAGTCAATTACAAAGGACAAATATTGTATGTGCCCATATTTTAAAAAGTCAAGAAAAGCTTTCACAAAAAAAGAAATATTCTTTGATAATTACCAGAGATGGGCAGGAACGGGAGAGTAAACCACTAACTAGAGGATAGACAAATATTAACCAGGACAAAAAGAAAAGAAAAGAACAAACTGTAGTCATGAGCTACTGGAGGCAGGAAGCTAAGTAGTTCCAATGAATAGTGATAAAATCCTAAACTAAGGCAGTGTCAGCAAAGGGATAGGGTGAGGGGGACAGGTTTAAAAAAAAGAAGAAGTGAATTCTGTGAATTGTTCCCTTGAGTTTGGACAAGTTCTGTGACCACTTTGACCACAGAAAATGGCTAAGGTTTCCACATGCCAGTTTCCAGGTCTGGGTGTAAGAGACTGACCTCCTGGATGCTCACTGTTGGAGCCCTCTGAGTTGTCATTAGAAGTCTGAATACCCTGCAAAGAGACTGTATTGAGAGGCCTTGAGACCACACAGGGAAGGGGATGGGACTGGCTGTGTCCAGCCTTGCAGCCATGCCTTTCAGGGCAGTAGGCAGTGAGAGAAGGTATTTTGGCCCCCCAGACCAGCCTTACCTCCAACTGGACATCACTAACCACTGATTGCAGTCAATACAAAGTAGAGCAGAAGAATTGCCCAACTGAGCACTGTCTAAAACTCTAACCCTTAAAATTATAATATGCAAAAAAATTCTTATTTCAAACTGCTAATGTGTAGGACAGTATGTGACTCAGCAATTGTCTTAGAGAAGCAAAACCAGTGTTGTTGTTGTTGCTATGTGCCATAGAGTTGGACCCGACTCATAGTGACCCCTCCTTGTGTTTCTGAGGCAGTATCACTACGGAAGTAGATTGCCCCATCTTTCTTCCGAGGAGTGGCTGGTGGGTTTGAACCACCAGCCTTCTGGTTAGCAGTCAAGTGCCTTAGGCACTATGCTACCAGAGCTCCCCAAAACCAGTATAGCTTATATATATATAGAGAGAGAGTTATTTCAAGGAAATGACTCGCAGAGTTGTCGAGGCTGGCAAGACCCAAAACCTCGGGTCAGATATCAGATTGGATGCTTCTCATGACTTATGTAGCTGCAGTGGCTGACAAACCCAAGATCAGCAGATAAGATGGCCAGTTGCTGGATCACAGGCTATGTAGGCTAAGAAATCTTGAGATCAGTATGCAATATGGCAGGCCATTGGCTCAAGTCCAAAGAACCAGAGATTAGATGATGATGAGCTAGATACATGATCCAGATCAAGCAAAAAAGTCAAGCTTTGCCAGGGCGTCCACAGATGTTGGAAGCAGGCCACAACCCTGAGGAAAGTCTCTTTTGACTAATTGGCTGCTCATGGTAGATCTCTTCATAGATGTGATTACATTATATGAGATCTCATCATGGAGAATTACTACATCATAACTGCCAAACCATGTGAGAGTCATGGCCCAGCTAAATCAACACACAAACTTAACCATCACAGCAACAGATTATCAGAAGATACATTAACTTGAAAGTAGGAGATAGGAGATGTGTCAGGCTGGGTTCTCTAGAGGAGCAAAACCAGTGACACATATGCATATGAATATACAGAGAGATTTAATTTAAGGATATGGCTCATGCAGTTGTTGTTGTTGTTGTTATTGTTATGTGCCGTCGAGTCAGACCCAACTCATAGCTACCCCTTCTTGGGTTTCTGAGGCAGTATCACTATGGAAGTAGATTGCCCCATCTTCCTGATAAGTACCAATCCATGGGTCATTCATTATGATGGAGGCTTCTCCTGACTCATGTGCTTGCAGGAGCTGGCAAATTCCAAAATCTGTAGGTCAGACAGCAGGCTTCTGGCTCATGTCCCAGGAACCAAAGGTCAAATGAAGATGAGTCAAATGCAGGATCCAGAGCAAGCAAGCAAGTTTCACCAGAATGTCCATATGTATTAGAAGTTCTTATAACTGATTGGCTAACAACAACAACACATCACATCATGGGAGTGATTACATGATATCACCTTATAAAAAAACAATCAGTCCAATGTTTGCCAAACCACTGAGAATTATAGCCTAATCAACTTGACATATAACATTAACTATCACAGGGCACAATGGGAATATGGAAATCCAAAGAAGTATAAGATACTGGGACCTGTATAATACTCTTCCAACCTGTAGGAGGTAGGAATTCTTGGAATCATTCAGAGATTCAGGAGAAAGAGATATCACCAGAGAATGCACATCTTTGCATTTTAGTGGTTATTTTAATCTAAAATTTTATTTTGTGTGTGTGCATCCTTCATATTATCCTTAAGCCTTCAATGAAATTTTATTAAATCTTATAGCCCAGATTACAGGAAAGGATAGGGCACAGTAAAATAGGGAAGAGAAAGGCAATTAGTAACTCACCACACATTGTATGGCATAAAATAAATGCATTAGTTCTTAGGCCAGATTTCCTGGGTTCAAATTCCAGCTCTACAATTTACTCACTTTATTCTTTTGGACAAATTAAACTCTCTGTGACTCAGTTACCTCATATATAAAAGTAGTGTTAGTACTCACTTCCTTTTACCACTTGTCAGTTTGCTGTAGTGTGGTGGCTTCCATGTTACTTTGATGATGGAAACCATGCCACCAGTATTTCAAATGCCAGCAGGGTCACCCATTGTGGACAGGTTTCAGTGGAGCTTTCAAACTAAGACTGACTAAGAAGAAAGACCTAAAGATCTATTTCCAAAAATTAGCCAATGGAAATCTTATGGATCACAATAAAATGTTGCCCAATATAGTGCTGGAAGATGAGCCCCCTGGGTTGGAAGACATTCAAAATGCACAGTGGCCACCACAGTGGACTTGAGCATATCAACAATTATGAAGAGAACATAGGATTGGGCCTTGCTTCGCTCTGTTGTACACAGGGTTACCGTCAGTGGGAGCTGACTCCATAGCAGTTAGCTACAACTGACTCCCTTATGCTTTCAATTTCCATCATCGGAAGAGAAGAAGGAGCCTCAGAAAATGTCCACATCCTACCCTTCACAGCCTTGCTACCAATATCTGCTTCGAGTCTCGGTTTGGTCTGAGCAGATCAGAGTGAGGAATCTAGAAACCTGGAGAGTAACTAATATGTCACCACACAACATAAAGGATAACATGAAAAAGAAGTAACAGTAGAGAACCACAAGTAGATCAAAATGATATCACTTCTGATATGTAGAGTGGAAGGTATAGGGAATAGGGGTAGATGGAAGGAGATGAAGTAAGTAAGAATCAGACCATGGGAAGCCATAGTTACCAAGCCAAGTAGTTTGGGCTTCATGTGACAGCAAGAATGAGGACATTACAAGGTCTAAAGTTGTGGACACTTCATTCTTATCACACATTAGCATTAAATCTTCATAAGAAATTTATAAAGCAGAGAGTGAACGTATTGTTATTTACAGTAGTAATAAGGAAATTAGGAGCTCTGGTAGCATAGTGGCTAAAGCACTTGACTGCTAACCAGAAGGCTGGCAGTTCAAACCCATCAGCCACCCCTCAGAAGGAAGGTTGGGCAATCTACTTCCTTAGTGACACTGCCTTGGAAACTCAAGGAGGGGTCGCTATGAGTCAGATCTGATTCGACAGCACATAACAACAACAATAAATAAGGAAATTGAGGTCTACCTATATAGCCACTAGGGCTCAAGGGCTCAACAAGTTTGTTGAGTCTTCTCAGCAGGCTGAGACAAATGAGGAGTGTTTGTGGTAAGAGCTCATTTAAAACAAATGCATGTAAAAAAAAAAAAAGTTACTTTATAAGTCCTTTTCCTCACTGCCTTGGAATTTTACTATATAGAAAAAAAGATAAACAGATTCCAAGCACTCCAGCTCATATACTTGGGTTTATCTCCCAAGGCAGAACATGGCCCCAAACAGAAGCTGCCGGCAAGTTATTCATGCAAAACTTTCCCAAATAATTCTACTCAGCGAAGCAGTTCTGTCTCATGTTATAAAGCAAAGAGAGATCTTTATTCAGCTAGATTAGTCTCCAACTCTCCCTATAAAAAACAGCTAATGACTTTGGAGGCTATATCGCACATCAGGGATAAGGGTAAGGAAGCCAATATTTCTTCCCAACAAATAGGTATCTCAAATGTGTTTAATTATCAGCTTGTCTTGCTCTGTGTTGGCAACATGAATAAAGATTCTTTCCTGCATAGAGACTTCTACTTCCAAGCTTGTCTGATATGGTCTAAATTTTTGTGTTTCAATTTCAAAACTATTAAGGAATCAAAGAAAGACAAGCAGTCTCTCTAAAGTCATTAACCTTTAAAGTTTCTAATCTAGAGAAAGTTCAACCTCAAGACTAAGAATGGTATACTAATAGGAAATATTGGAGTTTTTCTATGACATGAGACCTGTGTTCTCAAGAGTATCCCTTTATTTTGCAGGTAATAAAACCCACCAATAACTAGAACCTTTGCTAACAAGTACAACTTAGGAGGAAAGAGTACTAAGATTTAAAACTAAACAGCAGTAAAAGTAGAGTTTATGTTGTGTTGAGGTCCCCTCATCGAAGAAAGAACAAAAGACATGTGCTTCTCTTACTCATTGTTGGTCAGAAGACAAGGATTGGGGTTTCAGATAGTCCTAAACTCTCTTTTGGGAGCTCTGGTAGCATAGTGGCTAAGGCACTTGACTGCTCACCAGATGGCTGGCAGTTCAAACCCATCAGCCACTCCTCGGAAGGAAGGTTGGGCAATCCTACTTCCATAGTGATACTGCCTCGGAAACCCAAGGA
>NW_006921592.1:12228492-12240152 GCF_000298275.1 Orycteropus afer afer | reverse complement strand
CAAACCCACCAGCCACTCGGAAGGAAGGTTGGGCAATCCTACTTCCATAGTGATACTGCCTCGGAAACCCAAGGAGGGGTCGCTATGAGTCAGGGCTAACTCGACAGCACATAACAACAACAACAGTGGTGTGTGGGTTAGGAAATGAATTGAGTGTTTTGTAATTACTACTTTCCTCTCTTAAAAAAGGTATCACTACCTTCACAGCAATTCCTCACAGATTAGCCATACTCTTTTACCACCACCACCACCACCACCATGCATCAATTTCTTAAGTCCTTAGATTTTGTTTCCTTAAATTTTCTCACACAGAACCCTTCCCCTAACACCATTGAAAATGCCTTTTTTCTAATTCCTGCCTTAAACCATCCAAAATTCTCATCACAGTTCTCTGATTTCTGTCTTTTCAGTTCATTTATCACTTGTGTAGTCAATGTTGTCTTTCAAAACTGTAAGTCTCATTAAAAACCTTTCCACCTCAAAATTCGTTGAAGGTAATTCTCAAATTCTTCAAGATAAAGATTAAATCCCTTAGTTCAATCCCCTCTTATCACCTATGGCTTAGCTATAATTCCAGCCCCAAGGTAAAAGGTGGGGTGATATAGTTCATAACTGAAAGAACTTATCATTGGCATACAAAACAAGTAGATACAGTCTAAGAAGCAAGTACTAGCAATACTTTGGCTTAGATCTTAGTTTTTTTATGTTTCAGGCCTTAAGGGAGAAGAAACCCAAGCCCTTTGATAGCTCTGAGGTCCTCAACTAGAATTGTGGGTCATCACACATGGTCACATGAAATGAATGTTGTGTTTGTCTCCCCAGAATGCATATTGCACTTTTTCCTGTTGGGAAACAACCAGATAGCATGAACTAGATTGGTTCCAGGAGGTTCTGATTGGTCTAAGTCAGTAAAGGCAATTGCATTCCTCCTGTTGTAGTGAATGGTTCAGGGATGGAGACATACTCAGCCTTCATCAAAGAGTTCATAACATTCCTCTGGCCACAGAATATTTCAGAAGCAGACACACAACCTGAAATGTTCCTATCATAATACACCTTTGGATGGATTTGGGAAGACTTTCTGTCTCTTCCCTTGGCTGTGAAGAAGCCTGATGCTGCTAGCAACTACTTTGCCACTAACAGAAATCCAGACAAAGGATAATCTAATACATGTTTGGGGAAATGGAGAATACTCAAACAACAACAGAAAAAAAGGAGCTGCATTCCAAAGGACATTGTGGACATTTGGTTTGTTTATTATATGAGCCAGTAAATTCATTTTACTGCTGAAATCCTGACCTACAACCTAAACCATCCTCAACTATATTGCACCATCTCTCTTTTCTCTCTCCAGCACGGCTCCTTGATCCTTCTAAATTCTGTTCTCTCTCTACTCCCTCTCCACCTTTTTATCTCTGGGTCTCAGAAAATATTTTCAGCAATTAATTCCTTCTTCCACTGGTTGGGACTTAGAAATGGGTGTATTCTTCTGATCCTTTGGGCAGAGGGTGTAGGAATCCCTCTGAGTGCACTGTTCTCATGAGTAAATATTGTCAAGACAATTAGGCTTTTCTTTCTCCCTCTCTGCAATGTAATTATTAAGTTAAAAATGTTTAGTCTCTTTTGCCAATTTGCACTGCATTCCAAAAGTCCCCCTCTGTTAATATGACTTTAGTACACAGCAAACCCTAGGAAAACCAGGGAGGAGATAAGGGGTTGGGGAGGAATACACAGGGTATGCTATATTATTTATGGTACTCTGATAAGGATGGGCAGTTAAGCACTTTCCTGTCTTTCCATACACCCTTCCTCTTCCTGAAACCCCTTCCCTGGACTCATGGCCTCATAGACCCTGGTCTAGCTTTTAAGACTTAGTTCAGGGATGAGGTCTTGAAGCTAAAAGTACAATTTAACATTCCCTCCATCATGCCTCATTCTGACATAAGCAGACTTCTATCACAGTGCTTGTCATTCTTTTTCACATTTACTTGTGTTCATTTCTGACTCCCCTCCTAGGCCCACACTGTGTTATTGTTGTTGTTAGCTGCTATTGAGTAGGTTTTCAACCCAGGGTGATCCCATGTGCAACATCTCAAAATGTTTTGCCCAGTCATTCTGATCCATCGGGCTTTCATGAGCTAATCTTTAGAAGCACATCACCAGGCCTTTCTTCCTTAGTCCACTTTAGTCCAGAAACTTCTCTGAAACCTGTTCAGCACTATTGTTGTTGTTGTTGTTGTTGTTATGTGCCGTCGAGTCAATATCAACACAGAAGTCTCCACTGGCAGACAGGTGGTAACTGATTGTGTAAGAAGTATATTGGCTCAGAACTGAACCCTGGTGTCTTGCAAAGAAAGGAGCCCTGGTGGCACAGTGCTTAAGCACTCATCTGCTGACCAAACGGTCAACAGTGCAAACTCACCAGCTGATCTGTAGAAGAAAGATGTGGCAGTCTGCTTCAGTAAATATTTACAGCCTTGGAAACCCTATGGTCTGTCTTATAGGGTCACTATGAATTGAAATTGACTTGATGTCAATGGATTCGTTTTGTTTTGTTTTGGTTAGGTTTGGTTTTATCCTGCATAGAAGGCAAAAATTCTACCCTCAAGATCCAGACAATAAGCCCCTTGAAAGCATGTCTATCATAAAGAAGAGACTTAATACATCTTTATATGCATAGTGCCTAAGGCACTTGACTGCTAAGCAGAAGGCTGGCAGTTCAAACCCGCCAGCCACTCCTCAGAAGGAAGGTTGGTCAATCTACTTCCACAATGATACTGCCTCAGAAACCCAAGGAGGGGTCACTATGAGTCAGATCTGACTCAACGGCACACAACAACAACAACAACAAAAGCTAATCTGTAAACTGAAATACGGAAACAACTTTCTTTAGACTCTGTATGTAATAGAGGTCTCCACTGCATGTTATAGACAAAGAATTTTAAGTCACATAGAGTGCTCATGCTCAGTATAATGCTCAGTACAATATTGCCACCAATGTCCAAATGATTATTTTTAGGTTAAATCACTTTATCAGGAGGTGTTTTTAGTACTTGAATAACTTCATTTTATGTGGGTTATATTGGACTTGAATCAGTCAGGCTAGGCTACATTTTGCTGGGGTAACAAATAACCGTATAATCTCCGTGGCTGAAAAGAACAAAGACTTATTTCTTGCTCATGCTTCAGGTTCATCACAGATCATTAGAAGGCTGTGTTCATCTAATTGTTCAGGAACCCAGTGTCTTATTAAAGTCTAATTTTAAGACATCAACTGCCAAACTAAACTCTAAACTTAGAGACCAAAGTAAAGTTAAAATAGCTCTAACCTTGTCCCGTACACTTCGTGCTCTAGCCCCAGTGGGAACCTGGACTGCCAGCGTAATTGAGGTTTTTCTGCTAACTGCTGTTACCCCAGATGCTGCTGCTAATAATTACAACCAGGCCTTCTTTTCTTCCCCTTTGCTCGTTTTCTTCTTAGCATGAGTCAACAAACTTCGTTTCAGGCTCTGTAAGGGGCAGAAGTCTTTCTTTTGTTCTTGGCAGAGAAAGGAATATTTTTAGAAAATAATCTTACTATTTTCAGAGGGGGGTCATTATCAGCCACAAAATGAGAATAATGTGTGTCCCTGAGGGCTCAGATACCCAGTTAGGGCATTCAAGCTCTCTGATTCCAAACCACAGAAGCCTCACCATTCTGTATTAGCTCTGGTTGCAGAAGCTATTCAGAATGACACATCCCCTCTCTTGCTACCTTGCCTTAATTTCTGGGGAATGAACAGGAGCTGGAGTTTGAGAGTGAAAAATAAAATCACATTAGCATTGGACATCATAAATCTTGACTTCAGCAAATGGGTACGCCATCACAAATTTCCCAAAAATCAACTAAGTCCTTATGACAGAAACATAGTGTGATGTCTCTCTGGTGGGGACAGTGTGTGCATTAAGTCTTGCTGGCTCCTTCAGCTCAGAAAATTCAGCCTGTGCAATTGACACCATGTGCCTGGACATCACTAGTACCTCCAACAACAGATTGTATAAATGTTCTTGACAGATTTGTAAATTAAACTTCGGAGACCTTTCTACTCTCCTCCCTCTCTGCTCTTATCTCTTTTAATTGAAACAGAAAACATTGGAGCCAAATTCTTCCTTTCCAGAATTAGTTAGCATTTTCTCAAAGAATCTCAGCTCTCCTCACTGCCATTGAGTCAGACCCGACTCATAGCTACCTTTCCTTGGGTTTCTGAGGCAGTATCACTACGGAAGTAGATTGCCCCATCTTCCTTCCGAGGAGGGCTGGTGGGTTTGAACTGCCAGCCTTCTGGTTAGCAGTCAAATGCCTTAGGCACTATGCCACCAGAGCTCCTTTCTCAAAGAATAGTCTTACATAATTCTTCAATTGAGCTTGCCTCCTTTTACATTATGGCAAAGTGCAATTATACTTTAAAGGGAATATTTATGTACATTAGTTAACAACATCATTGCAACTTACTGCTCACACATCAACACTTAATTAGTGTAAGCATAAATGACATAATTGCTACAAGGCATGCATTTACCAGTAATGTGAGGTAATTTCATGCACTATGCACATTTTAAATATCTACTTTATACTTTGTCAGACTGAATTTTTTAAATCAATAAGGGATATTTATAAGGATCAGAAAGCAGTCTTCTTCCCTATTGCAGACAAATATGCTGTTATGATCTTCTGAAGCATTTAGCACCCTAGCACAATTTTTAAATGAGAATGGATGAAATGGGCTATAGAGTCTGTCCTGTGAGATAAAGAGAGCCCTTAATGTCTGAAGCATCATCTCACTCATTATATGTTGTGTCCTCCTTCATTTGTGACTATTGAATATGCATTTAAATGTCTCTCCAGGTATTACCCTTTTTAATATAATGGTATTTCTTTGAAATTATAGTGTTTTCCTAAACATGGGGGAGTTTCAAAAAGTTTCCTAGCACCCTCAAAAGTCACAAATAAAAAGAATTTCTGAAGAGAATTCTTTCTAAAATGCATATTTATCCAAAGGAACTGCCTGCAGAGAATTTTTCAGTGGCTTTTCTTACGCTTCAGGGTCAATCCAAACCCATGGGAGTCAAGACCCTTCCTGACCTGGTTCTTGGACACTTTCCAGGCCCTGAGATGATATGATAGCTCCAGTCACCCCACTGCTCATGCTATGCTCTTTCTATGTTGCCTTTCCTCCCATCTTTCTGGGGCCACTATTCTCCTTCCAGGCTCCAATCAACCATGCTTCCCCACTCCCATCTCCACTCTCATCTCACAGCGTCCACCACATTGCGTGATGTTACTCGTGGATCTGTCTCCCATTCGTTATTGGCCAAGACTCACATGATGAATTGGATTTCACTTAGCTGATCTCCATATAACTAAGTTGAATATAGTTTCTCATAGCACCAGAACAGTACTGGGCTTTAGAGTAAAACAGTTCTCAATTCAGAGTGACTTGAGCCAAAATGCTTCTCTGTGCTTCAGTTTCCTCATATGTAAAATGGGGAGTTGTTGTTGTTAGTTGACATCAAGTGGGCTCTAATTCCTGGTGGCCCCATGCACAGTAGAATTGAATGTTGCCTGGTCATGTGACTCATGATTGTTGGTATTCTCAAGGGCATTGTTGACACCACTGGGTATTTTCAGTGCCTTCCAACCTACAAGGTTCACCATCGGACAATTTTCTGTTATGATCCATTAGGTTTTCTTTGGAAATAGGTCAGGAGGACTTTCTTTCTAGTCTGTCTAGTCATCTGGAGGCTCCACTGAAACTTGCCCACCATGGGCAACCCTACTAGTATTTGAAATATCAATGGCATAGCTTCCAGCATCATAGCAACACACAAGCCACCATAGTATGACAAACAGACTGGTGTTGGAAACTGGGGGAAAAGGACGTAAATACAGCCTCATAAGTTGGCTGACCTCATTTGATTTCTCTGGCCATAGACATGGATTTTCCCCCTAAGCTGCCTATCTCTCTGGTACTCAAGGCCTTTCTACCCCAGAATCTCATCTAGATGCCTACCTTCTCACTTGCATCTCCAACTCTTTTCCTTAGCACCCCAGCTCAGCTTAGCAATCTTGGTCCTTGACTGCTGCAGAGCAATTTTTTAACAGTGGTGTCTATAGGCAATGCTGTGGATTCTAAATTACCTCAGGAAGGCAAGCAACACTTCACCTCAAAACAGAAATGCCCTAGATTTAAGTCCCAACTCAGATATTCTGTAAGTTATTTAGCAGCTATTTAAGTGTCAGCTACGCACCAGGCAATGTACTTGGTGCTCAGGATGCAATGGTGAATAGAAACCACCTGATGAAACTAAAATGGTTCGGTAAAGTCTGGGTCAAGTCTTGACCCCGTCTGAAGCTATTTCCTTAATGTGAAGACAATACTTATAGGCTTGTGATGAGGATAAAAAGAGAAAATACACATGGTTATATATTACATAAGATTGTATGCATACAGTTACATATTATATAAGAGCTCTGGTAGCACAGTGGTTAAAGCATTTGGCTGCTAACCAAAAAGTCAGAAAAGGTCAGTGGTTCAAACCCACCACTCACTCCATAGGAGAAAGATGAGGCAATCTGCTTCTAAAGAGATTTACAGCCTTGGAAATCCTATGGGGTAGTTCTATCCTGTCACTATAAGAATCAACTTGATGGCAGTGAGCTTTTTTTAAGTTATATATTAAAACTGTAAAGTGCTGTGCAAAATCAGGATTATAAAGTTCTAATCCTGTTTCCATTTTCTCCCAATTCTAAATCCATATTAACTGAGCAGTGTATGTCACATAGCAAGTTTATATCTCTAGACCACACTGTATTCCCCATAAGTTCAGATCTTCCTGCTTGTCAAGCTAATATGCTGTTGCCACCCTCCTCAATATTACTCTAACTGTGATTTGAGGTTACAGAAGTGACAAGTGAAGCTCTTTTAAAGGTGTCTAGGGTTGTAAAACATTTTGAAAATTATTTAGCTGTCGAAAACACATCAGAGGAGATATGCATGAAGATCCTATGGTTCTGAACTGAACATGAGGTGTCTTTTTGTTTTTGCTCTGGAGAGAGCTGACATGAGGAACAACACCATCATCAGTCACTTTGCTGAATGTCAGAGTCCTGCTCAGAGACCCACAGAGCCAGTGCCTTGGGGTTTTGCTCAGCAACTCTGAAGAAGTTTTGCAACCAAGAGTGCCCAGAAGGTTCAAGGGAAAAAAGTGTCTTGCCACAAAAAGACCTTTTTTTTAAAAAAAAAAAAAGGTCAGAAAGGAATATCTTTTTTTCAACAAAGATCCAGCAAGCATTGAGGGGATTATCTATCTTACTCTTTTCAAAAGAATGATTGAGAAAAGTTGCAAAGTCAGAATTGAAATTCTCTAGCCACGTTCTCCCACCTTGGTTTGTTCATTGAGCCTCAAAGCCCTCTTTACATAATGATAGTAAAAAATGCAATGAATATGAGAAGACTCTTAGAAAAATAGTTTTTTAACAATCGCTTTGAACTAGGAATTTTCAAATAGAGGAAGCCTGGAGGTGTCATGGTGGTGTCTTACTTATTACTGTGCATGAGAGAAGAAAATAATGAGCAAGTCAAGGATGAGGGACAGAGTTTGAACCAAAACCACCATCCCCTTAAAGTGAACTACTTTATTTTTATCTGTGTATTTGTTTTCTTTTTTGGGAATGGTCCTATACCTACAAAAGAGGGGTTCTCAAGGTATTAAAATGACTGAAAAAAGCAATTTCTAAGCCTTACAAACTATATTAGGATTAGAACTATATGTCTGTACTTCTGAATTCACCATATCACATAGTGCTTTACATATAAAAAACAAAATCAAACCAATTGTTATCAAGTAAATTCTAGCTCACGGTAATGCCATGTGTTTCAGAGTAGAACTGTATTCCATAGGCTTTTCAAAGGCTGTGATCTTTCAAAAGTAATGCCTTTCTTCTGATGTGCTGCTGGTTTTTCCAAGTGCCAACCTTTCACTAGTAACCAAGGACTTAACAATTTGTGCCACACAAGGACCCCTGTGCTTTATGGGAAAAACAAAAAACACATATAACACATAGAATATCCAAAATATGTACTTGTTGAATAAATGAGTAAATGGGCAAATAACTATGAGAAAATGAAGAGAACAAAAGAAAGAGGAGATGAAGAGAAAAGAAGAAAAAGATGGAAGAAAGAAGAGGAAAAAGGCAAAATGGCTAGAGAACAATTACCATGTGAAATTAATGAGTAAAAGTCAGAAAATATGGTGGTTGCTAAGCTTATATGGTCCAGTTCATAAAAGGTAAGCAGGTAAATTTTGTGCTTTGTCAATGGGAAGCAGAAAGTCATTGTGCATATTCTTCTTCCTACATGGGAGCTCTGGTAGCATAGTGCCTAAGGCAATTGACTGTTAACCAGAAGGCTGGCGGTTCAAATCCACCAGCCACTCCTTGTAAGGAAGACAGGGCAATCTACTCCTCAGTGATACTGCCTCGGAAACCCAAGGAGGGGTCGCTATGAGTTCGGTCTGACTCGATGACATAACAACACCAACAACATACCAGTCTATCTCCCGCCCCTACCATAGACCCAATTTAAAATGAAAAAAAATAAATAAAAAGAAAGGCACTTTTTAGATAAAATCCCTCTTGTTCATGGTTAATTTATCTAGGCATCATGGTTCCCATAGGCCTCTACTGATCTATAATTCTAGAATATGGTGGGTGAAATCACTCCACCCATTGCTATCACCTCATGCCATGCACAAAGGTCATTCACAAAGAGGAAGCACAGTCACGTCTACCCGACCAATGCACAAGAGAGACTCAGACTGGTGCTTCAGATTCAGCATCTTTCAGACAAAGAATATTATTTTTAATTCACTGTGGCAAAGTGAGCATCCATGGTGCTTTTGACCTTGATTATTTGTGATAACTAGCTGAATAGAACCACATAGTTACGAATTCTCAGAGTGGAAAAAGCATATTTCCACAAACTTCCATCAAGTAACAATTACTGATAATTCCAATCCTTTTCAATAAATATTTCAGAATGTGGCAGAATCATTGAATTAGAAGGAGACATACGCAAAGTGTCTTCTTCATGGATCAGGGCTGTTATTTTTCCAGTTAGACACAGGAGAGAGCTTTTATTCCCTCATCAGTAGATTGATTTATTTATGTCATAAACTTCTGCTTAAAGATTTTATCTACTTCCATAGTGATACTGACTCAGAAACCCAAGGAGGGGTCGCTATGAGTCGGGTCTAACTTGACAGTACATAACAACAACAATAAGAAATTGTTCTTCCATATATTCTTCCAAACACCTGAGCCATTCTCACCCTCCGTTTTGCCTCATTTATGTCAAATTAAATCTATTTACCACCTTCAAAAGCACTATCTCTGGGCCCTACAGAAAAATTGCATTTGACCAAGGATGTGTCCAAACCTGGTAAAGACTCATGACTCTTAACATTTACTCTGGATAACCACAGAAGAATTCCAAAATATGGCCAGCCCATTCTTACATACTCATCATCCTAGTTTGACTTACCCTTGGGTTTGCACAACTTACATTTCACAAAAATCCATTTGTCATGTTACTTACAGACAAATGTTGACATCTCTTGCCCTCTATAATAACAATGCCTGCTTAATCTGCAAATTCTGGCTATTTTCTTGCTGTTCAGTAATCAAAACAAATGCAACAGATTTCAAAATGCAAATCATCACTAAAAGACAATGTCTTGAATCAATTACATTTGATCTTTGAAGGATCCAGAGTCCTTAAGAATATGGGCTGAATAGTTTATACCTTCAATTCATTTGTGTATATCATGAATACTTGATAATTCTCATTGACTATGTGTATATTAAGAATAAAAAGATCTAGATGGCATAGTGCCTAAGGCACTTGACTGCTAACCAGAAGGTTGGCACTTCAAACCCACCAGCCACTCCTCAGAAGGAAGGTTGGGAAATCTACTTCTGTAGTGATACTGCCTCGGAAACCCAAGGAGGGGTCGCTGTGAGTCAGAGATGACTAGACGGCACATAACAACAACAACAACAAAAGTTAGGCTTTGTAGGAAAATTGAGAAGTGAAGCCAAGTTACAAAAGCAGACTCATTGAATCACATAGGTTCTACTTTCAGATTACCTCTCACTACTCTATATTTCAATTTTGTATGCCTCATTCAAACACCATCATCTCTGGTGAGGGCAACTACTTACTCTTGCTTTCATACAGCTTCCAGAGGTGTGGACCAAAACATTAATCTTCTACAAAGCAAAGAGATACACGAATCATGTTGGCATCAGACTTCTCATCTGCAACCTTGAATAGTAGAAGATAAAGTTACATTCAAAATTCTATAGGATCTAGACCTAGTATTCTACATCCCTCTAGAAAATCATTAAGTGTGTAAAGAGTAAATAAGAACATGTTTGGATGTGCACAGATGCAGACAGTTGGTAATTCATGCACCATTTACGAGGAAGTCATTTGGGTATGTAGATCAGACAAAAAATGAAGGTACAAACCAAAAAAAGCGGGGACACTGGATTCCAAAAGAAAGAGTCTACCCCTGGAGTGTAAGATTAACAACGTTCTGGAACTAGCAACTGTTAGAGCTGTTGGCAAGTTTAAAAAAAAAAAAAAATCAGCCTAGATTACAGTAGAAAGTTGACATGCTGGGAAAGAAGCTGACATGGCATGCAATGGATGAGGCTGGATAATTTTGAGAACATAGTGAAAACTCACTATTTATTTGACAACAAAGGCAATAAAATGTTTAATAAAAGACAGTAAATTCATTGAAAGAAAGGCAAAAAAAAATAAAAACAGGAAAAACACAAGAGCTGCACAAAAATCTGTGGTTTAAATAAGAGTCATGCTAAAATATGACACGATTATAAGCAATTGATGGTCAAAGCAAATCCATTTGACCTCAATACTAGAAACATTCTTCCATAAAGGCAAAAATGATATAACGTTGAAGAAAGGAAATGCAATGTAACATCTTTATTTGAATTTGCACTGAACAATATGTACATGGTCATGAAAATAAATAACAATGATTGGTTTTCAGCTCTTAGTAAAAACCAAAGACAGAGCATGTAATAATTATGACTTCATATTGGAAGGTAAATGTTTCATGCATAACTATGTAAAATTAAAAGCAGAGTGGCCAGAAAGTAGGAAGCAGAAGGGTAGGAGAGGAAACAGAAGGAAGCATAGGGATATGAACCTAATATTTAGATTTATGAAAGTAACCACAAAAAGAGCTAAAAATAGCAGTATATAAAAGTAGCTGCCTTTGGGGAGTAAGACTGAGGCTGAGGAATCAGCAGCAGAAAAAATTATGCCTTTCATTTCAATCTATCTGCTTACAAAAGTGAACAAATTATACATTGCATGTTTCTTTAAAAAAAAACAATATAAATAAAATATATTAACATGGGCAAAGAAGATTTTAGATGAAAATGCTACAACATGATCTCACATACCTGTTTGTAAGGGTGTACATATTCTTAGGAAAAAGCCCCAAAGGATAAAGTACCAAAACACTCATGGTATGTCCATCTGGAAAATGGATTACTGATGATTTTTCACTCTCTTCTTTACCTCTTT
>NW_006921592.1:12225484-12226069 GCF_000298275.1 Orycteropus afer afer | reverse complement strand
AAAAAGAGGGAAAATACTGTGTAGATACAGAATTTCTAAATGGTGAGGAAGTTAATAGAGTTGCAAGAAAGAATGGACTGTGATTGATTTGGGTGAAGAGAAGGGCAATGTACCAAATGTGAGTGATCGATATAGTGGCATTGAGGAAGAGAAAGACATAGAGAGGTACGTGGGAAGTACAGACAACAAAGATGAACCCTTTTGCACATAGAGTACAGTGGTGTCAGTGAAGGCAAACATGAGTATATGGGTGGATAGATAGGTGGACAGGCTGAACTAGTAGGTATGTCTATGAAGTGGGGAGTGTACCCAGGAACATATTTAGGGTTTGCAGACAATGGTTCTATTGTTGGGCTCAGGTTATGAAGGACTTGTTCGGCATGAGGAAGTTGCTAACACACGACAATGCAAATACAAAAGGAAAGTTTATTTGCTAGCTCAAGCTAGGGTCCCTGCTTTTGCCTACGTAGTGGCCTTACCAAAAGACCTTGTGCTCCGTTACTGTCACATTTTTATAGAAAAATATGGGGTGGAGTAGCACCAGGGCAAAGGGGTACAGATGATTAGTTGTTGCTAAGGGGTTTT
>NW_006921592.1:12219528-12223809 GCF_000298275.1 Orycteropus afer afer | reverse complement strand
TTTTCCTAACGTATAAGTATATCTGGGCTTGGCAAAAGAGAATGTTACATAGTCCTGGGTTTTTACATGCTACTTCCACTCCCCATCATTAGAGGTCACACAACTCCAACTTTTGCAGTAATACCAAATGAGCCCCCCGCATTGCTGAACATTTCTTTTGTACCCAGGGCATGCAAAAATTCCATCTTACGAATAAAACCTTCATCCCAAGAACAGCCAGTAAGTTTCGTGAGCGAGAAAAATAAATCAGGCCACCATACGTTAAGGGGGGTAGTATGGGTGGTGGAGTTTAAAGTCTCATGGGTTAGTCCATTGCAGATTTGTTATGTAACTTTATAGGGTTGGTGAGCCGCGATACTTATCGCGAGGCGGTAGAAGCTTAGGGTGAGGGTGAGAAGGACTCTAATTTCCATGGTGCTGCATTAACTTGACTTTCAGTGGGTTTTCAGGATCGGAGTACGCTTTCCAATTCGCTCGTGCAGACTGCTGTTCCGTCTGGTTAGCTCTCCTGATATGGGAGTGGTGTATCCAGGTGCTGATTCCGTTTCCTTAACAGCAGTGGGGGTCACAAGAACAACAACATAAGGTCCCCTCCATTTCAGTTCCAGTGTCTTTTTCTGGTGCCTCTTTACCCATACCCAATCTCCTGGTTCAAACTCATGGACAATCCCCCGTTCACTAAGAGGACCTTTATACATGGCCTGGAGTTTGGGCCATAATTCCCTCTGAATTACTTGGAGAGTTTTCTGCTGATATGTGAGTGGTGTATCCAGGCGCTGATTCCGTTTACCTTAACAGCAGTGGGGGTCACAAGAACAACAACATAAGGTCCCCTCCATTTTGGTTCCAGTGTCTTTTTCTGGTGCCTCTTTACCCATACCTAATCTCCTGGTTCAAACTCATGGACAATGCCCTGTTCACTAAGAGGACCTTCATATATGGCCTGGAGTTTGGGCCATAATTCCCTCTGAATTACTTGGAGAGTTTTCATCTCCAGGATTAAATCTTTTGACAAGTTATTGGGACATTTTTCCAGGTTGGAAATAATAGGGGGTGGCATCCCATACATTATTTCAAATGGGGTCAGATTTAGCATATACAGGGTGTTCCTAGCTTGGTATAGCGCAAAGGGAAGGAGGGTCACCCAGTTTCCGCTAGTTTCTATTGCTAATTTAGATAGGGTCTCCTTTAGAGTTCTATTCATTCTATCTACCTGCCCCGAACTCTGAGGATTATATTCACAATGTAGTTTCCAATTTATTCCCAGAGTTGAGGCTAAGCTCTGGATAACTTTACTTACAAAAGCTGGTCCATTGTTTGACCCTAACGTTCTAGCCATTCCATATATGGATACTATCTCTTCTAAAATCTTCTTGGCTACTACCACAGCTGTTTCCCTTCTAGCGGGGTACGCTTCCACCCATCCCGAGAAAGTATCCACTAACACTAAGAGATATTAAAGTTCGTACCATTTGGAGGGCCGCTTTCTTAGCTGCTTGGTCTGCTGCTCGGTTGCTTCTTGCTTCAAGGGAGTGTCCTCTCTGATATCTGATGACCACCACTACCATTCACGGCCGGGTCACAGCTGATAACAAGCGAAGAATTTCCATCTGGTTCTTTATTTCTCTTCCTTCTGGTAGCATAGTGCCTAAGACACTTGACTGCTAACCAGAAGGCTGGCGGTTCAAACCCACCAGCCACTCATCGGAAGGAAGGTTGGGCAATCCTACTTCCGTAGTGATACTGCCTCGGAAACCCAAGGAGGGGTAGCTATGAGTCGGGGCCAACTCGATGGCAAATAACAACAACAACAATCTGCGTTTCTGAACCCACGCTCCTGGTAGATGGCACCATGTATATGAAGAGTCGCATACGAGTAAGGACTATCCGTATAGACCGTCAGCCTCTTTCCCTCTGCTCTTTCTAATGCTTCTGCCAGGGCGATAAGTTCAGCTTTCTGAGCAGAAGTTCCTGGCGGTAAAGCGCCGGCCCAAATAATTTCCTCCCGGTCATTTACCACCGCGGCACCTGCATACCTTAGTCCATCCTGTACGAAACTGCTTCCATCTGTGAACCAGATGAAGTCACTGTTTTCCAACAGGCAGTCTCGCAAGTCCTTTCTGACTGTATTTACCTCTGCGAGTATCTCTGAGCAGTTGTGCAGGGGTTTATCTAGGTCAGGGTTAGGCAGCAGGGTGGTGGGGTTTAAGGCTGTTGGGGCTAAAAATTGTACTCTCGGAGTGTCAAGTAATAGACTCTGATAATGAGTTAATCTGGCGTTGGTTATCCATTTCCCCGGAGGCTGTTTGAGCACTTCTTCAATGGCATGGGGAGTGGTAACTTTCAAAGTTTGTCCATGGGTTAACTTATTTGCATCTTTAACTAGCAGAGCGGTGGCGGCAATAATTCTCAGGCAAGGGGGCCATCCTGCTGCTACTAGATCCAATTTCTTTGAGAGGTATGCTACTGGTCTCTTCCATGGCCTTTGTTGTTGTGTTAGGACCCCCTTGGTTATTCCTCTTTTCTCATCAACAAACAGATGAAATGGTTTAGTGGAGTCAGGCAATGTCAATGCTGGGGCTTTAAGGAGTGCCTCCTTAAGTTCTTTAAAAGCTGAATCCCTCTCGGGAGTCCAGTCCCACTCTGACCCTTCCCTGCTGAGCTCATAGAGTGGCTTCGCTTTTGTGGCAAAATCTAAAATCCACAGCCGACAATAACCTACTGTTCCTAAAAATTCTCTCATCTGCCTTGGGCTTGTGGGTTGGGGAATTTGTAGGATCTTCTGTTTCATGGCTTCAGTGAGTCACCTCTGCCCAGCTCTTAACTTATACCTCAAATATGTGACTTCTGGCTTAGCTATCTGAGCTTTCTTGGCACTAGCTCGATATCCCAGCTCCCCCAGAGTGGTGAGCAGTTTCCTCGTTGCTTTGAGGCACCCTGCCCAGTCGGGGGCTGTGATTAATAAGTCATCTACATATTGTAGTAAGGTTATTTGCGGGTTTTGGCCCCGGTACTTATGGAGGTCGTCGCTTACGGCTTCGTTAAACAAAGTGCGCGAGTGCTTGAACCCTTGGACCAATCTTGTCCAGGTCAGCTGGCCAAGGATTTTATCCATCTCGTCAACCCATTCGAAAGCAAAAATGTCTTGGCTCTGCAGGGCGAGGGGCAGGCTAAAGAAAGCATCTTTCAAGTCCAGGGTAGTATACCACACATGATCTGGGGGAAGATTGCTGAGCAGCGTATAAGGGTTAGGGACTGTGGGATGTATGTCTTCAACTCAGCGATTTACCTCTCTCAGATCCTGCACTGGTCGGTACTCTCCCCCTGGTTTCTTTACTGGGAGGAGAGGTGTATTCCATGCAGACCGGCACCTCTTTAGTACCCCTTCCCATAACAGCTGCTGGATATGGGGCTGTATGCCTTCCTGGGCTTCCCTGGGCATGGGATACTGTCGGACTCTTACCGGTGTGGCAGAGGGTTTTAAGTCCACAATAATGGGTGGTCGGTGTTTTGCTAACCCAATTCCTCCAGTTTCTGCCCAGGCTGGGGAAACTCTTCCAGCCATGGAGCCATATCCGTTAAGCTTGCACGTTGGTCTTCCACACCTTTATACAAGCGGTATTCATCATGCAAGGTGACCGTCAGGACCTGTAGAGGGGAGCCTTCCCCATCAGTAACCTGGACACCATTTTTGTGAAAGAATATATGGGCTTGGGCTTTGGATAATAAGTCTCTTCCTAACAGCGGTGCAGGACAATCGGGTACAATTAAGAATGAATGGGACGCTTGCTTAGTTCCCAGATTCACCTGTTGCTGTGTTGTCCAATGATACCACTTTGCCCCTATTGCCCCCTGGACCAGGCTAGTTTTTGAAGAAATCTTTCACTCCTTCCTATTTAGGATGGAGTACTGAGCCACTGTATCCACCAGGAACTCTACTGGCTTCCCCTCCACCTTCAGGGTTACCCAAGACTCAGGGAGGGGTTCTGAGTCCCGTCTCCCCTAGTTGCTGTCCTCACCTGCCACCAACGTCCTAACAGGAGCAGGCTTTTCATATTTTTTGTTCTCTTTCTTTGGCATTCATTCTTCCAGTGTCTAGTCCCCTTGCAAAATGCGCATTGGTTTGGGGCCGGGGTGGTTCTTGGTGGGGCTTGTCATGTTGGACTAGTCTCCTTCCTCTCCCTCTCCCTGTGTCTCCCCGAGCTCCAGTAAAGAAAATCTTTGCTAACTCCTTCTGATTTTGTTTATTCTCTTTAGCTTGGAATTCCCTTTCCTCCCTCC
>NW_006921592.1:12217330-12218803 GCF_000298275.1 Orycteropus afer afer | reverse complement strand
CGCTTGAAGCACTCGCTCCATTCCCTCCCGATACTTGTGGAACCTGGAGAGGGTGGGGAGGTGGCGGAGGGGCATAGGGAGGTGGAGACACACTGCTTTCTAGGTCCGTCAGATCGAGGTCAACCTGAGAATCAGGCAAAACTGGTGGAACAGCTGCTCGAGACCCAGGTCGTCTTGGTTTCTCCTTTTTGCTAGTCCTGAGTGAGGATGTTAATACCTTAACAGAAGGGTTCAGAAGAAACGGTTTTAGCCATGGGGGTGGATTAGTCACTATATCTGGCCACACTAAAATGTAAGGAAATTGGTCCGGGTGCCCATGGGGGCCTGGCACTTGGACTCGGTCGAATACGGCTGCGATCACCTTTCCATCCAGTGAGCCCTCCGGAGGCCACCCCACCTCAAAAGAGGGCCATTATGAAGAGCAAAAAGTTATTAGTTTATTTCTCTTAATTACTACAGACAAATTAGATCCTCTGGTTTTAAACTCTGAAAAATGTTCAACCATCAGGGACAGAGGGGTATCTGTTTCTGTCCCATTTCAACCTCCTTTAAGAAAACACAGAACGAATAAAAGACAGTGGCCACACAACAAGAGACACCAAAACAGACAGCACAAATATCCGACACCCGGAGACACCAAACCAGACAGCACAAATATCCGACACCCAGAAGAGATCTCGTTCCAGCACCACAGATTGGAGGGGCCTCTCCCCTCCCCTGAAGTGGGCTGCTCTTACCCAAAAAAGCGCCCACAGCCTGCCCGTGAGTTGAGGAAGGGCTCCTTCCCCCACTCATCTGGCGCGTCTGCCGGTTTCCAGCCTTTCCTGATGGACTAGTGTCCTCACGCAAAAGACATATCTAGTCCTGCTGGCTTTTCCTGAAACTTTTCTACTATCGCAGACAGCCTCACTCGTTCTGAATTCTCCTTCCCGGCCAACGCACCAAATGTTGGGCCCAGGTTATGAAGGAGTTGTTCGGCGCAAGGAAGTTGTCAACACACGACAATGCAAATACAAAAGGAAAGTTTATTTGCTAGCTCAAGCTAGGGTCCCTGCTTTTGCCAATGTAGTGGCCTTAGCAAAAGACCTCGTGCTCCGTTACTGTCACATTTTTATAGAAAAATATGGGGTGGAGTAGCACCAGGGCAAAGGGGTACAGATGATTAGTTGTTGCTAAGGGGTTTTGGGGGACATGTTGGAATCCCCAGTTCCAAAGTCTACTTAGGGAATTATTATCTAGGGAGGATGCATGTGGAAGACTTCAGGTGCCGAGCAAATCTCTGATACGCGCTGAATCCGGAGGACTTCTCTGATGCGTGCTGAGTCCGGAGGAAATCTCTGATACCTGCTGAGACCTGAGGGTAGATAAAGGTTCTAGGGAGTGTTTAGAATCCTCAACATTAAAAGACTTGTTAGGATCCCTGACACTAAAAGGTTTCTGGTTAAAGATTTCCCTGGAGGTTATTAGGACTTC
>NW_006921592.1:12187214-12216245 GCF_000298275.1 Orycteropus afer afer | reverse complement strand
TTTCTATACAACAGAAACTCAGAAAAACTAAGGGAAACAGATACAAATAATGATCCTGGAATTCTGAGCATCTAATGAGAAGATAAAGAACTTTATTGAGTGCAGATTGGAAAGGGAGACTGAGTGAGGGCAGTGTCTGGAGACAGGTAAGCTGCCACCAGCCAAAGTGTAGCCTTTTTAAACAGATGTGGATGAGGAGGTAAAAAAAAAAAAAAAAAAAAAAAACCACAGAATCCACATAGTGATAAAGACACACTGTAGACAGATGGGAAGGAATTTAAGGTAAGCTGGAGTTGTGTGGGAGCTGAGAACAAAATGAGCAGGGAAGCAGGTCAGACTTACAGTTGCACAAGCAGCCATAGAGTGAGAAGGAAGCAATAGAAAGGGAATAAAAGAACTCAGCACAATAAACCAAACCAGACCCACTCCTGTCCAGTCGATTCCAACCCATGGTGACCCTTTTTGGAATAGAGTGTTACTGCCTCCTGGGGTTTCTAGGGTTATGAATCTTTGTGGAGGTGGGCTGCCTCATCTTTCTCCTGTGGTGTGGCTGGTAGGTTTGAGCTGCCAGCTTTTGATTGATGGTGGAACACTTTAACCATTATACCATAGTCTTTTGGGCCTAGGACCTACTAAAGGGGAAAAGCCTCTGTTAGGGTGACTGAAGAAGCTAGGCTTGAAACAATCTCTTGCTTGATTGACTCTGGGAAAGAGCTG
Source organism: Orycteropus afer afer (assembly GCF_000298275.1). NCBI lineage: Eukaryota > Metazoa > Chordata > Mammalia > Tubulidentata > Orycteropodidae > Orycteropus > Orycteropus afer. The sequence goes on along the minus strand of NW_006921592.1, from coordinate 12,215,528 downwards.
GGTAAATGGGTGCACAGGACCACAAGGGCACCAGATCCACAACAGTGATTCAAAATCGGAGAAATACACACCCTGACCTAACAAACGTACACCTTCCATGCATATAGAGGTAAATAATCTTTCCACCTCCTCTAGCAGACAGAATCAGAGGCTGAAATTCACCAGAGCCTGAGGCACTGAAACTTCTTTTTCACACTGAACACAAGAGGCATACCACTGCAGCCTCCTTTCTCAAAAGTACCCACTCACACCAAGCACCAGCCCACACTATGGGGGAAAGGCTGTGTTAGGGCACCTGAGGAAGATAATCTCAGGGCCTTCCTTCACTGGAATCTAGGCAGGAACTGGATAAAGAGTTGAGTGTGCCCAGAAAGGTGCCAGACTGATCATTCTTTTCTTCTTTTTCTCTATTTTTCATCTTTTGTTTTTATTCTATCTATCCTCTTTTTCATCTCTTCTTCTTCACCTTGGCTTTCTTTTTCCTTTCTTTCTTTTTCTTGCCCTATCCAACAGGAGGAAGATATTAATTCTCCACTATTCAGTCATATCTGCTGTACTAACAGCCTCACCCAATAGACAAGTACCAGCAGCAGCTCCTGCAGCAGGGGATCAATAACAGATAGTGGACAACATCTATAGCTTCTCTTCATGAAAAACAGAGACCCACACCCACATTCCCACCAGTTACTCCACTAACCTTAAGAGAGTGGAGTGGAGGGTGACCCAATGTTGCCAAGCTAAAAACCAAAGGAGTACACCTGCCCCCCACATCTGGATATAATGAGATAAAGCGAGATAAAAAATGAGAATGTCAAAAACAAACGAATAACCAACAAATAAAGACGAAAACTTCAAAATGTCTCAGAGACAATCCAAACCAAACTCACTGCCATGAAGTCAGATCTGACTCATAGCAACCCCACCTTGGGTTTCTGAGGCACTATCACTATGGAAGTAGATTGCCCAACCTTCCTTCCAAGAAGTGGCTGGTGGGTTTGAACCTCCAGCTTTTGGGTTAGTAGTCAAATGCCTGAGGCACTACACTACCAGAGCTCCTCTCAGAGACAATAGACAACTTCAGTTCCCAAAAGAAAACAGAACAAGATAGCAGAAGCAAGTGATCAAACTAAATAACTAGGAAATGTCCCCAAGGAAGAACAGGTAATAGAACTACCTAATAAGGAATTCAAAAGACCTTATAAGGAATTCATAAGACCTTCCAAGAGCTCAAGGAAATCATAAACAAAAGCAATGAAAAGACAGACAATACTTTTACAGAATTTAGGAAAATCATAGAAGAACAAAATAACAAAATAAATAGACAAAAAAATCATACAAAGACAGCAATTAGAAATCCAGAAGATGAACACTAAAATTATGGAGATAGATAACATCGCAAGGACAAAAAAGTAGAATCAAACTGGATGAAGCACTCATTTGCCAGCTAGAAGACATCAGCTTGTATGAGGAAAATCAGAAAAAAAGAATGAAGAAAAATGAAGGAAACCTAAGAGTTATGGGAAGATATCAAAATAACATAAGTCTGATTGGAATTCTAGAAGAAGATGAGGGGGGAAAAACAGAGGAGATTATCAAAGACTAGCTAACAGAAAACAGTATAATGAAAGACAAAAAGTTATCCATCCAAGTTCAATGAACACCATGCAGGATAGATCCCAAGAAAAAGTGACCAAGATATATCATAATCAACTTTCCAAAACCAAAGACAAAGAAACTATCTTGAGAGAAGCTTAGGAAAAGTGAAAATGTTACCTACAAAGGGAAACTGATAAGCTTAAGCTCTGATCTCTCAGAAGAAATCATTCAGGCAAGAATGGGATGACATATACAAAACTTTGAAGGAAAAGAATTGCCAACAAAGAATTATATATACAGCCAAACTGTCCCTCAAATATGACGGTGAAAGTAGAGCATTTCCAGACAAACATAAATTAAGAGAATTTGTAAAAATCAGACCAACCTTACAAGAAAGACTAAAAGAATTCCTTCCAACAGAAACCAACAACAGAAGACAACAAATTAAGATTAAGACATATGATAATACAACTCAGAAAAAGAATTCGCTAAACTAAAATAAGCTTACAAAATGGAAAACAGAAACCTAGAGCAGTCGATCTGTATGTGTCACCAAGTACAAAGCAAATAAAGGGAATAAATTGTATAATTGCAAAACTTCCACAGGAAGGCAGGATAATATCAATATAGAACAGACTGTTTCAAACTTACAAAAAAAAAAAAACCTCACGGCCATCACATTGGATCCACTCATAGGGACCCCTCCTTGGGTTTCTGAGGCGGTATCCCTACAGAAGTAGATTGCCCAATCTTCCTTCCAAGGAGTGGCTGGTGAGCCACCAGCCTTCTGGTTAGCAGTCAAGTACCTTAGGCACTATGCCACCAGAGCTCTTAAGATGAAAATTAATTACAGGGTAACCACAAAGAAAATTAATAAAGATTGTAACCAAAAGAAGAAAGAAGAAATCACAAGGACTTAATAAACACAAAATCAACAACAACAAAGAAAGTGCAAAGAAAACCCAATAACGAAATTAATTCAGCACAGAAAAATGTTGGGAACAAAGAAACCATCAACTTTACAACAAAAAAACACAAAAGAATGACAGCAGTAAGTTTATACCTATCATTAATTACACTGAATGTGAATGGACTAAATGCACCAGTCAAGAGAAAGAGAATGGCAGATTGGATAAGAAAACAATATCCAACAATATGCTGCCTAAAATAGACCCAGTTTAGACAAAGAGATAAAAATAAATTTAAAAATCAAGGGATGGAAAAAATACATCAAGCCAATGACAACCAAAAAAAAAAAGAGCAGGAGCTACAATAATAATTTCTGATAAAACAGACTTCAAAGTGAAAAGCAGAATAAGAGACAATGAAGGGTATTTTATTAGGAAAAAGTGTCAATTGACCAAAAGGACACACTATAATATTTATCTGTGCACCCAATTAAAGAGCTCCAAAATACAAAAAGCAAACATTAACTAAATTGAAAGGAGAAATATGCAATTCCACAATAGCAGTAGGGAATTTTAACACACCACTTTAAGGAAGGACAGAACAACTATAAAAAAACTCAATAAAGATACAGAAGATCTCAACAACACAATCAACCAATTCAACATCATACAGAACAAATACATAACACTCCACCCCAACAAAAGCACAGTACTCATTCTCTTCCATTGCACATGTATCATTTTCCAGGAGAGACCATATATTAGGCCACAAAACAAGCATCAGTAAATTTTAAAACATTGAAATACTACAAACCATCTTCTTAAATCACACCACTATAAAACTAGAAATCAATAAAAGGAAGGCCAGTAAAAAAAAAAAAATTAAATATGTTGAAACTGAATAACACATTGCTCAAGAACTACTGGATAACAGAAAAAATACAATGTGAAATTAAAAAAAAAAAATTCTAGAAGCAAACGAGAATGAAAATACAACATATCAAAACCTTTAGGACACAGCAAAAGCAATACTCAGAGGTCAATTTTTAGCAATAAATGTACATATCACAAAAGAGGAAAGAACCAAAATCAACACCTTAACCCAACAACTCCAATAATTGTTCTTTTGAGCAACAAAAGAAGCCCAGAGTCTCCAGAAGAAAGAAAATAATAAAGATAAGAGGAGAAATAAAGCAGAAAACAGATAAACAGTAGAAAAAATCAAGACTAGAAGCTGGTTCTTCAAAGAGTTAACAAAATCAACAAACCACTGGCAAATTTAACTAAGGAAAAGAAAGGGAAGATACAGAGAACATGAATAATAAATGAAATGGGTGACATCACAACAGAACCAAATGAAATAAAAAGGAGAATAACAGAATATTATGAAGAACTGTACTCCAACAAATTTGAAACCTAGAAGAAATGAACAAATTTCTAGAAACACAAGGCCTATCTAAATAAGCTAGCACAGACTGAAATAGAAAACTTGAACAGACCCATAATGAAAGAAGAAATTGAACAGGTCATAAAAAAAACTCTGCACCACCCCCATCAAAAAGAAAAACCTTCTGGCCCAGATGGCTTCACAGCAGAATTCTAGCAAATGTTCAGAAAAAGAGCTGACACCTATCCTACTCAAACTATCCCAGAACATAGAAAGGGATGGAATACTCCTGTGTTCATTCTATGAAGCAAGCCTAACCCTGATTCCAAAACCAAGTAAAGCCACAACTAAAAAGGAAAACTACAGACCAATATCCCTCATGAATATAGATGTAAAAATCTTCAACAAAATCCTAGCTAATAGAAGCCAACACTGTATCAAAAAATAATACACCATGATTGTGGTAGTAAATGTTGTGTGTCAACTTGGCTGCACCACAGTTCTGAGCAATGTGACAGCTGGATGCAGTTATTCCCCACGATGAGATTTTAATCACCTCTACGGTAAAATCTGCTGTGAACAGCTAAGTAGTTGCCTTTGGGGTGTGGACTGCTTCCAGTATATATGAGGAAGCTTGAAGGAAGGTCTCTAGTTTTTTCCTGGATTTGGCCAAGTCTTCATTTCCATGTGGCCTGCTGATCTTGGGATTGTGCCATTTTACCTGCCAACCTTGGGTTCGTCAGCCTCAGCAGCCAGCAGCTGTCTGAGTTAGGAGATGTCTGTAGCTCCAGTGGGTCCAGACAAGAGGCAGAGCTGAAGCCCAAGTCAAGGGGCCTTCACCCAGCCCCTGGAGCTGGCACTCTGAATTTAGACTTCTAGCCTCTTAAACTAGAAAAGAATAAAATCCTGTTTGTTGAAGCTATCCACTCATGTTATTTCTGTTATAGCAGCACTGTTGTTGTTGTTGTTGTTATGTGCCGTCGAGTCGGCCCAGACTCATAGCGACCCCTCCTTGGGTTTCTGAGGCAGTATCACTACGGAAGTAGGATTGCCCAACCTTCCTTCCAAGGAGTGGCTGGTGGGTTTGAACCGCCAGCCGTCTGGTTAGCAGGCAAGTGACTTAGCCACTATGCTACCAGAGCTGCACTAGAGAAGCAAAACAATGACCAGGTGGGATTCATACCAGGTATGAAAGGATGGTTGAACATCAGAAAAAACAATTAACTTAATCCATCACATAAATAAAACAAAGGAAAAGAACAACATGACTGCATCAATCGATGCAGAAAAGGCATTTGATAAAATCCTATATTCATTCCTGATCAAATTCTCAAGAAAGTAAGAATAGAAGGGACATTTTTCAACATAATAAAGGGCATTGAATGCAAGGCCAACAGCTAACATTATTCTCAAAGAAGAGATACTCCAAGCATTCCCCTTGTGACTGAGAGCCAGATAAGGATGTTTCTATGACTGCTTCTAATAAACATTGTATTGGGAGTCCTAGCCACGGCAATAAGGTAAGAATATATCCTAAAGAGGTGAGATCTAGGACATAAACAGACATAAGCACACTAATGTTCATTGTGGCACTAGTCACAATAACAAAGAGATGGAAACAATCTAAGTCCCATTAACATATGAATGGGTAGCAAAACTGTGGTACAGACGTACAACAGAATACTATGCAATGTTAAAGTATAATGCTGAATCTGCAAATCACCTCATAATGTGGATGAACTTGGAAGACATTATGCTGAGTGAAGTAAGTCAATCACAGAAGGACAAAATTGTGTGAGTCTATTATTATAAGAAGTTCAGAAAAGGTTTACACAGAGAAGGAAATTTTCTTTGTTAGTTACCAAAGATGGAAAGGAAGGGAAAAAAAATTGCTGACCAGTTAAGAGACATGTGTTGATTTTGGTGAGGAGAAAAAGTGTGTGACCAGCACAATATCACTAAGAAAAAGGAGGACACAGAGCAGTGCACAATAAGTATGGTTAACAAAGGTAAATACTATTACATACACAGTACTTCATCATCAGTAATAAGAAACACTAATATACAGGAGCTCTAGTAGCATAGTGCTTAAGACACTTCACTGCTAACCAGAAGGCTGGTGGTTCAAACCCACTAGCCAATCCTCAGAAGGAAGGTTGGGCAATCTACTTCCGTAGTGATACTGCCTCGGAAACCCAAGGAGGGGTCACTATGAGTCGGGTCTGACTCAATGGGACATAACAACAACAACAACAATCTACAAGTGGATACATAAGTAGACTGGCAAGAAGATCAGGTACGTGTAGATGAATGAGAATATAACCATGAGAATACATATGTTTGGTAGATGATATTCTTTCATATGTGTTTGTATTTGCTCTGGCAGCCTAGTGCCTAAGGCATTTGACTTCTAACCAGAAGGCTGGTGGCTCAAACCCACAAGCCACTCCTCGGAAGGAAGAAGATTGGGTGATCTGCTTCCATAGTGAAACAGCCTTGGAAACCCAAGGAGGGGTTGCTATGAGTCATGTCCAACTTGATGTCAGTGAGTGAGTTTGTACAAAAATGTCCATGTGCATTATAGTGCTAACAGGAGACAATGTTGGGATAACTTTTTAGTCACAACCAAGCACCTTGAGGGAGTGAGTCGCTGGGCTTGCAGGCTCAAGATCACAGTCATGAGGGACAATAAGATTAATTGGCATAACATAGTACACAAAAACCTTGTTCTACATCCTACTTTGGTGAGTAGTGACTGGGATCTAAAAGCTTTTGAGTGGCCACCTAAGATGCAACTATTGTTTTCTCCTTGTCTGTAACAAAGAAAAGTAAAGAAATCAGAGACATGTGGAAAGAATTTGTCCAAGGGACAAATTAGGCCATGTGAACCTCAACCTACAAGACCCTGAGACCTGAACTAGATGGTGCCCAGCTCCCAATGACAACCACTCAGAAAGGGATCAAAATTGGAGATCCCGGATAGAGTGGGAGAAATAGGTGGAACAAAATTCAAAAACAAAAAAGACCAGAGTTACCAGGCAGATAGAGACTGGTGAAACCCCCAAGACTGTGGCCTCAGGTTACCTTTCAAGCCTAGAATTGGACTCACTCCCATGGGTTAGCTCTCAAACAAACAATATGCAAGCCTATGAGCTAAATAACTATACCAAAGAAATGCACTCAGGACAGTCAACAATGGGAGAGTGTAAAGGCAGCACAGGGAAAAAACTAGGCAGGCAGGGATACACAGATAAGAAGGACACAGGGAACAGAAAACCATAGGTTGGAGTGGAAGGAGAGCAAATCCACTGTGGGGATTGTAATCAATGTCATGAAACAAAATGTGCATGAACTCTTGAGTGTAAAACTAGTCTACTGTGTAAATTACACCCAAATCACAGTAAAATACTTAACAAAAAAAATGTGTCCATATGACACAATTGACCAATTATAAAATATCAATATAATTGCTTCTAGATTTTTATATTTCTTTGATATATATACTATTTTATATAAGTGGGATAATATAATACATATGTACATAAAACAGTTTATATAAATGGGAATATATGGAATATATAATAATTTTTTCAAGTTATTCACCATCAATCTATTTATCATATGTTCATGTCTCTGTTATATCACTAATTATACAAATTAACCAGCATGTTCTATCCAACATGTCTGTTTTCTCCAGAGTATAAAATCCTGAAGCAAAAGGCTATGTTTTCATACTTTCTGCATCCTCACTCACATGCACATAAAAGGCATACAACGATTAGCTTGAGCAATATGAGAAAAAGCTCAATGTACTACACTTTTCCCACGTGCAGTTACCAAGCTTTCCCTTTCATGAATATTGTGTTTATACACATACACACACACACACACACACAAACCATAGCAAGGGTGACTATTTAGCAATGCAAAGCCCTACAGTTAGTCCATCCCTATTGTTGTTATGTGCCATGAAATTTGATCCAACTCTGAGTGACCCTATGTACAACAAAAGTAAACAGTACCCAGTCCTGCAACTTCCTCACAATCATTGCTATTCTTGAGCCATTTTTGCAGCCACTGTGTCAATCAATCTCAATGAAAGTCTTCCTCTTTTTCTCTGACCCTCTACTTCACTGAGCATCATATCCTTCTCAAGGGATTGCTCCCTCTTGTTTCATGTTCAAAGTAAGTGAGGTGAATTCTCACCATCCTAACTTTCAAAGAGCATGCCAACTGCACTTCTTCTAAAACAGATTTGCTCATTCTTCTGGCAGCCCGTGGTATATTCAATGTTGTTGTTGTTGTTGTTATGTGCCGTCGAGTCGGCCCCGACTCATAGCGACCCCTCCTTGGGTTTCCAAGGCAGTATCACTACGGAAGTAGGATTGCCCAACCTTCCTTCCGAGGAGTGGCTGAAAATACCAATAATTCAAAGCCATCAATTCTTCTTCAGTCTTCCTTATTCATTGTCCAGTTTTCACAGGTATATGAGGCAATTGAAAATACCATAGCTTGGGTCAGGCACATCTTAGTTTTCAAAGTGATGGCTTTGCTTTTGAACACTTTAAAGAGGTCTACTGTAGTAGATTTGTCAATGAGAATACAATCCTCTGATTTCTTGACTGCTGCTTCCATGGCCATCAAGTATGAATCCAAGTAAAATGAAATCCTTGAGACCTTCAATATTTTCTCTGTTTATCATGATGTTGCTTATTGCTCACTTGTAAGGATTTTTGTTTTCTTTATGCTGAGGTGTAATCCATACTGAAAGTTGTAGTCTTTGATTTTCAGCGTTAAGGGCTTCAAGTCCTTTGCTTTCAGCAAGCAAGATTATATCATATGCATTTTGCAGGTTGTAAATGAGTCTTCCTCCAATCCTGATCCCAATTCTTCATTTAATCCAGCTTCTTGGATAATTTGTTCAGCATATAGACTAAGTATGGTGAAAGGATACAACCCTGACACACACTTTTCCTGATTTGAAACCTTGCGGTATCACCTTGTTCTGTTTGTCTGTCTGTTTGTTTATGTATAAGTTTGGCATGAGCACAATTAAGCGTTCTGGAACTCCCATTCTTCACAATATTATCTATATTTTTTCATGATCCACACAGTATAATGACTTTGCTTAGTCAATAAAACACAGGTACATCTTTCTGGTATGCTCTGCTTTCAGCCAAGATCCATGAGCAATAATATTCTTCATTCTATGTCCTCTTTTGAATACAGCTTGAATTTCTGGCAGTTCCCTTTCAATGTGTTGCTACAACAATTTTTTTTTTTTCCAGCAAAAATGTACTTCCATGTGATGGTAATGGTATTGTTCAGTAATTTCCACATTCTGGTGGATTGCCTTTCTTTGGTATGGTCACAAATATGGATCTCTTCCAGTCAATTGGCTATGTAACTGTCTTCCAAATTTCATGGTAGAGATGAATGAGTGCTTCCTGCATTGTATCCATTTGTTGAAACATCTCAATTCATATTTCATCACTTCGTGGACTCTTGTATTTTGGCCAATGCCTTCAGTGCAGCTTGAACATCTTCCTTCAGTACCATCAGTTCTTGGTCATATGCTGCCTCCTGAAATGGTTGAACATTGACCATTTCTTTTTGGTCAGTACTCTGTGTATTCCTTCCATCTTCTTTTGATGCCTGCATCATTCAATATTCTATCCAGAGAATCTTTCAATATTGCAACTTGAGGCTTGAATTTTTCTTCAGTGATCTCAGCTTGAGAAATGCCTAGCATGTGTCCTTTTGCTTTGTGAATCCAGGTCTTTGAACATTTCTTTATCATACTTTATTTGGTTTTCTCAATCCATCCTTTGAAATCTTCTGTTCAGCTTTTTTACATCATCATTTCTTCTTTTCACTTTAGCTAATCTGCACTCAAGAGAAAATTCCAGAGTCTCTTCTAGCATCCATGTTGGTCTTTTCTCTCTTTCTTGTCTTTTTAATGAGCATTTGCTTTCTTCACGTATGATGTCCTTGATATCATCCCATAACTTGTCTGTCTTCAGTCATTAGTGTTCAATGTGTCAAATTTATTCTTCAGATGGTCTCTAAATTCAGGTAGGATATACTCAAGGCTGTGCTTCGGCTTTTGGGGGCTTGTTTTAATTTCCTTCAGCTTCAACTCAAACTTGCATATAAGCAATTGACAGTCTGTACCACAATCAGCCCTTGATCTTATTCCTACAATAATATTGAACTCCTTCATCATCTCTTTCTACAGATGTAGTTGATTTGATTCCCGTGTATTCCATTGGCTGAGATGCACATGTATAGTCACTGTTTAGGGTTGTGAAAATAAAGTATTTCCAGTGACTAATTCACTGATCTTGCAAAATCCTATCATGTGATGTCTGGCATCATTTCTATCATCAAGACCCTACTACTGATCTTTGTTCTTTGTTTCCAACTTTCACACGCCAATCACCAGTAATTATATATGCATCTTGATTGTGTGTTTGATCAATTTCAAACTACAGAAGTTGGTAAAAATCTTCAATTTCTTTGTTTTTGGCATTAGTATTTGTTGCATAAATTGGAATTATAGTTGCATTAACACTTCTTCCTGGTAGGTAGGTATATACATATTATTCTCTCACTGAGAGTTGTAGTTCATAATAGATCTTGAAATATGCCCTACTTGATGCTATTCTTCTGAACCTCTGGATACTAGGAGGATCCACCCTTCCATTCTTCATTTCACCTAAGGCATCAGATTTTCCTAAAAGATCATTTTCTATCCTAGGGAAATTTTTTAAATTATTATTATTGTGATTTGGGTGAAAGTTTACAAAGCTAATTCCTTTCCATACAGCAGTTCACACACACGTTGTCTCATGACATTGAGTACAATTTACCTCAATGCTACAGCCCTGCTCCCACTTCCTCCTGATAGTTACCTCTTCCTTGTGTCCATCTCCTGGGGAACTTTTTGAGATTCTGACAGGCCTCTACCATAGGATGTAGAAGTTCCCAAGACCTTACCTGAGAATAAAGGGGTTATCCTTACCAAGAAGAGATTTCTTTTCCTTCTGCCATCAAATTTTAATTGTGTGAGATTCATTATTAAATATGCCTCATCCTTACCATGGGATCACAGATTACATCCCCAATTTTACTGAGTCATCTTTCCTCAAATAGTATTCTTACTGAAAGGAAAACCTGGACAGATAAAACAAAATATTAGGTTCCCAAAGAGAAAAGTAAGTCATTTGGAGAAGTAAGACAGAAGTGCTGGATGGCATAAATGGTTAATGTTCTCAGTTACTAACTAAAAGGTTGTCAGTTCAAGTCCACCTAGTGGTACCTTGGAAGAAAGGACTGGCAATCAACTTCCAAAAATCAATTATTGAAAACTCTCTGGAGCACAGTTCTACTTTGACACCAATGAGGTCACCATGAGTCAGAGTCAACTCAATAGTAACAGTTTATGTGTGTGTATATATATATATATATATATATATATATAGCCATTGAGTCTATTCTGATTCATAGCAACTCCTGTTGGGTTTCCAAGGCTGTAAATCTTTACAGAAGTAGATGGCCCCATCTTCCTTCCCAAGAGCAGCTGGTGGGTTTGAATTGCTGACCTTCTGGTTAGCAGCCAAATGCCTTACCCATTATGCCACCAGAGCTCCATATATTTATATACTCATTGCCATTGAGTCAATTCTGACTCATAGTGACCCCCATTGGGTTTCCCAGGTGGTAAATCTTTATGGAAGTATATTGCCCAGTCTTCTTTCAGTGGGATGGCTGGCCAATTTGAACCACCAACCTTCTGGTTAGCAGTCAAATGCTTTAGGCACTATGCCACCAGAGCTCCTTTTTTTTTTTTCCTTTGTTAGGGCTTTGAGATATATATATATATATATATATATATATATATATTAGCCCTAACGAAAGAGCAAAGAAAGAATAGGAAATGGGAAAATAGTTTCAGATTTCATACTTTTTCTAATGTACCTCTATCATATGACCCCAGAACTAATTTCAGCCACTATTCAGCCACTATCTTTCCTATTTAGGAGCTCTGGTGTTGTAGTGGTTAAGGCAGTTGGCTGTTAATCAAAAGGTTGGTGATTCAAACCTACTAGTTGCTCCATGGAAGAAACATGAGACAGTCTGCTTCTGTAAAGATTTATAGGCTTGGAAACTCAATGGGGGTTAGTATGAGTCAGAATTGACTTGATAGCAGTGAGTATCTTTCCTATTAATCACTTACTTATTTTTTTTTCTCAAGAACATTTTATATACCTTCTAGCTAAATTTGGACTATATTTCCTACCCATTACTCAAGTGTTCTGAGAAAATAACATTATGTCTTTAGAAAATGTAAAAACAAAAACAAAAATAGCTGTTTTTTACTATGCTTTCAAGAACTGGCACTTAAGGCAATGAAAATTTTGAAGATGGTCAAACACTGTTAAGTAAACATTTTACTGAAATATTACAAACTTGGAGAAAAATGCAAATATTTTCCAAATATAGCTCAATGCATTTTTATAGACTGAAACAGCCCTGTGACCACCACACAGATCAGGAAAGAGAACAAAACCAGCATTTCACACACCACTCCTTCACGATCTTGCCCAGTTAAAGGTAAACACCATCCTGGAGTTTTGTTACCACCCACTAGTTTTTGAAATTTATATAAATAAAATCAGTAAACATTAACTACTATTACACACACAGTCATGAAAACTCTTTCCTAAATAAAGAAAAAAGAGGAAGTTAAAACTCCCAAGTAAAGCCTAAAGAAACCTCATAAATAACAATCTCAATTTTATCCTTTTATATATGGAGAAACTGAACTCAGAGAGATGTCAAGTAACTAATCAAAGATCACACACACAGCCGAGTAAAAAGCAGAATTGTGTCTTGAACCTAAATTTGTTCACCCCAACATAAATACATTTCCCTCTATACCACAATGCCACATGAATAAGTAAGACATTGCATTTCTTTTTTTTTTTTTCTTCTTTAGAGCCTTGGAAACACTGTGGGGCAGTTCTACTCTGTCCTAAAGGGCAACTTGATGGCAATAGGTTTGATTTTTGGTTTATGAGTCTCAGTTTTCTTAACTATAAAATGTGTCTAGTAATAACTATTGCTGTAATTGGAGGAGGAGAAGATACACATATACATGGCTTAGTGCAGTGCCTGGCAATAGGGCGTAATGACTGCGTTTTGGAACTGCTGAGCAGCTTCCAGTGATGTTTTCTGTCTTCCCTTTACACTTTCACACACCTATTCTTCCAAAACAATATTTTAGGATCTGAATCATCAGGTTTGGTTTTGTTTGGTTTTGTTTGGTTTTTTTTAAAAGCTTGTTTTACGTTCAATGTAATGTCTACATTTATTTTCGTTCCCCATTCGCCATGTCCAGTCCTAACCCAGTCTCCTCCCCTCCCAACCCTGTAACCCTCCTCCTGTGCCCCTCATATTTATGCACTCCTGTTTGTCCTGCATTTCCTCAGTTTGAACATTGGTTCTCTGGTGTTCCATGGTCTATTGCTCTAAGGGATGTATTGCCATAGAGTATATGGGTGCCATCCTAGGTTGAGTGGTCTGCATGTACATCTTGTTAACTGTTGAGCTGAGAGTCCGCCCCTGGGGGTGAGTTTTATTCCAGGTGCAGAATGTATTCAAAGGCCATAGTATTGGGAGTGGGAGCTCTGGTAGCATAGTGGCTAAGGCACTTCACTGCTAACCAGAAAGCTGGTGGTTCAAACCCATCAGCCACTCCTCAGAAGGAAGATGGGGCAATCTACTTCCATAGTGATACTGCCTCGGAAACCCAAGAAGGGGTCGCTATGAGTCGGGTCTGACTCGAAGGGACATAACAACAACAACAAGTATTGGGAGTCTCACCAGATTTCATCTGACCAGTAATTCTGGTCATTATTGAATTTTGGGATTTTGTTCCACATTTTCCCTCCCACTCTATCCAGAATTTCCAGATTTGATTCTTTCCTGAGTGGTTGGCATTGGTAGCTAGGCACCATCCAGTTCTGGTCTTGAGGGCCATCATGTCCTAGGGCTGATTTTTTTTTTTTTTCTTTTTTTTTTTTTTTTTTGGCGTTCTTCTTCACTTCCAATGCTAGGAGACCATTAGCTGCATCTCAGATGGCTGCTCGAAAGCTTTTAAGACCCCAGTTGCTATTCACCAATGTAGGATGTGGAGCAACACTTTTATGTATTTTGCTGTTCCAGTTGAGTCTGATGTCCCCCAGTACTATGGTCCTGAGACAGTAGATCTATTGGATCTCTCTCCCATAGTGTCTGGTTGTCTGTGAGGGATTACTCTGTGTCTGTCTTCTATTGTTTCTGTAAGGACTGCAGGTATTTTGTATCACTAGTGTCTGTGCAAGATTAGCCTCAGGGGAATCTATCCTTGGTCTAGAGTATACTTCTGTTCACTGACCCTCGTCTGATCATCTCAAGTGTTTATGTGTTTATCTGTAGCCCGGTGTTTAGTGTTAATGGCAAAGCAGTATTGTGGACACATTGGTTGGTATTAGCATCTGTTGTCTACCTCTTATGTGCACAATTCGGTGTCCTCCCATTTCCTAATGTTATTATGGTGGTCATATATCCTTCCTGTTTATCCCTCCCCCTACCCATGTCAGTGTGTAGATCCAACTAGTGTGAAATTAATCCCTCACCTTCTCTCCCCATCCTGGTAACCTACTAGGTGAGTTCCCTTTCCCAAGCAAACTCTTCTCTGTCTTTTTACAGTAATGGGCTCATACAGTACTTGTCCTTTGATGATTGACTTATTTCACTCAGCATAATGTCCTCCAGATTCATCCACATTGCAAGATGATTTGCAATTCACACAATTCACCATAGCAAAGAGATGGAAACAACCTACATGCTCATCAATGGATGAGTAGATAACCAAATTATGATATATCCACACAATGTAATACTATGCCACATTAAAGAACTATGAGGAATGCGTGAATCAAGACATTGCATTTCTACAAGATAATCATCACCTGACTTAGGGTTTCTAAAGCTAAGCCAAGCCAAGCTCATGGCCATTGAGTCAATTTGACTCATAGCAACCTCTCCTTTGGTTTTTGAGGAGGTTATCTACAGAAGTAGACTGCCCAATCTTCCTTTCAAGGAGTGGCTGGTGGGTTTGAACTACCATTCTTCTGGTTAACAGTCAAATGCCTTAGGCACTACGCCACCAGAGCTCCCAGTCTAGAAATTTTGCTGACAAATACTTGATTGTCTCTCAAGAACACAAAGTCTGTGGATGACACTATGTGGTGACTCTTTCACTGGTGTTATGGATTGAATTGTGTTCCTAATAAAGATATGTGGAGATCATAACCCTTGAGCCTATGAATGTGATCTTGTTTGGAAATAAAGCTCTTCTTTTTTTTTTTTTTTTCCAGTTAAAGTAGGTCATACTTCAGTAAGGTAGTCTTAATCCTAATTTCTTCAGAGTGGTATCTTATAAAGGGTAGAACAGACACAAGGGGAAAAAGTCATATACAAGGGGAAGACACCATGTACAGATATAGCCACAAATAACAAAAAAACGCCAAACGTTGCCGGTAGCCACTAGAATGGGACAGTTTTCTCTCTAAGTCTGCAGAAAGAATTCACACAGCTGGTATTCTGTTTTGACTTCTCTAGAGCTTTGAGAAAATACATTTTAGTTCATTATAACCATGCACTTTGAGGTATTTTGTTATGACAGCCCTAGGAAACTAAGATAACTGGGTTAGTACAAGCCTGAGGAGAGTAGTTATAGGCCACGTTTCCACATGTCTATTGAAGAAGTTTCAACTCATTGGCACACAACTAAGGAATGGTTTTATTTCTTCCAATCACTATTCCAAGTGGTTACATTATTGAGTTCTCCTTCTCCACTCCTTAATGACATTTAAGGTGATCTCACTGCTTTCTTGGGACTTTCTAAATTCTCAGTCCAATTTAATATTTCAGTCTCATATCTAATTCAAAGCTAACCACTTCTATCACCAACTGGATCAGTGGCTCAAGAAGCCTGATGTGGAGTGGAGGGCATTATCTTCTTTTATATTCTTTCTCCTCCACCACAACCTTGAATTGTGATGTGGGAAGATATGGCCCACTTCCAAGTTACCTTTTTTACTTCTTTTCCTTAGTCGTGATCCTTATGGTTGGGTCCAGCAAAGAGAAATACAGGAGGCAGAGGTCTTGCTACATAATTGGCCACCTCTCCATAATGAGGAGCATCCCTGCTCTCACTCTGCTTTAGTCTGATTCCATATAATGATAGTGGTCCACATCAGTATGGCAGCATATGTCAACGTGGGGGCCCATGCCAATGTACTGGCCTCCACATAGTTCAGAGTTCTCACCAACAGCACTATTGATGTTTTAGTCTGGATGAGTTTTTGTTCTTTGGGGCTGTCCAATGCAATGTAGAATGTTTAATAGCAACCCTACCTTCTACCCACTACATGCCACTAACATCCCCTTCCCAACTGTGACAACAAATATTGTAAATTTTGGAAAGAAAATTCACCTTGGTAGAGAACCACTGATATAGATTGTATGTATAGAATTCTCAAGAAGCCTCACCAGTAATCTTTACCTTTACACCCTTCACTGTGTTCCATACCTCCTTGCTTAGCCTAGAAGTCACCTGGGCTGGCCAAGGATATCTGACCTTATATAGATAGTCTTTTCTATGAAACACCAAATGTTTCTCTTCTTAGCTTTCCAAGAACTGTAGAAAATTGGAATGAAGGTCACTTTCACCTTTTTCATTAAAGATGTTGTCATTCAATGTCATTGAGTTGGTTCCAACTCATTGTGACCCTAGGTACAACAGAAGGAAACACTGCTTGGTCCTGCACCAACTTCACAATCATTGTTATGTTTGAGCCCATTGTTGCAGCCACTGTGTCAGTCCATCTCATTGAAGGTCTTCCTTTTTTTGCTGACCTCTACTTCACTGAGCATGATGTCCTTGATAACATGCCCAAAATACATGAGACAAAACCTCACCATCCTCACTTCCAAGGAGAATTTCAGCTTTACCTCTTCTAAGACATATTTGTTAATTCTTCTGGAAATCCATGGTGTATTCTACACTCTTTATAATACCACAATTCAAAGTCATTTATTCTTCTTCTGTCTTCCTTATTCATCGTCCAGCTTTTGCATGCATATGAGATGACTGAAAATACCATGGCTTGGGTAAAGTGCACTTTATTTCTCAAAGTGATATCCTTACTATTTAACACAGTAAAGAGATCTCTTATAGCAGATTTTCCCAATGCAATATGTTGTGACTTCTGGACTGCTGCTTCCATGGGCTTTGATGGTGGATCAAACTTAAATGAAATCCTCAACAACTTGGATCTTTTCTCCATTTATCTTGACGTTGCTTATTGGTCCAGTTGTTACTGTTTTTTTGCTCTTTGAGTTGAGATGTAATCACACTGAAGGTTATCATCTTTGACCTTCATCAGTAAGTGTTTCAAGTGATCTCAACTTTAGGTAAGCAAGGTACTGTTATCTGTGTATCACAGATAGTTAATGAGTCTTCCTCTAATCCTGATGCCAAATTCTTCTTCATATAGTCCAGCTTTTTGGGTTGTTTGCTCAGTGTCATTGAATGAATTGTGTTCCCAAAAATATGTGTCACCTGAGCTGCATCATGATTCTCAGTAGTTTGGCAAACATGTAATGATGTAATTTAGCAGTTGTGTAATGATGTGATCATGCCCCATAATGTGATCTGATCTGATCAGCCAATCAGTTATAAGGGAATTATGCTGGGATTCTACACCTTTACTCAAGTCACAGCCCTGATCCAAAGAAAGAAGAATTTCCCTGATGTGTGACCTGCGTCACATTTTATTTTCACAAGAAGAGCTGGGAGTGGGGCACGTTCTTTGGACTTAAGGTCCCTGCACTGAGAACTTCCTAGACTCAGGGGAAGATTGATGTCAAGACACTTGGAGCTCTCTAAGGGATTCTGGGCTTACAGATGATGAAAGAAGACAAGGATCTTTCCCCAGAATCAACAGAGAGAGAAAGCCTTTCCTTTGAGCTATTACCATGAATTCAGACTTCTGGCCTCCTAAACTATGAGAAAATAAATTTCTATTTATTAAAGTCATCCATTTGTGATATTTCTACTATAGTAGCACTAGACAACTAAGACACTCAGCATAGAGATTGAATAAGTACGGTGAAAAGATGTAACTCTTATGCATACCTTTCCTAAAGATACAACTGTATTCCTGCTGTATTGCTGCTGTGAAATATTTCAGTAAATTGTCAGCCTTTAAGAAGGCACAGAGAGAATCCTAGTCAAGAAGTCACCATCTTCTGTGTTAATCACTCCTGAAACTTTAGGGTATATATTTCAAGCTCTCTCAAGAACCCCCTTCCACTCTCTGCTCCAATAGCAGGTTCTGATTGTACCTGTGACTTTATGTAGCTCAACAAGCCTTCAGTGAAGGGATAGAATGCAGCAGAATATCTAAGTACATAAGTAAATACATGTCCTGGGCACCACTTGAAGGGGACACCACTAAGCAGTTTCTATTAAACTTCTATGGCTCAAAATTCTTCCTCAAGCATGGTAGACACATAAACATAGTGGGAGGGTGCAGAAGAGAACACCTGTCCTGGGTGCAAGTCCAAGTGGATGCCAGATAATGTGCAGAATGACATTCCAAGGTGTCAGAAATATGAAAGGTGCTTGACTGAGGTAGGCAAACAAGAGGGGAAGGGAGGCATTTCCTTTTTCTTTCTTTTTTTTTTTTTTTTTTTTCCTTTTTCTTTAATCTTTTATTGTGCTTTAGATAAAAGTTTACATGGCAAATTAGTTTTTCCAATCAGTAGTTTATGAACAAACTTTTCTGTGACATTAGTTGCAATCCCTACAATGTGTCAGGATTCTCCTTATTTCCACCCTGT
Source organism: Orycteropus afer afer (assembly GCF_000298275.1). Classification (NCBI taxonomy): domain Eukaryota; kingdom Metazoa; phylum Chordata; class Mammalia; order Tubulidentata; family Orycteropodidae; genus Orycteropus; species Orycteropus afer. The sequence continues at coordinate 12,196,679 of NW_006921592.1, read as the reverse complement.
GTTCTCCACTTCCATTCATTCAGCTGCCTAGTCCCTCCTATCTTTGTCTTGGGAAAATGCTGCCCTTTTGGGCTCAGTTGACTGTTCTGAGGAGCACATTCTTCCCATTGTTTGTATTACAGTCCTGTCTATTTGGAATCCACTCAATGGCAATGGGATTATATAGCTGGAAAGTGTCCTCTGGGACTTTCTTCAGTTTCAAGTTAGAATGTTTTCTCAGGGAAATAGTCCTAATACAAAAAAGAATAATAGCTCCTCTGTTGTCCATTGCTGCCATACATCTCATAAATGTCTCCTAAGACAATAGCTCCTTGCCTGTATGAACTTGGGTGAAGGTTCTATGATGCAGTGACATGTCTGCTTGGTGATTTCATGGACAATATACCATAAACATGGCTGACTTGTGAAATTATCTTCTTGCATTGCTTGCTGGAAAATTGTTATCAAACACTGGTCAAGGTCTGGATGGCATCCTTCAAGTGTTCCATAAATCACTACCTTGAGTGCTCTGGACAGGAAATGATCTTGGCAGGCACCTTACCCAATCCCTCACCTGATGTTTCAATGACTTCTTTCTACCTATGGTCATGTTCACTTATATATAAAGCAAAATGTTTGAAAAATATAACCATAGTAGAATTCCATATGAATAAGCCTCATTTTGAGGGTCAATGAAGCCATGTAAGAAAGTTGTTTTTAAAGAAGCTGGTGTTATGAACTGAACTGTGCCCTCCAAAAACAGCTATTGAAATCCTAACCCAGGTCCTTGGAATTGTGATCTTGTTTAAAAGTAGTTTTTAAAAATGTTATCAGTTAAGTTAACATGAGTTCACACTGGTGGAGGGAGGCCCTCCCTATCTAATCAGAATGGTGTCCTTATAAAAAATGAGAAGAAACACAGAGAGAGAGAGGAAAAATGGCCATGGGAAGATGCATGAACAAGCCAAGGAACATCTGTGGCTACCAAAAGCTGGGAGAGACAAGACAGGATCTTCCTCTAGAGATTTCAGAGGGAACATGTCTTGACCAACCCATTCATTTGGACTTCTAGCCTCCAGAATTGTAAGGCAATATATATTTCTATTCTTATAAGTCACTTAGTTTGTGGTGTTTTGTTATAACAACTCTAGGAAATTATATTGGTCTTTAAGATTCCTCATTGAATAGGAAAATTCTGCTCCCAATCTTGCTTGCCTCTGCAGTGCCTTGTCATTATATGCCACACCATACAACTGGGGTCTACTAGATGTGAACAAGCAATAGCTAGAGTGAAAAGAGAACATTACAAGAATTTGATCAACCAGTCTTACCCTAACACAAGCAGTTGGTTGTATAGTCTACCTTGAGCCAATCCATTAACCACTTTTGACTTTTAGTTTCTTCATCTGAAAACAAGAGGGTAAATCAAGAGAACAGTAGATTTTCTCATACTTAAATGTTTTCAGCTGTTAAGTTCCACAAATCTCACCTTTTATGTACAGTATCCAAAACTCTCGATTGCTATTCTGTTCATCTGATTTTGTTGCCCACATTCTCCTGCTAAACTTCTAGTTATATTACCTAATCCACACAGATCTTTCCCTTCTGGGTGATGTTATCCTTGAGAAACATACTTAAAATTACAGCTAATTTTCAGTCTTGGAAGGAAATGCTAAGGGGTCTAGGTGATCTATTCATTTTCTAACATTGTCATAACAAGTTACCACTGGTGGAGAGAAATTATTTTCTCACAGTCCTGGTGGCATAGTGCCTAAGGCATTTGACTGCTAACCAGAAGGCTGGTCGTTCAAACCCACCAGCCACTCCTCAGAAGGAAGGCTGAGTGATCTTCTTCCATAGAGATACCAACTAGGAAACCCAAGGAAGCGTCACTATGAGTTGGCAGGGAGTTTGGTTTTAGTTTGGTTTTCTTTAAGTCAGAAGTTTGTAGGGCTTAGATTGTTTCTTTGCTCCAGGTTTTCTAAGGCTGAAATCTAGATGTCAGCTGGACAGCTTCTTACTGGCAGGCTCCTGGAAGAAGCTATCTGCCAGCTGATAGTGGTTGTCAGCAGTTTTAGGTCCAGTTCCTTATGGGTTATTGAATGAGGTCTTGTCTACTGGGAGCATCCTAAGCTCCTGAAGGCTTCTCTCCACTCTTTGCACATAGGTCCTATATCTCAGAGACAGCAGTGGCACATCAATTCCTTCTCATGCTTGAAATTTCTCTAACTTCTCCTTCTACCAAAGCTTATCTTTCTATCCAGATAAGATAAGATCCAGAGGAGAGAAGGGATTGGTAGTATAAAAACAACTTTATTCATAATACTAATCTGCTCAGAAACTTATAATAGCAGCTCACATTTAATGTGCATTATTACATGTTCATCACTTCACTCATACCTAAATGCATTGCTTCATTGAATCCTCACAAAAATATTATGTGGTAAATCCTCTTATTATCCTCATTTTACAACTGAGGTAGCTGAGGCTCAAAATCTTAAATGTTGTGTCCACATAACTGGTTAAGTAGAAGAGCCAGGATTCACATAGGTTTCTTTAACTCCAGATCCCATGCCCTCAGACACTCATTTTGCAACTGAGAAGTCAGAGAGAGGTTCACAGTGATTGTGTGATTTTACCAAAGATGCACAGATGGTTAATGCAAGTGTTGGGGAAAAAAGAACTGGATCTTCACCAGTCTTTGCATATACCTGGCTGCTTACTCCAACTCACAAAATGCCCAATGCCCTTTAGTCAGAGTTGACCCCATCATATTTTGTCCTTACATTACTAGCTTTTATTATTCTCTGCTCTTCATCATTAAAAGTATAAATTGTTTTGTGGTCTTGGTCATTTAGGAAATAGTGGAGCAATAATTTCCTTCGTATTTTTTTAAATTGTGGTACAATTTTATTATATAACATAAAATTTGCCATTTTAACTGTTTTTGAGTGTACAATTCAGTGACCTTAATTATATTCACAATATCGCACCACCATCATCACTATTTATTTCCAATTTGTTTTCATTACCCTAAGCAAAAACTTTGCACCCATTAAGTACTAACTTCTCATTTCTCCTCCCACCCAGCCCTCTGTAACTACCAAACTACCTTCTGTCTCTAAGTATTCTCCTATTCTAGATCTAGATCTTTAACTTAGGTGGGATCATGCAATATGTAGCCTTTTGTGCTGGATTTGTTTCACTTAGTATAATGTTTTCAACATTCATTCATGTTGAATCATGTATTAGAACTCCATTCTCTTTATTGATGAATAATATTTATATAAATATATCTCATTCTGTGTACTCATTCATCTGTTGATGGACATTTGGGTTGTTTCCATCCTTTCATTATTATGATGCTTTTGGTTATTGGTTATGCTGCAATGAACACTGATGTACAAGTATCTACTTGAGTTGCTGTTACAAACTTTTTGGTCACATATCTTGGAGAGGAATTGCTGAGTCATACAGTAGTCCACCACTCATCTGTAGGTTGTCATATTGTGGTGGCTTGCATGTTGCTGTGTGACTGGAAGCTAGGCCAATGGTATTTCAAATACCAGCAGGGTCAACCATGATAGACAGGTTTCAAAGGAGCAGCCAGACAGAGACAGAGTGGGAAGAAGGATAAGGCCATCCATTTCTGAAAATACTGGCCACTGAAAACTTTATGAATAACAGTGAAACACTGTCTGATATATTAATGGAAAACTTTATGAATAGCAGTGAAACATTGTCTGATATAGTCCTGGAAGATGAGCCAATCAGGTTGGAAGGCACTCAAAATATGACTGAGGAAGAACTGCCATCCAAAGTAGAGCTGACCTTAATGACATGGATGGAGTAAAGCTTTTGGGACTTTTATTTGCTGATCAGTCATAACTCAAAATGAGAATAAAAGCTACAAACATTCATAAATAATCAGAACATGGAATGAACAAATGATGAATTTGAAAAAAATTGGAAGTTGTCAAAAATGAAGTATAGTGTGTAAAGATCAGTATCATAGCATAGGCATTAGTGAGCTGAAATGGTATTGGCCATTTTGAATCAGACAATCATGTGGTCTACTATGCTAGGAATGACAAACTAAAGACGAATGGTGTTGTATTCATCTCCAAAAAGAACATTTCAAGATCTATCCTAAAGTATAATGCTGTCAGTGATAAGATAATATCCATAAGACTACAAGGAAGATCAATTAAGACTACTACCATTCAAATTTACACACCAACCACTAAAGTCAAAGATGAAGAAACTGAAGAATTTTAGTAACTTCTGCAGTCTGAAATTGACCAAACATGCAATCAAGATGTAGTGATTATTACTGGGGCTTAGAATGCAAAAATTGGAAACAACGAAGAATTTTCAGCAGTTTGAAAATATGGCCTTTGTGATAGAAAGACACCAGAGATTCCATGATAGAATTTTTCAAGACCAACAATTAATTCAGTGCAAATACCTTTTTTCAACAATATAAATGATAGCTATACACATGGACCTTGCCAGATGGAATACACAGGAATCAGATCGACCACATCTGTGGAAAGAGGTGATGGAGAAGATCGCCATCATCAGTTATAAAAGGCCAGGAGCTGACTGTGGGATAGACTGCTCATATGCAAGGTCAAGTTAAAGCTGAAGAAAATTAAATCAAGTCCACAAGAGCCAAAACTACAACCTTGATTATCTACCATCTGAATTTAGAGACCATCTGAAGAATCAATTTGATGCATTGATCACCAGTGACCAAAAACCAGATGAGTTGTGGGATGACATCAAGAACATCTTACATGAAGAAAGCAAAAGGTCATAAAAAAGACAGGAAAGGGGGGAAAAATGCATGTCAGAAGACACTCTGAAACTTGTTCTTGAACAGAGAGTAGCTACAGAGAATGGAAGAAATGATGAAATAAGAAAGTTGAACAAAAGCTTTTAAAAGGGATCTTGAGAAGACAATGTATTAAAATGAAGTGTGCAAAAACTTAAAGTTAGAAAACAAAAAGAGAAGAATATGCTCAGTATTTCTCAAGCTGAAAGAACTGAAGAGAAAGATCGAATCTTGAATTACAATATTGAAGGATTCTATGAGTAAAATATTGAATGATGCAGGAAGCATCAAAAGATGGAAGAAATACACAGAATCACTGTACCAAAAAGAATTGGTCAATGTTCAACTGTTTTAGGAGGTAACATATGATCAAAAACCAATGATATTGAAGGAAGAAGTTGCACTAGAGGAATTGGTGAAAAGCAGGTTCCAGATATTGAAGGAATACCTATTGTTCTGGTTCTCTAGTGCCTCTCTAACAGAAAATATCACAAAAGTGGCTTTAACAAACAGGGATTTATTATCTTCCATAAAGATAATGCCTCAGAAACCTAAGGAGGGGTCGCTATGAGTTGGATCTGACTCTACAACAGTGGGTTTATTTTTCATTTAGGAGGCTATAAGTTTAAGTTCAAAGTGACAGCTCTAGGATCTGGGAGAAGGCCTCTTGGCTTTGGGCTTCAGCTCTACCTCTTGCTCCCAGCCCAGTGGAGCTGGAGTCATCTCTTAACTTGGGAAGCTACTGGCTGCTGAGGCTGACAAACCCAAAGTCAACAAGTAGAATGACACAGTCCCAAGATTATCAAGCAACTCAGCAGGCCACTAGTTTAAGTCCAGAAACAGTCCCAAGATAGGCAGGCAACATGGCAGACTGCTGAATGAAGACTTGGCTACATGCAGGGTCCAAGCATACCAAAAAGCTCAAAGACCTTTCTCAAAGCTTTTTCTTATATACTGGAAGCAGACCACATCCCTAAGGCACCTACCTAGCTGCTCATAACATATTGCACCATAGAGTTGATTGCCAGCCTCATCATGGAGAATCACTACATACAGCTGCCCAGCCACTAAAAACCAGGCCCAGCCACGTTAATACACAACTTAACTACCACACCCATTGAGATGTTTCAATAAACTGATGGAGTGCTAGAGGCATGTACTCAATTATGCCAAGAAATTTGGAAGACAGCTACCTGGCCAAATGACTGGAAGAGATCGATATTTGTGGTCATTACAAAGAAAAGAGATCTAACAGAATGGGGAAATTATCAAGCCATATTATTAATATCCCATGCAAGTAAAATTGTACAGAAGATAATTCAAAAATGATTGCAGCAGTATATTGACAGGGAACTTCCAGAAATTCAAGCTGGAATTAGAAAAGAACATGGAATGTAAGGCATCATTCCTGACACTGAATGGATCTTGGCTGAAAGCAAAGAATATCAGAAAGGTGTTTACTTGTGTTTTATAGTCATGAGAAGGTATTGAAATGTGTGGATCATAACAAATTATGAATAACATTGCAAAGAATGGGAGTTCCAAAACACTTGATTGTGCTCATGAGGAACTGGTACATAGACCAAGAGGCTGTCATTTCAACAGAACAAGGACATAATGGATGGTTTAAAATCAAGATGAGTGTATATCAAGGTTACATTCTTTCACCACACTTATTCAATCTGCTTGCTGAAGAAATTATCTAAGAAGCTGGACTATATGAAGTAGAATGTAGCATCAGGATTTAAGGAAATTAACAACCTGCGACAGGAAGACAACTCAACTTTGCTTGCTGAAAGTGAAGATGACTTGAAGTACTTACTGATGAAGATCAAAGACTACCATCTTCAGTATGGATTACACCTCAACATAAAGAAAACAAAAATCTTCACAACTGGACCAATATACAATATCATGATCCATTGGGAAAAGATTGAAATTGTCAGGGATTTCATTTTACTTGGATCCACAATCAACATCCATGGAAGCAGCAGTTAAGAAATCAGACATTGTATTGCACTGGACAAATCTGCCTCAAGGGACATATTTAAAGTGTTAAAGAGCCAAGGTGTCACTATGAAGATTAAAGTGTGCCTAACCTAAGCCGTGGTATTTTCAATTGCCTCATATACATGTGAAAGATGGACAATGAATAAGAAACAGCAAAGAAGAATCGATGCCTCTGAATTGTGGTATTGGTGAAGAATACTGAAAATTCCAGGGACTGCCAGAAAAACAAACAATTCTGTCCTGAAAGAAGTGCAGCCAGAAGGATCCTTAGAAGGTAGAATGGCCAGACTTGGTCTCACCTACTTTGGTCATGTTGTCAGAAGGAACCATTCCCTGGGGAAAGATGTCATGCTTGGTAAAGTAGAGCGTCAGTGTATAAGGAAAAGACTCTCAACAAGATGGATTGACACAGTGTTGCAATGATGAGCTCAAGCATAGCCAGGATTGTGAGAATGGCTCAGGACTGGTCAGTGTTTCATTTTGTTGTTTGTAGGGTCGCTATGAGTTGGAACCAACTCAATGGCACTTAACAACAACAGCTTGGGAATCTCAAGTGTAATTTTTTAAGGAACTATGAAACTGTAGTATAGTGCTTAAGGCACTTGACTACTAACCAGAAGGCTGGCAACTCAAACCCAGCAGCCACTCCTCAGAAGGAAGATGGGGCAATCTACTTCCGTAGTGATACTGCCTCAGAAACCCAAGAAGGGGTCTCTGTGAGTTGGGTCCAACTCGACAGCACATAATAATAACAACAACCATGAAACTGTAGGGAAAATAAAGTTAATCTATAAGGACCCCATACCTTTATAACAAATCTGTCCTGGACAAAGTGCAGCCGGAATGCTCCTTGGTAACCAACAATGGCCAGCCTTCATCTCACCTACATTGGTCATGTTGCCAGATGGGACCAGTCCCTGGAAAAGGATATCATGCTTTGCAAAGTGGAGACTCAGTGAAAATAGGGAAGACCCACAACAAGATGGATTGGCAAAGTAGCTGCAACAATGAGCTCAAGTACAGCAAGGATTGTGAGGATGGTACACAACCAAACAGTGTTTTGTTCTGCTGTACATAGGGTCACTATGAGTCAGAGCTGACTTGATGGTGCCTAACAACAACCTTTATAATGCAAAAATATAAATTTGATATAAATAGGTTTTGGAACTTGGACTTATATCTAACTATCTTTCAGACCCTTAAAGAGAAATGAAAGTCACTGTTGTTGTTGTTGTTAGTTGCCATTGAGTCAATTTTATCTCTTGGCAACCTCATGCATACAGAGTAGAACTGCACTCCACAGAATTTTCCAAGGCTATGACCTTTAGCAAGCAGATTGCCAGAACGTACTTTAGAGGCACCCCTGGGTAAGTTTGAACTGCAAACCTTTCAGTTAACAGTACAGTGCTTAACCACCCAGGGACTCCTTAACTAGACAAATGTTATGTTATGTTACATTATGTTATTTTATATTATGATGTTACACTATGCTTTGCTATGCTACAAATAAGGTCACCTTAAGTCAGAGCCAATTTGACAGCACATAACAACACTTAGACCAAAAGAGAATGGAAGGAGAATATCTCACCACCAGAAATTGTATATGAAAGACTAGGGTTTATAATATTTGCTCTTCTGTTTCAGTTGTAAGCACTTGCTCAAGCATGTAAATAAAATACACAGTTGGTCCTAAAATGGTTACAGCCTATGGTATAATTGATGACATACAATGCTCATTTGAACAGAATATAGAGAGCAATTAACCGGTTCTTTCCAAAGTTCCTTGATAGGGCATTTTGAAATTTTATTGAAATGACTTCAAAGTGTGAAATTTGAAATCATGGTCAATTCTGTGAGCAGTATTATTTTCAGACACATTCAGCAAACTCAAAAAGTTATTGTGTAAACCTCATTTATCCAATATACTTAAGAAATAATGTATTTGGCATATATTGTAATTATGCTTATAAAGTCAATCAGTTAATATAATGTTTGCATTTACTATCTCATTTAATCACCAGAACAGCCTATACAAGATGAGTTTATTATGCCCAATATTCACATGAGGACCTGGAATCCTAGAATGGATAAATAGTTTACCCAAAACCAGACCACTAAGAAGAGGGAGAATCTAAGATTCCAAACCACATTTGTCTGATGCACATGCCCCTATTGCCTTCCCTGCTATGTAATCAGTATCTTCTCCAGAACAAAAAATTTTAAACAAAATTTAATGGTATCAAATTAGAGCAGAGCCTCAGGCTATTGCCTGCATCTTAGAGGAAATTCCACTTACTACTCATAGAAATGAGTTGAAAACCCCCCGTGGAGGCTAACTGAGACTCTACTGGTAAAAACAGAGCAGATGTGCCCGTCCTAAAGATGGGAGATGGTTGGAGGATGTTTTATTTCTTCCCCACCATCTGTTGCCTGGCTCGGAATCTCAAGACTCAGATGCTCCAGGAGATGAATGGGTAATTGTCTCTCTGCTGTAAAATGACTGAACTTTGAGGTGGTTAAGAAACAAACAGTTGCCATCAAGTCAATCCAGCTGGGGAGGCGGGGCAAGATGGCGGACTAGGCAGAAGGATTGCACAGACCCTCTTCAACAAAGAAAAGGGAAACCAATTAACACAGAC
>NW_006921592.1:12159915-12180099 GCF_000298275.1 Orycteropus afer afer | reverse complement strand
GAAGAGTATGAAGGGATGGACACTGGGAGGAGGTAACTATGGGGAGGAAGTGGGAGGGGAGCTGCTGCATTGTAAATTTTGGTCAATGACGTGAGACAAAGTATATGTGAACTGCTGTATGAAAAGTGAATTTACTCTGTAAATCTTCACCCAAATCCTAAAAAAAAAAAAAAAAAGCCTTTTGGGATGTGGACTAAAAAAAAAAAAAAAAAAAAAAAAAGTCAATCCAGCTGATGGTGACCCCATGTGTTTCAGAGTAAAACTGTGCTCCATAGGGCTTTCAGTGGTTGTGATTTTTTTTCAGAAGTAGATCACCAGGCTTTTCTTCTGAGGTGCCTAGGTGGATTCAAACCAACAATCTTTCAGTTAGTGGCTGTAAACTTAACCCTTTGTACCACTCAGGATTCCCTGAGATTTTAGTGCACTATTATCCCTCTCCCTTCAACACTGCTGTGTCTATAGCCATTCACCATCTGTAATTTTTCCGAAATAATAGGCAGATGTTGGGGAGGTCAGAGAGGTTGGATGCAAAAGAGGAAGGGGAGGATAACCAGACCATACTGACCCTCACCTCCAAAAGCTGGAGTTGAATAAGGAGCAAATGAGGAAGTACCTAAGGTTTGCTGGAAAAAGGGAAGAGAATGAGATTGGAGCAAGATTTGAGAATGGATTAGACAGAAGTCACTAGAAAGTAGTGAATGCACTCCAAAAGTCCTCTCATGGGTAGAAAAGGGAACTTTGACAAAGAATTAATAAGCAAAATGTAAATCTGTTGTATGTCTTTACCAACTCAATTGAGACTTCTCAATGAACTAGTTATTCGTGAAAGAACTTAAGAAGCTTACCTTCCTTTCTTAATTTATTGGGGGAAGGGAATAGTGGAATGAATTTACTCCTAATAAAAAGTGAACACAAGGTGAACAAAGCTAATCCAGGAGAATAATCAAAGGAGATCTCATGGTAACTTCAAAGAAGTAGGCCTGGAAAGCAGTCTATTTTAAACTCAGCATCTTATAAGTAATATGATTAAGAAATTAGATGATTTCTTATATATATCTGGATGATATTGTGAAGAAAACATGACAATAAAGGAAATTAGAAATTCTAGGTAAAACAGAATGCTCTCAAGAAAGCTATGGTCTAGATGTGTTTCAATTAAAAATATGTGGCCAGATTTTGAGCAACTGATAGTTGAGTAATTTCTTTCCAGCAGTACTATTTTAGTGACATAGGGTTTCTACCAAGAGCTACTTCCTAAATCTGGTGGATTAAGAAATGACACAAACTACTTAAAGTAAAAATGGTACCAATAAAAGAAAGCAAAATATAATTGCAGATGTCAGTAGCTTATTCCTTTTTATAACTGAATAACATCCCATGGTATATTACTTGCAGCCTATCAGTATGTTTAACCATTCACTCAAAGACCAAGAGTCAATTTTAAACATTTATTAGAGTTTTTGGACTCATCTACCTCAAGAATAAAGATTTGTCAATTTATCCAAAGAGATTTGCCTTGGCAGTGTAAAAGGAGAGATAAATTCACCTGAAGCAAGACAGAATGGAAGGAATTTGCAATTGTTGAGTACTTATTGAATAGTTGTCATTTAGTTTTCAAAGTAATCTCACACTAGCTATAGCACTCATTTTAGTAATAAAAAAAATCAAGGCTCAAAAAGATTAAATAAATCCATACAGCTGATTATGATTGAATCCATACCCTCTACCCTCCATTACACCACATTGGCGATCATGTAAAAGTGAGGAACCAACAGGACACCCTGGATTAAAAATCAGCACCCATTCTGGAAGAACAATGAAACCAGCTACAAGTGAGAGTTCAGAACAAAAACTTTGATTGCCTGCCTTCTGGTTTACTTTGACCATGATGGCTTTTTTTCATATCTGGCTTCATTTACTTGACAGCTCTATAGCTCACAATTATAAACCAAAGTCCTACCACCACCAATTGCTGTCAAGTAGCAACCCCATGTGTGTCAGAGTAAAACCATGCTCCATGGGGTTTTCAATGGCTGACTTTGTGAAAGTAGATCACAAAGTCTTTCTTCCAAGGTCCCTCTGGTGGACTCAAACCTCCAACTTCCCAGCCCGTTGACCATTTGCACCACCTGGAGACTCCAAGTTGTGCTACCTCGAACAACACTAAATAAATAAAGGGATGGGGGGCAGAATAATAAAGCTAGAATCAGTTGGTATTATTTGTGTCAAATATGAAATGGGGGAAAAAATCTCCAATACGTGTGCTCCCTCAAGGAATTAAGTTCTTGAAGATAAAATAGTTCCTGTTCTTCAATTCCTCCCGCATGCTGACACAGAACAGCTCCATAATTTTTTTGTCACATGCTTTCAGATTAATCATTAGAACCACTACCTCTCTTGTCAAGCTGATTTCAAAATGACACCAGAGCTCTGAACTGGGGCGGCAGGATTGTCCCTCTGATAGCTGTGTGTGTGTGGCCACACTGCCATCCACCCTTGGAGAAGATGGAAGGCGTCTTGCTTACTAGACAGAGATAAATTCCTCGCTGGCATGCTCATCAGACACTAAGCCAAAATCATCTCCTTCCCACTCTCCTTTCCTTCCTCACTTTGGTTATTTATAGAGATCACAGGTGAATCGGAGAAATTATTACAGTGCAATGACTGCTGAAAGGCTGGGAGCTAAAGAAGATGGATTATCATGGCTCTGACATGATTTGTATGGATTTCCAAAATTAAGCTGTTCGCTTAGAGTGACCAGCTTCCTCCCGCCCTGGGCATCGCAGCTGCCCGGGTGATAACCTTCATCTGCACTTGGGAGCCGAGAAAGCTGAGCACGTTTCCCATTACCTTTCAGGCGAGTGTGTAGGGTTCTTCTGGCCCCTCAGTAATAGCAGGGCTGCTGGTGAACAGAGTGATAAACACCTACTGAGAGGGATGTAGCGTGAAAAGATCTCATCACCTGCCATTAGCTCACCGATGAATAATGCAGCATTTTCTGTGGCAGGTGTCAGGGGTGGGAGGGAGAATTGCTCCCGTGAATGCTCTGGTGAGCACTTCGGCCCAGAGGAAGAGGGGAGAGCAACAGATGCATGTGACGAAATTACACAAGCTATTGTGTTTTAAAAGAAAGGGGGAACTTTTACTGCACAAATACCTGGCAGGTTTCCTTTCTTTCTTCCTCTGCCCTTTCAGTCAAGGCAGGCTAATGCAGCTTTCTCTTAAACTCGTATTGGAAACTGGACCCCTTGCAAAGGAACAGCTTCTCTTTAGTTGCATTACACAGCAAATAGCACACTTCTGCCTCTAATTCCAGTTCTTTCTCTAGATTGGAAATCTTGGTCTTGATCTTTATAGGTGGATCTTTGATGTGTTTTCATTAAACTTCACAAGCATGTATTAATGTCTATATGCATTTGTACCCACATGTCCATGTGAGCACACACACATGCATACACACATGCTAAAATTGTAATTTGGGGCCAAAAGAACGACCAGATAAAGGATTGGATTAATCCTTTTTAATCCAATAAAAAGGATTATTGCTTTTGAGAACCTGTATAAAGAGAATAATATCACAGAACTAGAGTCAAAGACAAAAATGGAGCCCATTATTGGTTATTCAGAACACACAAATTCATCTGTCCCGAGAGCCACAAACCGAGGTGCTATTTAGCCTCAGATCCCAACATGAGAAGAAATTTTGATGAAGTTTGGGCTAACTTTCCTCAAAACTGATACAATGTTTGATAACTCAGGAGTAGTTTTTCAACCAGTTTTCATGTAATATGCAATGTGGCCAAATGTGAGAATTAAATTCCAGGACTAATTAGCCAACACCTTCACCCCAAATCCCATATTTTCTAAGGCCAAAATGCAGAATTCACTTGTTGTGTAAGGTTCACCATTTATGGTGAAGAGGAAAATAAAAAAAGATGAATGAAAATCCTCCTCTGTTTAAAATGAGACTAGAGAATCTTTACAGGGGCATGGATGTTCTCAGCGCCTTCAAGTTGGCGCTTCATCATGGTGACCCCGTATACGATGGGATTGGACTGTTGTGATCCATACGATGGTCATTGGCTGATTTTTGGAAACAGCTTGCCAAGCCTTTCTTCCTAGTACATCTTAGTCTGGAAGTTCCACTGAAACCTCTTCAGTATCATAGCAACACACATGCCACCACTGATAGATAGGTAGAGGTGCATTGGCCAGGAATTGAACCCAAATCTTTTGCATGGAAAGTGATAAGTCTACCTCAGAGCCACCCTTGCCCTCTTTGGTGCATACTGACCATTGCCATCAAGTTGATTCTGACTCCTGGTAACTGTATGTTATAGAGCAAAACTGCTCCATAGGATTTTCTTGACTATAATCTTTATGGAAGCTGATCACCAGGCCTTTCTACTACAGCCACTGGGTGGGTTTAAACTGCCAGTCTTCAAGTTAGTAGATGAGCACAAACCATTCCACTAAAACATTCACTGAGCAGGACACAGACACTGCTTCTTTCTAACACATGGTTGTGCATCAGCCCCTATCAGTGGAGCAAATAAAACTCCCAGCCATGCGTCCAACACCAGGAGTGAGGGGAAAAGATTGGGTCAGACTGAAGCACCATGCAAATTAAAACAAAGCTTGCCTTTGACTCTGCTCATGTCCTTTCTTCATTATTTTCCACATGAATATCCTGACAAAGGTGAGTGCACTTATGCAGTTGACAGGACAGAAATGGAAGTTTTCCAGAGAATCAGGGACTCTCTCAGTTTCCTAGTGCTACTGTAATAGAAATATGACAAGTGGGTGGTTGTTAAGAGTATGAATTTATTTTCTCACAGTTCTGGAGACCAAAAGTCTAAATCAAGACCTTGGCTATGTTGGTTCCTTCCTTATCAGTAGTAGCCCTGGGCATTCCTTCATTCCCTGGTGATCTTCATATGGCATCTATCTTCCCCTTTGTGTATGAGCGTCTGTGTCTAGTCTATTATTTTTATAATTCAAAAGTGATTAAATTTAGGATACAGGCTACCATCTATAGCCTCATTAACATAACAAAGAAAACTCTATTTTCAAACAGGATTACATTTACAAGTATAGTGTTAGAATTACAACACATATTTTGGAAGGGGTACAATTCAACCCATAACAGGAACATGTAGTCCATGTATCATCCCTCTTTTTTCTCCTTACCCCAGAAGGCCTGGACCCATATATTGCCTTCAGCTAGCCAATAATACCTACCTTAGTCTTAGCCTCCTCCAAAATAAACCAACTTCCTTGATTATTTCTGGTTCCTTGCTTCCTTAAAACTCTCAGCACATTATCAGAGACGCTATCAGAATCTATCAGAATCCACTTACTAATTCAACATTTATTAAGCACATTTGATGTGCCAGAAAAGTAGAAAGATACTGAAGATAATCACATCCCTGCACCGAGGAGAACTGCATTCTAGTAAAGGGAACAGGAAACAAATAATTAAACAAATAAACAAATAAGATACAAAATTTAAAGATTGTGATAATTGCTAGAAAGGAAATAAAATCAGCAGGATGATGTGCTGAAGAATAATAGGGAAAAGAGACACATTAGGCTATGTGGGAGTAGACACTTGACCAAAAGGTAAAGAAGATAAAGCCACATGCCTTAGTTCAGGTCCTCTGGTAAGTGGATGCTAGACAGGATAAAGATGTAGAAGTTTTATTGGGGAAAATATGTATGTGAAAGGAAATAGAGAGCAGGAGAAAGCGCTATCACTCATCTGTCAGTTTGTCATACTGTGGTGGCTTGTGTACTTCTGTGAGGCTAGAGGCTATCCCACTGGTATTTCAAATATCAGCAGGATCACCCATGGTAGACAGGTTTAGCAGAGCTTCCAGACTAAGACAGACTCGTAAGAAGAAAGGAGCCACTACTACACAAAGAATTGGCCAGTGAAAACCTTATGAACAGCAGTGAAACACTATCTGATATATTGCTGGAAAACTTTATGAATGGCCATGAAACATTGTGCAATATAGTACTGGAAGATGAGCCCCTCAGGTCAAAAGGCATTCAAAATATGACTAAGGAAGAGCTGCCTACTCAAAGTAGAATCAACCTTAATGATGTGAATGGAGTAAAGCTTTCGGAACCTCCATTGCTGATGTGACATGATGCAAAATGGCAAACAGCCATTAATAATTGGAACATGGAATGTACAAAATATGAATCTAGGAAAATTTGAAGCTGTCAAAAATGAAGTGGAATGCATAATATTGTTATCCTAGGCATTAGTGAGCTGAACTGAAAGGGACTGGTTTTGGACATTTTGAATCAGACAATCATATGATCTACTATGCCAGGAATGACAAATTGAAGAGGAATGGTGCAGTATTCATCATCCCAAAGAATGCTTCCAGATCTATCCTGAAGTAAAATGTGGTCAGTGATAGGATAATATACATACACTTACAAGGAAGATCAGTTAATATTGCTATTATTCAACTGTACACACCACCACCAAAGCCAAAGATGAGGGAATAAAAGATTCTTACCAACTTCTGCAGTCTGAAATTGACTGAACATGCAATCAAGATGTGTTGATTATTACTGGTGA
This sequence comes from Orycteropus afer afer, assembly GCF_000298275.1. Lineage (NCBI taxonomy): Eukaryota > Metazoa > Chordata > Mammalia > Tubulidentata > Orycteropodidae > Orycteropus > Orycteropus afer. The sequence goes on along the minus strand of NW_006921592.1, from coordinate 12,173,501 downwards.
TTGGAATGCAGAAGTTAGAAGTAAAGAAGTACCACCTGTAGTTGGAAATATGATCTTGGTGATAGAAATGATCCCAGAGATTGCATGATAGGATTCTGTAAGACTAACAACTCATTCATTACAAATACCTTTTTTCAACAACATAAATGGTGGCTATACACATGGACTTCACCAGATGGGATACACAGGAATCAGATCGACTACATTTGTGGAAAGAGGAGATTAAGAAGCTCAATATCTTCAGCCAATACAAGGCCAGCAGCTGATTGTGGAACAGAACATTAACTTCTCATATGCAAGTTCAAGTTGAAGCTGGAGACAATTAAAGGAAGTCCATGACAGCCAAAATATGACCTTGATTATATCCCACCTGAATTTAGAGACCATTTAAAGAATAGATTTGATCCATTGAACACCAGTGACCAAAAACCAGAGGAATTGTGGGATGACATCAAGAACATCATCCATTAAGAAAGCAAAAGGCCATTAAAAAGACAGGAATGGAAGAAAAGACCAAAATGGATATTAGAAAGGACTTCTGAAACTTGCTCTTGAATGTAGAGTAGCTAAAGCAAATGGAAGCAATGACAAGATAAAAGAGCTAAGCAGAAGATTTCAACAAGCAGCTCGAGAAGACAAAGTCAATTACTATAATGAAATGTGCTAAGACCATTAATGGTTATTAGTTAGATAACCAAAAGGGAAGAATATGCTCAGTATTTCTCAAACTGAAAGAACTGAAGAAAAATCCAAGCTTCAATTTGCAATATTGAAAGATGTTATGGGCAAAATATTGAATGATGCTGTTGCTGTTGTTGTTATTTGCCGTCAAGTCAGCCCCGACTCCTAGAGACCCCTCCTTGGGTTTCCGAGGCAGTATCGCTACGGAAGTAGGATTGCCAAACCTTCCTTCCAAGATTGAATGGTGCAGGAAACATCAAAAGAAGATGGAAGGAATACACAGAATCACTGTACCAAAAATGTTCAGTGTTCATCCATTTCAGGAGGTGGCATATGATCAAGAACCAATGGTATTGAAGGAAGAAGTAGAGGCTTCACTGAAGGAAGTGGCAAAAAACAAAGTTCCAGGAATTGATGGAATACCCATTGAGATGTTTCAAAAAACATGTTGTGCTGGAGGCACTCACTTGTCCATACCCAGAAATTTGGAAGACAGCTACCTGGCCAACTGACTGGAAGAGATCCATATTTGTACCCATTCCAAAGAAAGGTCATCCCACAGAATGTGGAAATTATCGAATAATAGTATTAATATTGCATGCAAGTAAAATCTTACTGAAGATAATTCAAAAACAGTTGCAGCGGTACATTGACAGAAAACTTCGATTGTCATTGAGTCCTTTACAGATGTAATTAAGGCTCAGGGCCTTGAGATAGGGAGATCATACTGGGTTATCTGGGTCAGATCAAACTAATTATATTATTCCTTAAAAGAAAAGAACTTTTCCAGGCTGAAAGGAGAGGCTGAGTCAGGAGATGTGATCATGAAAAATGGTCAGAGAAAAGCAACATTGCTGGCTTTGAAGATGGAGAAAGGAGGCCATGTTTCAAGGAATGTGAGTGGCCTCTAGAAGCTGAAAGAAAGAAGTGTAATATCACAAACCAGTTGGAACCATGCCATCATCCAAACCAATCCCTCTAAAAGAAAATGAGCTTGGCAGTTACTCTGTTCATGAGGTTAAGCCTCTGAGACATTTCTGCTGTAGGCTTAGTTTGGAAATTCTAGAGCAGCATCAAATTTTTCACTGCCCCTCTTCCTTTCACAGCCATCTCTATCTTTCTTTCTTTCACCCACTATTTTGATAATTCCCTTCTTTATAGTGGAGCACCAATTTCTCAGGCCAGCAAGGCTATTTCAAATGCACAACAGTTAGTTACCTATGGTTCTGTACTGCCAATGGATTGAACTCAAGATGTATATTTTAATCTGTTTAATTATCCCCAGAGCCTAACACTATTGTTTGACCTTAGTGGTGATCAAAGACCTATTTCTTGAATTACATTTTAATATATTAAGTGGCTGAAAACATTTTCCAATGGAAAGATCAAATGTTACTCACTAAAGATTATCCTGGATGTTTTTAACTTAATATATTCATCCAGTGACCTTGTGTAAGTGTTGGAACTAATTAGAATTATTAATTTATACTAACAGAGATAGTTCTCATTGACTGGTGAGAACATTTTTTTTAATACTATTCAGTAATTAGTTCTACTGATGAAATCTCCTCAAAATTAGTATTTAGATTTTAGTGTTGAAGTAGATGAAAGAAGGCATTTAAACAGAGTTTCAGAGCATAAATCAACTGTGCCCCTTTTTTGTGTTGTCCTTGATCCATGTTACAAGTCCTTAACAGATATCAAAAAACTTATGTTTTAAAACGGTTAAATTGTGACAAAATCCATGCTGACTGGGGAATGTCACAACAGTATTGGTAGCTCTTCTTTGAAATGAGGCCACATTCATCACATTTACTCTGTGGTGTAAGGGACTTAGAGCTTATCTGCAAGAGTACATATAGGAGGGACCGGGCCCAACTATCTTGGTTTCCAACCTGCTGAGATAAGCAATCCACCATTCATAATGCTGGGTGACGGCAGCCTTGGTGAGTTGTGTTCTGGGAGCCTGGAAAACAATACCAGGCCAGTCCCTCAGACACTTTGTATAGCTTTTGATAAGTCAACAAGATTGGACCAGGTGAACATGCCTCACCAAATTCATTAGGACATGCCAGCACACATTATTATAACTGAAAATCACAAGCCAGAACAGATCCTTTAGGAGATAGCTTATTATCACCAGGCTGTTCGGTAACATAATCTCTCACAGATGTTGTTAACTATATCAGCTCTCCTTGGACAAAGCTGAACTACAATGGCTCTCTTATCCAATTATAACAATCACATCTTTACATGCCATTGTTCTTGAAATGTGATGAATTCACAAGTTTGTAGAAATACTGATCTCAAAAATGTAAGCACTTCTCCTCAGAGAAGGCTTATAGCTTCCTAAGAACATTTTCAGCATTAGGAATAAGAAATATAAAATATTCTGAAAGAATTATTTGGTGTTGTTGTTAGTGTTGCTGTTCTTGGCTTCTTAAATTATCTGAAGACAAAATTGCATCTTCTCTTAAATATGAGGGCAAGAGCATTACAAAATACATATTACAGGGAGATATAGAAAAAAAAGAAAAATAGAAGAAAATAATAAAGAGGAAAAATACATAAAATGTAGGTGTAGTGTGGCATTTCTGTATCTTAAAGTAAATAAAGATGAGCTTCGGTGGTTAAAGCATAGGCTCCTCACCAAAAGATCAGTGGTTCTAACTCACCAGCCACTCTGTGAGAGAGACATGAGGCAGTTAGCTTCCATTAAGATTTATAGCCTTGAAAACCCTATGGGGCAGTTCTGTTCTATCCTATAGGAGCTCTATGAGTCAGAATCGACTTTACAGTAGGCAGAGTAAATTAAAACTGGCTTTAAAGAACATCTAAACAATTGTTGGGTTTCAAGCACATATCACATTTTTCTTCAAACATTCTAAATAAATTGCTCAGAGATCTTAAATCTGTGTAGAATAAGTTCTTTCTCGATTAAGGGGATTCACTCCTATGATATGCTTCTTTGTCAGTAATTCCAATAACCAAAAGCAAAACAACAAAAGAATCAGAGGGTTGCTTTATGTAGCATCAGATAAAAGAGAAATGACATAAAAGGAGTATTTAATAGTACATAAAATACAGTGAAATGTTGTCTTTGAATTGTGGTGTTGGCAAAGAATGCTAAAAATACCATGGACTGCCAGAAAAATGAACAAATCTGTCCTGAAAAAAGTACAGCCAGAACGTTCCTTAGAAGTGAGAATGGCTAGACTTTGTCTCTCATACTTTGGTCATGTTGTTAAAAAGGACCAGTCCCTGAAGAAGGGTATCATGCTCAGTAAAGCAGAGGGTCAGCACAAAGGGGAAGACCCTCAATGGGATAGACAGACACAGTGGTTGCGATGATGGGCTCATGCATAGCAAGGATTGTGAGGAGGGCACAGGGCCAGGCAGTGTTTCATTCTCTCGTGCATAGAGTCTCTACGAGTCAGTGCTAACTCAGTGGCACCTAATAACAACAAGCTAGGCTACATATGGGAGCGCTGGTGGTGTAGTGCCTAAGGCATCTGACTACTAACCAGAAGGTTGGCGGTTCAAACCCACCAGCCACTCCTCGGAATGAAGATTGGACGATCTACCTCTGAAGTGATACCACCTCGGAAACCCAAGGAGGGGTCACTGTGAGTCAGACCCGACTCAACGGCAATGAGTTTTGTTTTTTGTGTTTTTTTTGTAGACTACATATAGGAAATTTTTATATTTTGGGAAGCTCATCTTCTACAAAATAAAGCAACATAGACACCAGCCTCCAAAGAGAATAGGAAAATGTAGAACATTTACTGGGTTATCTGATCTCTTAGATATACATGATTACACCATTAGAGCCAAAGAAGTCATGTCCTTAAAATGTCACATTGCCAGTTTGACCAATTTGATTGGATCACTGTTGGGCCCTTTTCTGGTTACATAGTGCCACTCTGACCAAAAAAAAAAAAAAAAAACACAAATGGGATTGCCTTAACAAACAGGAGTTTATTCTCTCACAGTTTGGAGACTTTAAGTCCGAATTCAAAGTGCCAGGCTCTAGGGGCTGGGTGAAGAAAGCCCCTCAACCTTGGCCTTCAGCTCTGACTCCTGTTTCCGGCCCACTAAAGCTGGAGGCTTTTCTTCACTCAGCTACTGGCTGCTGAGGCTGAGAAGCCCAAGGTTGACAAGTAGAAAGGCACAGTCCCGATGTTACCAAACCACACAGCACACCATTAATTCAAGTCCACTGAAAGTCCCAAGGTTGGCAGAGCATAGTAGTCCGCTGAACAATGACACAGCTACATGCAGGGTTCAAGTATGCCATAAGCGAGAGACCATTCCCAAAGTTGTTTCTTATATATGGGAAGCAGACCACTTCCCTAAAGCAGCTATTCAGCTGCTCACAGTAGATTCCACCATGAAGCTGATTACCAGTCTCATCACGGGGAATACTACATCCAGCTGCCCAGCCTCTCAACCAGGCCCAGCCAAGGTGAAACACAGACTTAACTACTACAGGTCATTTATCTGAAACAATGAGTTTTCTTCCCAGATAAACTAGAGTTAGGCATAAAATATTAAAGACATGATTTGGTTAGTATTGTGAATTGAATTGTGTCTCCCTCCCCCAAAATATGTATTGATATTCTAACCCCTGTACCTGTAAATATGACCCTTTGAAAATTGTTTTTCTTATATTATGTTAATGAGGTCATATCCATGTATTGCAGATCCTAAACCTAATCACCCCTGAATACCAAAGTGATAATAATAATAATAATAATAGCAGAATAGAGACAAAGACAAACACAGGGGGAAGAGGAAGATGGAGGGAGATGCCTTACAAGCCCAGGTATGCCAAGGTTGCTGGCAGTTACTGAAACAGACAACATAGGACCTCCCCCTAGAGTCACACCCTGAACTCAGACTTATAGCCTCCTGAACCATGAGAAAATAAATTCCTATTCTTTTAAGAAATTCACTTGTGATATTTGTGTTACAGCAGCATTAGGTGACTAGGACAGCTGATTCATTGAATATAGGAGCTATAAGAGGTTATTTTTCTCCTATGTAAATTGGGTAGATGCAATTCTGAAATAAAAGAAAAGAAGAATGAAATGTAGAAGAAAAAGCTGTAGATACGTGGAGAGAAAATAAGAGAAAGTCTAATCCAGCATTTAAGTGTCTGATTCCAGGTGGCTCCTAAGGACCAGCAGCAACGTTCATTCCAATAGTTTCTACCTTTTATTCAAGCTGTGTTCAGTGGGTGTTTATTATTTCCAGTTAAAGACTCCCAATAATTTAGGAATTGGTAGGGAGATGAATTAACTAGTAAAACAGATTAATTAAAGCAAAGAAGGATAAAGATTCAGGTGGTCCTCTTGGGCAGTTTCTGCATTGAGTTTCATACCAGCTCTTTCTACTGAAAGACCTTTAGCTGTCCCATAGAAAATACTCATACATCATTGCTCCCTAAAATCTGGTCATGCTCCTATTACCCATGAGGCCAACTCTCCTTGCTTGGTATAAGATAGCTTGCCAGCTGAAGTTCTGGCCTTTAAATATCTCAGGCAAGGGATACAAAGGAAAAGTCCCATCCGCATGTGGAAGCAAAATATCAATGTTCCTACAACTTTTTCCATTTTATATATATATATATATATATATATATATATATATATAGTCTCTTTCTATTTTTCCTTACTTTAATTTCAATAATTCTATGCTCAAAAAAGGATGTTGGATGTGTTATTGTTGTTATATGCCGTGGCATCATCTCTGACTCATAACAACCGTACAAACAACAGAATGAAACACTGTCTGGTCCTGTGCCAGCCTCACAATCCCTACTATACCTGAGCCCTTTGCTGTAGCCTCTTTGTCAATCCATCCCTTTGAAGGCCTTCCCCTCTTTCACTGACCCACCACTTTACCAAGCATGACATCCTTCTCCAGGAATGGTCCCTTCTGATAACATGATCAAAGTAGGTGAGACAAAGTCTGGCCATTCTTGCTTCCAAGGAGCATTCTGGCTGCACTTCTTCCAGAACAAATCTGTTAGTCTTTTTAGAGGTCCATGGTACTTTCAGCATTCTTCACCAACACCGCAATGCAAAAGCATCAACTCTTCTTCAGTCTTCCTTATTTATTGTCTGGCTCTCACATGCATATGAGGTGATTGAAAATATCATGGTTTGGGTTAGGTGCATCTTAGTCTTCAAGGAGATAACTTTGCTCCTTAGCACTTTAAAGAGGTCTTCTTCAGCAGATTTGCCCAATGCACTATGTCTTTTGATGTTTTGACTGCTGCTTCCACTGACATTGACTGTAGAACCAAGTAATATTAAGTCCTTGACAACGTCAATCTTTTCTCCATTTATCTTGATGCTGCTTATTGATCTAGTTGTGAGTATTTTTGTTTTCTTTCTATTGAGATGTAATCCATACTGCAGACTGTAGTCTTTAATTTTCATCAGTAAGTGCTGCAAGTCATCCTCATTTTCAGCAAGCAAAGTTCTGTCATATGCTTATCTCAGGTTGTTAATGAGCCTTCCTCCAATCCTGATGCCATGCTCTTCATATAGTCCAGCTTCTTGGATTATTTGCTCATCATACACACTGAATAAGTATGGTGAAATGATACAACCCTGACACACTTCCTTCCTGATTTTAAACTATGCAGTATCCCCTTGTTCTGTTTGAACAGCCTCCTGGTCTGCGTACAGGTTCCTTAAGAGTACAATTAAGTGTTCTGGAATTCCCATTCTTCTCAGTGTTGTCCATAATTTGTTATGATCCACACAATCGAATGCCTTTGCATAGTCAATACAACACAAGTAAACATCTTTCTGGTATTCTTTGCTATCAGTCAAGATCCATCTGACATCAGCTATGATATCCCTGGTCCCACATCCCCTTCTGAATCCAGCTTACATTTCTGGAATCTCTCTGTCAATATACTGCTGCAACCGTTTTTGAATTCTCTTCAGTAAGATTTTACTTGCATCTGATATCAATAATATTGTTCAAAAACTTTCACATTCTGTGGAATTACCTTTCTTTGGAATTGCTACAAATATGGATCTCTTCCAGTCAGTTAGCCAGGAAGCTGTCTTTCAAATCTCTTGGTACAGCTCAGTGAGTGCCTGCAGCGTGACATCCATTTGTTGAAACATCTCAATGGGTATTCCATCAATTCCTAGAGCCTTGTTTTTTGCCACTTCCTTCAGTGTAGCTTAGACTTCTTCCTTCAATACCATTGGTTCTTGATCATATGCCACCTCCTGAAATGGATGATCACCTGCCAATTCTTTTTGGTATAGTGACTCTGTGTATTCCACTCATATTCTTTTTATGTATGTTTCCTTCATCATTCAACATATTGCTCATGGAATCTTTCAATACTGAAATTCAAGGCTTAATTTTTTCCTCAGTTCTTTCAGCTTGAGAACTGCCAAGTGTGTTCTTCTCTTTTGGTTTTCTAACTCTAGGTCTTTGCACATTTCATTATAATAATTGACTTTGTCTCCTCAGCTTCTTGTTAAAATCTTCTGTTCAGCTCTATTATTCTGTAGAGTCTTCCATTTGCTTTAGCTACTCTCCCTTCAAGGACAAATTTCAGAGTATCTTCTGACATCTCTTTTGGTCTTTTCTTCCTTTACTGCCTTTCTAATTACCTTTTGCTTTCTTCATGGATGATGTTATTTATTTATTTATTTATTTTCTATTGTGATTTGAATGAAGATTTACAGAGCAAATTCACTTTCCATACAGCAGTTCACATGTACTTTGTCTCTTGTCATTGACCACAGTTTACCACAATGTAACTGCTCCCTTCCTACTCCCTCCCCATAGTTACCTCTTCCCAGTGTCCATCCCTCCATATACTCCTGTCCCATGAGCTGTCTCCCTGTGCATAAGCAGCCATTTTTTCTCCCATGATTGTTCTCTCCAAGAAGTGTATCTCCTTGAGGTAAATGTCCAACTCATATGCCTGTATTTTGTTTGGCTGGAAACCACAGGTGTGAGTTCAATTCCAGACCTGAAGGGCAGGTAGGGGCCATAATCTCAGTGGTTCCACCAGCTCTATCGGACCAGCAAACCTGGTCCCCACCTTTTTTTTTTTTTTTTTCTCCAAATGATTCTGAGTTTTGTTCTCAAAAAACAATGTTCACATTGTTCTCCCTCTCTATCAAGGGTCTCCTACATAGATCCCCTATGGATGATGTTCTTGATGTCATACCACAATTTCTCTCATTGTCAGTCATTGATGTTCAATGCATTAAATTTATTCTTTAGATGGTCTCTAAATTCAGGAGGGATATACCCAAGGTCATATTTTGGCTCTCATGGACTTCCTTTAATTATCTTCAGTTTCACTTGAACTTGCATATGAGCAGTTGAAGGTCTATTCCACAGTCAATTCCTGGACTTGTTTTGGCTGAAGATATTGAGCTTCTCCATTGATTCTTTCCACAGATGTAGTTGATCTGATTCCTGTACACTCGATCTGGTGAAGTCCACATGTATAGCCACCATTTGTGTTGTTGAAAAAAAGATATTTGCAATGAATAAGTCATTGGTCTTGCAAAATTCTGGATCATGTTATCTCCAGCATCATTTTTATCACCAAGGCCATATTTTCCAACTGCCAGTGATTCTTCTTTGTTTCCAACTTTTGCATTCCAATCACCAGTGATAATTAGCACATCTTGATTGCATGTTTGGTCAATTTCAGACTGGAGATGTTGGTAAAAATCTTCAATTTCCTTAACTTTAGCTTTGGTGGTTGGTGTGTAAATTTGAATAATAGTAGTATTAACTGGTCTTACTTGTAGGCATATGTATATTACCCTATCACTGACAGCATTATATTTCAGGATAGATCTTGATACTCTCTTTGTGAGGATGAATGCCGTGCCATTCTTCTTCAATTTGTCATTCCCAGCATAGTAGAACATATGATCATCTGATTGAAAATGGCCAAAACCAGTTCATTTCAGCTCATTAATATCTAGGATATTGATCTTTATGTGATCCATTGCATTTCTGACAACTTCCAATTTTCCTAAATTCATACTTCATATATTCCATGTTCCAACTATTAATGGATGTTTGCAGCTGTTTCTTTTCATCTTGAGATGTGCCACATCAGCAACTGGGGATCCTGAAAGCTTTACTTTATCCACATCATCAAGGTAGGCTCTACTCTGAGGGGGCAGCTTTCTCCAGTCATATTTTGAGTGCCCTCTGACCTGAGAGACTCATCATCTGGTACTATATCACACAATGTTTCAGGGCTATTCATAAAGTTTTCCAGTAATATATCAGACAGTGTTTCAGTGCTATTCATAAGTTTTTCACTGGCCAATTCTTTGAGAAGTGGATGGCCCCTTCCTCTTTCTGAGTCTGTCTTAGTCTGGAAGCTCCAATGAAACCTGTCCACCATCAGTAACCCTGCTGGCATTTGAAACACTAGTGGCATAGCCTCCAGCCTCATAGCAATACTCAAGCCACAACAATATGAAAAATTAACAGACAAGTCTGTCTCCCTTAGCTATTCCAAACTGCTCTGCTCATTTCCTGGTCTCCCCTACCCTGCTTGCTTACCTGGCATGGCCCCAGGGCAAAAACACCTGCTTTCAGTTGGTCCTGGGCCGGCTTATTGGGGCCTGCCCCTGGGGCACCTCCATGCTTGCAAACACCCACTTTCCACTGGTCCCAGGGCTAGCTTACTGTTGGGTAAGAGTGCGCAAAATTAAATTTTGATACCTCCTTTGTAAATTGGGCATTGGTGATCTAGTATCTCTCCCCTCCCTTTGAAAGTCAAGTTAGTTGTCTCTTACTGATTATGTTTTTGGATCCTTAGACAGGTTAGTAGTCTCTTATTGGTTATGTTCTTGGATCCTTAGCCAATAGTGAGACACAAAGAATCTCATTAACATTCATTATACTTAACTGGTTTAGGCCAGTAATGATTTATTCCTGGGGGATGATACTTTGCCAACCAAACAAAAATGAGGTTATCGCTTTAAGGGACAAAGGCTGTATGGTAGACAACCAATTGTATATCACATAGAAGAATTTGTATTTTTACCCAGAACAAGACCTATTTCCCTTCAAATGGTTGGAGATACATGGAAGCTATACAAGGAGGTATGATTGCCTTAGGGCTAGAAATTTCTGAAGTTTGACTTTAAAACAAACGAACAAACAAACCTCTAGACCCTATGCTTCTTAAGCTTCCCTCTGTGTTTTCCAACTGCTATATTTCCAGGGCTTGGCATGAAGCCCAATATCTACAAATAGTTATTGATTGGCTGACTACAGACCAGTTACTTCATTATAAAAAGAGTTTTTTCTAAAATAATTCATTAATGCCAATACACTTGCATATGTGATTCCTTAATATAAACAGAGACAAAGCATTCTCTATTTTAACTCTTGTTCTTGGAATAGTCATGTTGTATGTATTTGTCAACAGTTAAAATTTAGTTTCTGCAGAAATACAATTTAAATCTACAATCCAATTAATGCATTAAAAGCTGACACAGTTTTGCTAAAAATCATCACTTGTCATGTATTCTGTGCCCTAGTATTACCCTCACAGATAGAGAAGGCTAAAAAAGGCCACCTATTACTGTAGAGATGTATCTAAAAAATCTCTCAGGCTGCCTGTAATAATCTCCATTATGTATAATGACCATTTTGATAATAGTTTTTAGAAGAGGTAATGGCCCTGCTGAACGGTTATTACCTGTCTGTTCATGCTGGAAGGAAGATGTAGAAGCCAGAGGGGACAGTCAAATGGTCCTTGTGGTGTATTCTGAGGAAATAAGAAATATTTAACAGAACGCAAGAAACAGACAAGTGAGCTCCTTTTGCGGCAGAACTGGCCACCTCTCTGCCACAAGCCTTCCTGATTTTCATAATTTAAAGCAAATTCTCCCAATAATGGACCTGCTCTCAGCCTTCAGACCAATTTCATCTGAAGCTTCACCACCTGGTCCATTAAGAGAAAGGGAAAAGACAAACTGCACGTTATCATATTCCCTCTCATGTTATTGTTAGTGGTGTAAACTCATAACAACAGCAAGTCAAGTAGAAGAGAGTAGATTCTTTCTAATTACCCTCAAGGAGGTCAAACAGAGGATGTGCCATGTTGCTATGGACCAAATTTGATCCAATCTCAGCCATAGCCATAACTAGAAAGAAGTCGTCTCTCTGTAAAGGATAATTTCAGAGAATCAGTGGCTTCATGCCTCTGAGACAAGTCATGACCCATCTCCTGGGATCAGAACAAATTTTATAAAGCTTAAAGAAGACTGCTGTTTATCCCTACTTAAGTCATTCTTATGCTTCCACTAAAATAGAGTAGGGAATAAGTCTGTCTAGAGATACAACAAAGGCTTTTGATGTGGAAAAATGATCTGAAGGAGACTTTTTGGAAAAAGAATTCTGCAGAATTAGGTCACAGGTCACTCATAGGTATTATTGCAGGCAGGGGTGGGGGAGGAGGTAGGCTGCAAATTCCAGGGTTAATTGAGGTCAGAAAATTCTGGTTTAAACCAGTATACACAGATGTTTGGTTGGTTGGTTTTGCTGTAAGACTTCCTAACATTTTTAACATGTTCATATGCATTGTGAGTCTTCAAGTGCAGGATAATGTAATGCATTTAGTGTTTCCCAAAAGTATTTATTTATAGAAATATTTGAAATATGTTTTTCCATTGGCATTTGACTGCTAACCGGAAGGCTGGTGGTTCAAACCCACCAGCCACTCCTCAGCAGGAAGGTTGGGCAATCTACTTCCATAATGATACTGCTTCAGAAACCCAAGGAGGGGTCGTTATGAGTCGGATCCAACTCAACGGCAGGGAGTTTGGTTTTATTGGTATACAACTATATATGGCTATTTGAACTTAAATAAATAAAATTAAGAATTCACACAGGTCGTTATTCACAGTCATATTTCAAGTGCAAAATGAACCTCACCTGATTAATGGCTACTATGTTGAACAGTGCTGATATAGAATAATTTCATCACTACAGAAAGTATTATTGGACAGCACGATTCTAAACAACAGATAGTAATTGAATTCAACTTAAAATGAATTTTTTTTAATAAATTTTATAAAGCATATATTCCTTCTCAAGATTAATTTATCTCCACAAAAAATACGATGGGAAAGAGAGCAGAATATCTAATATCCTCCTCAATCCTAAATAAACACAAGTTGCAATACTTGTGAGGACAATGAGTCCTTGAGTAGCACAAAAGGTAAAGTATTCAATTACTAACTGAAAGTTTGGCACTTCACAGTCACTCAGAGATGACTTGGAAGAAAGACCTGGAGATCTCTTTCCAAAAGGTCACAACTTCAGAAACCTTATGGAGTACAGTTCTACTCTGCACACATTGGCTTGCCTTGAGTTGGAATCAACTTGATGGCTACTGGTTTGGTTTGGTTTTTTTGGCTTTATGGGGATAAAACCTAGGTAACATGGGAAATTTAAAAAAGTTGGGAAAGTATTAACTTAGAGAAACTTTCAAAGAAAACAGCAGAGAAAGGCTCAAGGATGAGAAAAAAAGTAAACGAACTTGGGGAAAATTTATATCTGGTACAAAGGTTAAAACACCCATATAGAACTATTCAGACCATTCAGTGATCCACAAAACCAAAAAACTAACTCACTGCCATTGAGGCAATTCCAACTCAGAGCTATCCTCATTGGATTTCCAAGGCTGTAAGTCTTTATGGAAGCAAACTGCCTTGTCATTCTTCCACAGAGCAGCTGGTGAGTTTGAATTTGAACCACTGATCTTCTGGTTAGCAGCCAAATACCTTAACCACTGTACCACCAACGGAAGCAAAAATTCCAAGTTGTGATTTTCACTCTTTTTTAAGAATGAAAATTTTTTTTTTTTTTTT
>NW_006921592.1:12147481-12152862 GCF_000298275.1 Orycteropus afer afer | reverse complement strand
GTTTAGTCCAAATCTGCATCCTTTCCTTCAAGGCTCAGGGGTCCAAGATTATCTTCTGTGTCTGTATTTATTGGTTTCCCTTTTCTTTGTTGAAGAGGGTCTGTGCAATCCTTCTGCCTAGTCCGCCATCTTCCAAACAATATCCAAGAATGAAAATTTTTTAAATATCCTTTTATCAGTCATTGCTATATCCAAGGAGTGAGAGCTAATTTGAATTATAAAATGTTTTAAATAATTTTTTGGCACACACTAAATATTCAACACATTTAATACGAAGGGCAAAGAGAATTCAAATACATTATATATAGAGAGAGAGATAGTGTGTGCGGTTAAGGCATTTATACATAAATCACACACACACACACACACATATAATTGAGCAACTGTTCTTGAAAAGCTCATAGTGGGTCAGTGGATCAAGTATAGAACAAGTTCATCAGCAACACAACACTGGATATTGTTGCTATTAGATGCCATCAAGTCAGTTCCAACTCATAGTGACACTATGTATAACAGAATCAAACGCTGCCCAGTCCTGTACTGTCCTCACAATCATTGCTATGCTGGAACCCACTGTTGCAGCTACTGTGTTAATCCATCTTGTTAAAGATCTTTCTCTTTTTTTCTGACCCTCCACCTTACCAAGCTTGATGCCTTTCTCCAGGGACTGGTTTCTCTTAATAATATGTTCAAAGTACGTGAGACATAGTCTCACGACTCTGTCTTCTAAGGAGAATTCTGGCTGTACTTCTCTGGCAGTCCATGGTGTATTCAGTATTCTTCACCAATGACACAATTCAAATGTATCAATTCTTCTTCAGTCTTCCTTCTTAATTGTCCAGCTTTCACATACACTGCCAGAGCTCCTACGTGCTATTGAAAATACCATGGCTTGGGCCAGGCACACCTCAGTCTTCAAAGTGACATCTTTGCTTTTCAAAATTTTTGAAAGATCTTTTGCAGCAGATTTACCTAAAGCAATATGTCGCTTGAGTTTTTGACTGCTGCTTCCATGGGCATTGATGTGGATCCAAGAAAAATGAATTCCTTGACAACTTCAAACTTTTCTTGGTTTATCGTGATGTTGCTAATTGGCCCACTTGTGAGGATTTTTGTTTTCTTTATGTGTAATCCATACTGAAGGCTGTAGTCCTTGATTTTCATCAGTAAGTACTTCAAGTCCTCTTCACTTTCAACAAGTTTGTGTCATCTGTATATCACAGGTTGTGAATGAGTCTTCCTCCAATCCTGATGTGACACTCTTCTTCATAGAGTCTGGCTTCTCTGAGTATTTGCTCAGCATACACATTGAATAAGAAGCAAAAGGGTACGACCCTGATGTACACCTTTCCCAATTTTAAATCACGCAGCATCCACTAGTTTTGTTTAAACAACTGCCTCTAAGTTCTGCATGATCACAATTAAGTATTCTGGAATTTCCATTCTTCACAATGTTATCCATTATTTTTTTATGATCCACACAGCCAATTGCCTTTGCATGGTCAATAAAACACAGATAAACATCTTCCTGGTGTTCTCTGCTTTCATCCAAAATCCAACTGACATTAGCAATGATATCATTCCACACCCTCTTCTGAAACCATCTTGAATTTCTGGCGGTTCCCTGTTGACACACTGTTGCAAATATTTTTCCCCCATTTATTTATTTATTTAATATATTTTTAAATTTTATTGTGCTTTGGGTACAAATTTACAGAACAAAATTTGTTTTACAGTCAACAGTTCGTGTACATTTGTTGTTCATGCCCCGATTACCATCCCCAACCCTAACAATCTCTCCTCCCCTCCCATCTCTGTGACTACCCCCTCCCTGTGCCCTTCTGAACTATGCGCTCCTGTCTGCGCAGCTTTCCCTCTGTGTGAATGCTGCTGTCCCTGTGGTGTCCCATGGCTGGTTGCTCTAAGGGGTCTATCTCCCTAGTGTAGGTGGGTGCACCACCTTCAGGTAGGTGTTCTGCTTGTAGGTCTTTCTACTTTTGGGCTGAGAGCCAATCCATGGGAGTGAATCCAATTCCAGGCCCGAAGGGTAACCCAGGGCCACAGTCTTGGGGGTTGGATAATTTCTTTTAGAAGGATCAACACAAAACCAGTTCCTTTAAGGTGGAGGTTGAAAATGTCCCAAGTGTCCAACTTCTCCAAACTGCTGTACCACTCCATCATCTCTAACACCAACTATTTCTCCTCCCCTCAGTACTCTTCCTCCCATTTTTGGGTTCAGTAATTCACTGCAATGTCTCGCAGAACTCATCAACTGTACTGACAGGGGATTTATTAGGGAAGTAACACCTTACAAGTCAGATCAGGATCAACCTGGAAGTAACAGGGACAACTTAGGATACAGTTCTTCAATCAGGATATATTCCCAGCCTGTTTCTGCCAGGCCCTACTCTGGACTTGCTGCCACCTTGCCCTGGTAGGGCTTTGCTGCCATCTCACTGTGGGCCAGGAAGCTCACCACAGCCATCTCATGCTCATCTCCTAGTTCTCACACTTCCTGCCACTGCTGCTCTTGCAATGCCATCTGTCATGGTCTTCAGTGTTACAACCCCTTCTGCTCTTTCTCTCCCATGTCTCTCCCTAAAACCTCTGCCAGAGATGCTGGTAATGTAGCAAGCTTCTTATCAATTTCACGGCAAACCTCACCCCACTCCCAGCAAGATCACAAACTAATCAATCCACTACAAGGGTTCCAAGCACCTCATTTGAATTATATAAACTGCCCGATCCCATTGCTGGGCCATAATCACCTTATTTTCATAGTCCTACCCAATCATCATTTTGTGGGAGTTAGAAAACCATGGCTGGAAGAGCCACATTAAAGCAATTCACAGCAATACAGGCCACACCTAACCAAGGTCATTTCATGCTTGGAGGATAAGGTCCCTCTTCCAATTATTTTACCATCCAAAACAGTCATTAACAATTAGTCTTTCAGTAGGGCAAAGAGTCATCAGGGTGAGGTTACTCAGGCACCAGCCCTTCAGGTCTGCTGTTGGTGTCCATCTGATCTGGTTTCCAAACTTCATCTTGTCTTCACTCTTTCTGGTCTCTGATCAAATTTAACTGAGAAGATTATTCTCAAGGTATCAGCATAATGCTAGATTTCCCCCGCTGCATAATTTATTTATTCATTTTTTTACCTTCAGTTATTATTTCTTCTTCCTTCCATTTGTCATTATTTTTAACTCAAACTTTTCCACCTTGGGAGTGGACATCAGGTTCAGCTGCTGTGCCAGTCCAGATTGCTGATAGCAAGATTGGTCTCGCAAGTGTTTCTCCCTCAGTCCACTCCCATCCATGTTGAGTAGGGATACAAAGGCACAACACAAATGAGCTATCTCAGCCACTAGGCAATATGGCAGTGTTTTAATGTCAATCTCAATTTTGTTAGATGGGAGAAAGGTACAATCCATCCCATAAGGCCCTTGGGAATTCTGACATGCAGGTTCAGGGGTATAGTTACAGTCTCTTGCCTAGGCATAACTGCTTCTGGCAGCCACAGCTGCATCCCTGGTTCTGGGACTGCAGCATTTTGCTCATGTTGTCAGAAGGGACTATTCCCTGGAGAAGCATGTCATGCTTGGTAAGGTGGAGGGTCCACAAAGGAGGGGAAGGCCCTCAACAAGATGGATTGACAAAGTGGCTGCTGCAATGGGCTCAAGTATAGCAGGGATTGCGGAGCTGGTGCAGGACTGGGCAGCCTTTCGTTCTGCTGTGCATAGGGTCGCTATGAGTCAGGGATGGCTCGATGGCACCAGCACATTTCCAGTACACTGGACGACTGTAGTTCTGGTCCTGCTCGGCCTGCCAAGGGGCACAAAGTGATATTCGTCCTGCAGTTTAGATACTCCCCTCTACATTGGGGAAGAAGGCAAGTTTCACCATTCAGACTCATAATCGACCCCCATTGGATTTCCCAGGTGGTAAATCTTGACGGAAGTAGATTGCCGCACCTTCCTTCCACTGAGTGTCTGGTAGGTCTGAACCGTTAACCTCCTGGTTAGCAGTAAATGCGTTAAGCACTCCACCAGAGCTCCTAACTGTGTCACCTGGACTCCTTAATAAGCTGTTGCAAATATTTTTGAATTATCTTCAAAAAAATTTACTTACTTGTGATATTAATGATATTGTTTGATAATTTCTACATTATTTTAGATCGCCTTACAACCAAAAGGTCTTACCTTCTGGCACTGTATCAGACAATGTTCTGCTGCTATTTGTAAGGTTTTTTTGTTTTGTTTTGTTTTCTTGTGGTTCTTGTGTGTGCATGTGTGTGTGTGTGTGTGTGTGATTTGGGTGAAGTTTTATAGAGCAAATTCACTTTCCATACAGCAGTTCACATACACTTTGTCTCATGACATTGAACACAGTTTACCACAATGCAATGGCTCCCCACCCACTTTCTCCCCATAGTTACCTCTTCCCAGTGTCCATCCCTCCATGCACTCCTGCCCGCTGAGATGTCTCCCTGTGCACAAGCAGCCCTCCCCTCTCCCGTGATTGTTCTCTCCAAGGAGTGTATCTACCTGAGGCAAATGTTCAACTCATATACCTGTCTATTGTTGGCTGGACCACAGGTGTGTGTTCAATTCCAGACCTGAACGGAAGCTAGGGGCCATAGTTTCAGCAGTTCCACCAAGCTCTATCGGACCAGCAAGCCTGCCCCTCCCCTTCTTTTTCTCCAAATGATTTTGAATTTTGTTCCACATTGTTCTCCCTCTCTCTCAAGGATCTCTTAGATAAATCCCCTTCCAAGTGGATGACAGTGGTAGCTGGGCACCATTTAATTCTTCTGGTCTCGTAGTCATGTAGGCTGCAGATCAGATGGTGTACCAGTCTCTAGGACTAATTGTTTCCAGGAATATTGGTTTTCTTCATTCTTCTTTGCTCTGGATGAGGAGAGACCCATCATTGCATCTAGATGGCAGCTTGCTAGATTTTAAGATCCCAGTCACTACTCGCCAAAGTAGAAGGTGGGACAGTGTTTTGTATAGTATGTTATGCCAATTGAGCTTGATGTCCCCTGCGACTATGGTCCCAAGCCCACAGGTTGAACAACTCAGTCCCTCTGGGTAGCTGGCTGTGACCAAGCAGTGACCACAAACTTGCCCCTTGTCAGCTCTACTATACACCTGGGAATTCTGATCATTCACATAAACTTATAGGGCCATTGTCTGCCAATCCTATACATGTTCTTGGATACACTCTCCACTTCATAGACATACCTAATAGTTCAGCCTGTCCACCCATCTATGCACCCATATATCCATGTTTGCCTTCACTGACAATGCAGTACTGTATGTGCAAAAGGGTTCATCTTTGTTGTCTGTACCTCCCATGTACCTCTCTATGTCTTTCTC
>NW_006921592.1:12135332-12141621 GCF_000298275.1 Orycteropus afer afer | reverse complement strand
AAAAATTCAACCAGGAACAGGGAAAAGAAAAAAAGCTGAAAACTAGGACCTGGGAGGGGAATAATAAGAATAATAATAAAAAGGACAAAAGTATTAATAACAATAGTTCTTTTAAAACAGACAAATATAAGCAAACTAATCACCAGAAAAAAGAAAGCGAAAAAAAATAAAAATAAAAATAGAAAAAGAAAAAAAAATCGGTGGAGGACAGTGCAGGGCACCCACACTCCATCTGAGCACACAGACTGTGATGGAGTTCCTGTGGGCTCAGAAGGTAGGTGGGAGTGGGAATGGCCACACCTCCATTTACCAAGCGGGTGTAGGTTATAAGAGTAACAAGAGGAATGTCACACCTTTTCAGTCTTGCAGGTCTGGAGTTCTTGCTGGCAAGCAGAACCTGTTCTTAATCCCCTGGAATTTGCAAGAGTGCCATCTCTTTAAATATGCAAAATGATCAAGCTGCTTGTGAACATTCAAAATGATAGCGTCCTCTGAACTGGCAAAAGTCCACAGCTCAGCCTGCCTTTCTCTTCACCTTCTCTGTTTATTCCCTAGCCACAAGAGCAGTCCTCCATGCAATCCCTGGCTAGCAGGACTGATTTTTAGGTTTATTCTTAGGTCCTACCACCACTCGGCACTCTCAAAGCTTTCTGTGCCCTGCTGTCAGGATCGCTCAGGATGGCTGCCAGACCGCAGCTCCCTCTGTCTCCTTTTTTGTTATTTTCATGCAAATTCTTCTGCTAGTTGTGGTTTAGTCTACTTCTACATCCTTCCCTTCAAGGCTCAGGGGTCCAGGATTATCTTTTGTGTCTGTGTTAATTATTTTCCCTTTTCTTTGTTGAAGAGGGTCTGTGCAGTCTTTCTGCCAAGTCCACCATCTTACTGGAACTCCTTGTAAGATTTTTTGTGGCCAGATTTTTCAGAAGCAGACCATATGTCTTTCCTAGCCTATCTTAGTCTGGAAGCTCCACTGAAACCTGTTCACCATGGGTGAGCCTGCTGGTATTTGAAATACTCGTAGCATAGTTTCCAATATCAAAGCAACATGCAAGACACCACAGTATGACCAACTAACAGAGGACTGCTGGAACACTGTATGAGAGATATAAATAATTCAGGTGGATATTCAAATGATACTGACATTACTTCAATATGGGAAGATGAGAAAGTATTCCATGGAGAAGGTGATATTTTAAATGAATTTTTAATTATTAGAATTTTGATTGGTTGAGATGAAGGAACAAAGATGTATTGGTTGTGGGGAAATCCAGAAACATGGCTTATATAAAATCAGCCATTTTAGTGGATCTCAAACTTCAACTTGTCAATGATGCTTGTGTTAATTGTTCCAGTCTTTATAAGTCTAATGAAGAAGATAAAACACATAGTGTCTATGACTCCCATGATGGGGCTAAGGCTGGAATCCCAAAATCTCTATTTCTTTGTTGAGAAGTAGACATGGAATCATAGTCCCCAGGAATCCCCTCATTTATCAAATTTACACTTATTCACCGGGAAACAGTGCTGGAGTTTGCATGACTCCAAATTATCCTCATTTTCTAAAATAGAGAATATATTACCAACAAGGTTGGGCAATCCTACTTCCGTAGTGATACTGCCTCGGAAACCCAAGGAGGGGTCGCTATGAGTCGAGTTTGACTCTACGGCACATAACAACAACAACAACAACATTACCAACAAGACATAGGAAGACTCCCTGAAGTTCAAATATTAACTTATAAGCAGTTCTAAAATCCACTGGCCATTCTAGAAATTCCAAGGAAAAAGTAAATCTTATCAAAGTAAAATAAATGATCACATATTGTGTGCAAATAGTTTTGAGCTTAACGTTGCATGGGAGCATTCTATCAGAGAACAGCTATAGAACAAGCCAAGACTTATAGAAACCAAATATCAAACAATGGGACCAATTGGTTTTTAGGATCAAATAAGAAACAAACATGGAAAACCAGTGCCTGAGATGAAATGAGCTCAGGAGAAAAAGATGAGGAAAATGAAACAATCAGTACCTGAAATGGAATATCATTTCAGGAATAAAAGACTAGGGGCAGATGTAATTAAGCTACTGAAAGTTTAAGTTTATCCTGGAACTGGGCAAAGTCAAAAAAAAAAAAACTAACAGAAATTAAAATAAATATTTAATAAGCAGATTTAAAAAAAAAAAAATTTATTGTGCTTTGAGTGAGAGTTTACACAACAAATTGGTCTTCTACTCAACAATTCATACACATTTTATTTTGTGACATTGATTGCAATTCGCACAATCTAACAGTACTCCTCCCGCCTCCTTCCTATGTTTCCCATCTCTATTCAGACTTCTTTCCAATCCCTTCCTGCCTTCTCAGCTTTATCCCTGGGCAAAGCTCTTCTTTTGATCTCCTAGGGTTGATTGTTCTAAGGAGTGCTACCTCTCAGGTATTACTATTCACCTTCTAGAACTATTATTTGGCTGAAAATTGAACCATCATGGTAAGCTCAGTTCCAGTCTTTGAGGATTACTAAGGGCTAAATTCTTGGGGGTTCCAACAGTCTCTATCAGACTAGTAAGCCTGTTTTTGTTATTGATGTTGTTGTTCTTGTTGTTTTTTATGATTTTGGGTGTTGGTCCATATTTCTCTCCCACTCCATGTAAGATGTCTTATTGTTATCTCTTTCAGAGTGGTTGGTAGTGGTAACTGGGTACCATCTAGTTCTGATTTAAGGGTCTAGAAGGTTGAGATTCCTGTGGTCATTAGTTCTTTGGACTATTTGTTTCCCTGCATCATTGATTTTCTTCACTCTTCTTTGCTTTGGATGGGAAAAGATCAATAGTTGTGCTTCAGATGGCTGTTCACTATTTTTAAAGACCCCAGTCCTAATAAGTAAATTTTATGTGTTAAGCAGTAACTTAACTTTCATTCCATAGACAATGGAGTCTGAGGCAAAAATTAAGTGTTGATGGCTTGGAAAAGTGCACTTCTTGTCAACTAATGAAAGGTTGGCTGTTCAAACCCTCACAGAAACACCTCAGAAGAAAGATCTGAAGATCTGCTTCTGAAAAATCACAGTACTGAAAACTCCATGGAACACAGTTCTACTCTGCAACACATGGGGTCGCCGTGAGTTAGAATTAACTCAATGAAAACTGGTTTGATTTGATTGTTTTTTAATTCTATGGTGGGAGAAGTGAAGGCAATGTAAAAGAGAAAGAAGGATAGTAATAGATGCAAGATGATGCATTCTCATGCTGGTCATGACATCACAATGAAACATGAAGCCACACAGTCTGCTCTGCAGGTGAGTTCAGCTTAGCCACACGGGATTTCTCCCAACCCCATGGATGGAGAAACTCCATATAGAGAAGTCTGTGACAGGGAGGGATAGAGGAGAGAAATTTATCTTCTGTGACCCTCCTCCTCATCTCCAGTTCCCCATAAGTCAAAATGTGTGCCAAGAAGAGTTAATGTCTCACACTACAGGGTTGCATCAACCCAGATCCCATCCCCTAACTTGTAGTGTATTATCCAAGTCCAGAAGTGGCAAAAGAAGCAACAAAAACAAAACAAACAAAAAAAAAAAAAACAGGACAGTGGCTGCTTCATTCAGCTGCTCAGAGACAAGCAAAGAAGACTTGACTTGCCCAAGTAAGCAACTAGTCAGTCCCAGTCACCAAGCACTGAACTTAAGCAGTGAGTTTTTGGTCATAGTGCTTAAAGTTCAGGAGACAATGGCATCTAGGTAATTGGAAGAGGTACATAAGATTTGTCTGATATTAGCCATTATGTTAGATTTATGTACTCCTTTAAGGTATTATCATTGCCACTTGACTCATAGTGCACTTGGGTTCTATATTAATGAATAAATCTACTTTAGTCTCAGTACTAAAACAGGAAAAGTTATCCTTAATTTAAGACTTGACAATTGGAGCTCTCAAATTCTATCCTTGCTTCCTGCTTGATTTCTGTGATGTCTTACATACTGGGCTTAATGCTTTGCTTACATGTGTTCATGATTCCCAGTGCCTTGATGTTATTTCATCTATTTGTATAATAATATGCCAAAAATACTAATCTTCAGAGACAGGCTTCCCCAAGGTCTCATAGCTGATAAGTGGGATAACCATATTTTAAACTCGTGTCAATCAAGTATAGTCTAAGCTCTCTCTCTGCTTTACCATTGCTGTCACCCAGGAGTGCTCTCCTTGCCCTGGCTCATAAGTGGACCCTTGTACATACAGCCTTCTTCTTCCCCTCCAAGGTTAGTCTCTAGGGGATATACTCAGAACATGCACAGTGTTCATTTTTTAAATGATGCCATTGA
The DNA here is from genome assembly GCF_000298275.1 of Orycteropus afer afer. Taxonomy (NCBI): domain Eukaryota; kingdom Metazoa; phylum Chordata; class Mammalia; order Tubulidentata; family Orycteropodidae; genus Orycteropus; species Orycteropus afer. Next base: position 12,137,301 of record NW_006921592.1, on the reverse strand, counting down.
GGCACAACAAGTTTAAAGACTTCCAAGAATATAGGCAACAAGTCACTGGTGGCATTACAATTAAAGCTACATAATGATTTGTAGTCTTTAAATCAGAATTCAAAAATAATTCAAATAACATGACATATCAAGCAAAATTGCATCCATTTTCAGGGTCATGATCCAGAGAAAATATGAACAAAAACAAATTTCAATTAAACCAGAAAAGCACAAATTTGTAACTCAAAAATTACATCTTTAGGCTCTTGAAGCTCACTTATATTTCTTGCATCATTTCAAGAAGAGGAAAGATTGTTGAAATGTCTAAAATAAAAATAAATTTTACCCACCAAATACACATGTCTTGTTTTGTTTTGTTTAATGTGATAGAACTAAAGGGGACAAGAAAGTGCTCTTACTCCTCAAAATTAAACAAAATAAATACATTCTCATTATCTCATTAATTTAAAAAACTAAACCTCTGGCACTTCATTCTCTTGGTTCAAGATTTGGATTTCTGATAAAACAAAAAACTAAAAAGCAAGCTAAGAGTTTTAGCTATTGTCCGATTATTACATTTTAGGCTGCCATGAGGATAGCATCCCATTACTGAGAACAGATTTGGGAAGAGAATGGTAAGTGATGACTGGAAACTTGAGGCAGAAGGAACAGAGGTTTCTTAATAGAAGACAGGGTCTTCAGTGACAAATATCATCTGCTTTACACTTTTCCCTAGAGCCAATGTGACATATGTCACCATCACAAAGAAACACATCTTGGTAAGACCCTATAATAATAAGAGAGGCTGTTTACAAAGAAATGCTTCTTCTAAACACCAAAACCATGATATGCCTGTCCACCTGTCCTCTTCTAAACTATCTGAGTTGTAATGTCATTTTCTTACACCAAAGCATTGGATAATAGAAGTAAAAAATTCTCAGTCTGCTGTCTGCAATCTCTCAAGACTTTAAGGACAGAGCCTTCAACAACTATATTCCCACCATTGTAGCTGTACACGGTTCTACAACACACTGTACAGGCCTATGAGCATGCTAGAAATTTAGATGAGCACTCTGCAAAACATTTGTTACAGGGACACCTCTCCTTATCTGGGAAGCATGTCTGCTGCCTATTCTCTGAGTTATGCTACTGTGACTCTCTGCTCTTGACTTTTTAATAGGAGGAGATAGTGAAGGCTGAAAACAATGAAAAAAAAATCTCCCCAGTGCTCAGAAGTCATAAAATTTGTCATACTTTTTGAGGAATATTATCGAACCATTGTTTCTTTCCATTGTCTCCACATATTCTGTATTTAAACTACTATCTGACCATGCTCTATTGGGCTACACACCCGAATGTCACAGCAAAGCAAGAAGATATGTGAGAATTTTTGTCAGCACAAGGAAGGACTAATGTATCAGCCCAGAAGGTCACGCTTGTACTTCAAAATTCAGTTAGACGCCTCCCCAGCCTTCCACCCAGTAATCATGGACCTTTACATAATCTCTTACCCATTTATCCATTTTCAGTGGATGCTAATTTCATGGAGATTTTAAGAATGAATATACATGCTTTCAAACTTAACCAGTTGCTTTAGATTGTTGTCTGATATTTCTGAGGTAGGTATTGTTGGAAATGCCACCATCTATAAAAATGACAGACATCATGATAAAACTGCTTGTATACAGGAACGAGCCCTCTTCAGTCACAGTTTTCCCATCTATAAAATGAACATCAGGCTCATTTCAACTTTAATCATCTATGGCCACTCTAAATAAGAGAGTAGGAAGACATTTGGAATACATGCTAGACACTTCTGAACATAACATAGTATGATGGAAAATAGGACAATACAAGAACTAAAAACAAAACTTAATGTTGATGTAGTATTTAAAGAACACATTAAAATGATGTTACACTATTTAATTTCCAGGGCTATTATTTGAAAGCCAGAAAAGTTTTAAGGATCAGTAAGAACAAGAATACATCT
>NW_006921592.1:12105995-12134576 GCF_000298275.1 Orycteropus afer afer | reverse complement strand
GGAAGTAGGATTGCCCAACCTTCCTTCCGAGGAATGGCTGGTGGGTTTGAACTGCCAGCCTTCTGGTGAGCAGTCAAGTGCCTTAGGCACTATGCTACCAGAGTTCTATAATACTAACTCCTATTGTGATACAGATTTTAGTGTAGATTCTAAAAATAATTTATTGGGAAGAAGTGAAAAGTTTATATGGCACAAAATTTCATATTTTGAAATATCTTTAAAACCACCTAATGGGACCACAGAGAAAATTATTGAATTGCCTCTAGAAGCCAATAACTTCTAAATGTTGTTGTTGTTGTTGTTGTTGTTGTTGATAGGCGCTGTCGGGTCATTTTCTACTCATAGTGACCCCATGCACAGCAGAACCAGACACCGCCTGGTCCGAGCCAGCTCCACAATCCCTGCTGTACTTGCGCCCATCTCCGCAGCCACTGTATCAAGCCATTTCATTGAAGGCCTTCCCCTCTTTCATCGACCCTTGAGGTTACCAAGCATGACATCTTTCTCCAGGAAATGGTCCCTTCTGTTAACACAACCAAAGTAGGTGAGAAGAAGTCTGGCTATTCTCGTTTCCAAGGAGCATTCTAGCTGCACTTCCTCCAGGACAGACCTGTTAGTTCTTTTAGCAGTCCATGGTACTTTTCAGCATTCTTCGTCAGCACCACAACTCAAAAGCACCAGTTCTTCTTCGGTCTTCCCTATTCATTGTCCAGCTCTCATTTGCATATGAGGAGATTGAAAATATTATGGTTTGTGTTAGGCACACCCTAGTCTTCAAGGAGACATCTTTGCTCCTCAGCACTTGAAAGAGTCTTTTGCAGCCAACTTGCCCAGTGCTATACATCATCGGATGTCCTGACTGCTGCTCCCATTGGCATCAATCGTAGAAGCAAAGAATGTGAAGTCTTTGACAACCTCATTCTTTTCTTCATTTAATCAGACGCTGCTTATAGGTCCAGTAGTGAGGATTTTTGTTGTTTTTTTAATATTGAGATGTAATTCATACTGCAGGCTGTATTCTTCAATCTTCATCAGTAAGTGCTTCAAGTCATCTTCACTTTCAGCAAGCAAAGTTGTGACGTCAGCGTATCATAGGTTGTTAATGATTCTTCCTCCAATCTTGATGTCACATTCTTCTTCATATAGTTCAGCTTCTAAGATTATTTGCTCAGCATACAGATTGAATAAGTATAGTGAAAGGATACAACCCTGATGCACTCCCTTCTTGATTCTAAACCATGCAGTGTTCCCTTGTTCTGTTCAAACAACAGCCTTCTGGTCTATGTACAGGTTCCTCATGAGTACAATTAAGTGTTCTGGGATTCCCATTATTCTCAATGGTATCCACAATTTGCTATGATCCACACAATCAAATGCTTTTGCATAGTCAATAAAACATAACTAAACATCTTTCTGGAGTTCTTTGCTTTGAGCCAAGATCCATCTGACATCAGCAATGATATCCCTTATTCCACATCCCCTTCTGAATCCAGCTTGCATTTCTGGATGTTCTCTGTCAATATACTGCTACTACTATTTTTGAATTATCTTCAGTAAGATTTTACTTGCATGTGATATTAATGATATTATTCAATAATTTTCACATTCTGTAGGATAACTTTTCTTTGAAATGGGTACAAATATGGGTCTCTTCCACTCAGTTGGCCAGGTAGCTGTCTTCCAAATCTCTTGGCATAACCGAGTGAGTGCCTCCAGTTGGCCATCTGTTTGTTGAAACATTTAAGCAGGTATTCTGTCAACTCCTAGAGCCTTGTTCTTTGGCAATGACTTCAGTGCAGTTCAACTTCTTCCTTCAATATCATTGGTTCTTGATCATATGACACCTCCTGAAACGCGTGAAGATCGACCACTCTTTTGGTACAGTGACTCTGTGTATTCCTTCCATCTTCTTTGGATGCTTCCTGCATCATTCAATATTTTGCCCATAGAATCTTTTAATATTGCAACTCAAGGCTTAATTTTTTTTTCTCAGTTCTTTCAGCTTGAGAAATGCTGAGTGTGTTCTTCCTTTTTGGTTTTCTAACTCTAGGCCTTTGCACATTTCATTATAGTAATTGATTTTCTCTGCTCAAGCTGCTTTTTGAAATCTTCTGTTCAGCCCTTCTATCTTGTCAGTTCTTCCAAATGCTCTGGCTACTTTTTGCTCAAGGGCAAGCTTCAGAGTCTCTTCTGTCATCCATTTTGGTCTTTTCTTTTTTTCTTTTCTTTTTAATGACCTCTTGCTTTCTTCATGGATGATGGTCTTGATGTCATCCCATAATTCTTCTGGTTTTTGGTCATTGGTGTTCAACGCATTGAATCTATTCTTTAGATGGTCTCTAAATAAAGGAAAGATATATTCCAGGTCATATTTTGGCTCTTGTGGACTTGTTTTAATTGTCTTTGACTTCAAGTTGAACTTGCATATGAGCAGTTGATGGTCTGTTCCACAATCAGTTCCTGGCTAGCTGAAGATACTGAGCTTTTCCATTGTCTCTTGCCACAGATGTAGTCAATCTGATTCCTGTGTACTCCTTCTGGCTAAACCCACATGTATAGCTGCTGTTCGTGTTGTTGAAAACAGATATTTGCAATGAATAAGTCATTGGTCTTGCAAAATTCTATCATGCAATCTCCAGCCCTATTTTTGTCGCCAAGGTCAAATTTTCCAACTACCAGTGATTCTTCTTTGTTTCCAACTTTTGCATTCCAGTCACCAGTAATAAGTAACACATCTTGATTGCACATTCGATCAATTTCAGACTGCAGAAGTTGATAAAAAGTCTTCAATTTCCTCCTCTTATGCTTTGTTGGTTGGTGCATAAATTTTAGTAATAGTAGTATGAACTGGTCTTCCTTGTAAACATACAGATATTACCCTATCAGTGACAGCATTGTACTTCAGGACAGATCTTAAAATATCCTTTGTGATGATGAATGCCACTCCATTCCTCTTCAAATTGTCATTCCCATCATAGTAGATCATATGATTGTCTGATTCAAAATGGCCAAAACCAGTCCACTTCAGCTCATTAAGGCCTAGGATATCAATCTTTATGCATTCCATTTCTTTTTTGACAAATTCCAATTTTCCTAGATTCATACTTTGTACATTCCATGTTCCTATTATTAATGGATGATTGCAGCTGTTTCTCCTCAATTTGAGTCATGTCACATCAGCAAATGGAGGTCTCAAAAGCTTTACTTTATCCTTATCAGTAAGGTTGGTTCTACTTTGATGACACAGCACTTTCCTAATCCTATTTTGAGAGCTTTCCAACCTAAGTGGCTTGTCATCCTAATGACTTCTAAATATAGTAGGAGAAAAAAAGAACACTCATCTTAACTTCTCTCTAGGTACCCAAGAGGGTATGTTCAACAAACACAAAATGAAAAAGATTCTTTGTCGTTTGCATATTTGTTCTCCTATAATGAAGCCCTGAAGTAAAAGACAGGCTTTAGTAGGAAGTAGCCAAAATACTTGAAACTTACACATTTATCTTTAGTTCTCTGAAGCATTCTAGTGTAGTCCAAAACAATAAGTAAATATTGAGTATCTACCAAATGTCAAGCATTATGTTGGGAAGGAGATTACTAGAGATCATCATTGGGGACAGTGGTGGTTCTTTGGTAGAATTCTTACCTTCCATACGGAAGACCAGAGCTTGATTCCCAGTCAATGCATTTCATGTGCAGCCAGCTCCCATATGTCATTGGAGGCTTGTGAATTACTGTGATGCTGAACAGGTTTCAGCAGGGCTTCCAGGCTAAGACAGACAAGAAAGAAAGGCCTGGTGATCTACCACCAAAAATCAACCAGTTTAAAAAAAAAAAAAAAAACAAACACCCTATGGATCATAACAATCCAGTCCACAATGAAAGATGAGAATGGCATAGGACTGAGCAGCATTTCATTCCATTGTATAATGAGGTGATCATACATCAAGGGCCAACTCAGCAGCACCTAACAACAGCAACATCTCATATTTGAATATTGGAAGTATTTCCCAATTTTTATGGCTTTACATTTAAGCCTACTCAGTTTGATCTTATTAGATTAATTCCAGATCTAGATCTTTTTTAACTTTTGTATTATTAACTAATATTGTATGTTAATTCTTCTACTTGATGAGCATGTATATATTCATGTTCTCGTGTACATATTCAAACCTTGGCAAGGGACAAATATCTAACCACAATACCAGTGCCCTCTTCCTAACATTTGTTCAGCCCTTTGGGTATAAAGTTCCTTCTATTTTATAAAATTGGAAAGAAAATTGACACTTGGCTGCAGTGTACCTTTGTATGTGATTTATTAACATAATACCTACTGAAAGCTATAGCTTTACGTGGAGCAAACTTTCTCTTGGTGCCTTATTTTTGTTTTTTGTTTTTTGTTTTTTTTTTCCATTAAACATAACCATTTTTTCAACCAAAATTATAAATATTAACTGCTCAAGAATCCTAACATTTATGAATTTAATTTTATTATCTAAGCAATTAAAAGAATTTTTAAAGCAATTCAAACATTTAGGCTTAAACTATTCTCATAGATTTTGAAAACTACATAATTTTTTAGTAACTACATCATTTGGAAAAAATAAAGGCCTTATGGTTTTAATAAAATTTCCTTCCTCTAGGAATAAATAACATTAGGCCCTTTCATAATTCTGGAGACTTGTCACTGTTGTTAGTTACTATCAAGACAATTCCAACCCATCAATGGAAGAATGAATAACCAAACTGTGGTACATAAACACAATGGAATACTATGCAACACTAAAGAATAATGTAGAATTGGCAAAACACCACACACCATGGATGAACTTGGAGGACCCTATGCTGAGTGAAGTAAGTTAATCACAAAACCTAAAAAACAAACTCAGAATGGCAAATATTACATTAGTATAGTATGGTAAAAAAAAGTCAAGAAAAAGTTTATACATGGAAGAAAACTTTATTTGTTGGTTACCAAGGATGGGAGGGGAGAGGAGAGAAAATTGTTAGTTAGGTAAGAGACAAGTGTTGATTTGGGTGAAGGGAAAGGCAATATAACAAAAACGATTGACCAACACAATATTGTTAAGGAAAAGAAAGACAAAGAAATGTGAACAAGGGGTGCAGGCAACAGAGATAAACACTTTTACACTTATAATACTGCATTATCAATAACAGCAACCATTAATCTATGGGTGAATACGTAGGTAGGATGAATGCAGGCACATCCAGGCAAAAGGGAATATACATATGACTATATATAAGGTTGGCAGATGATATTTCTACATACGTATTTGTATGTGCTATTAGAATCTCCATATAACTAGAACTAACAGGAGGCAAAGTTACAATATCTTCTTAGCCACAGCCAACCACCCTGAGGGAGCAAGTTGTTGAACCTGTGAGCTTGGGACCATGGTCTCAGGGGACATCAAGCTCAATTGACATAACATACTACGCAAAAACATTGTTCTACATCCTACTTTGGGAGCTCTGGTAGTGTAGTGCCTAAAGCACTTGACTGCTAACCAGAAGGCTGGCAGTTCAAACCCACCAGCCACTCCTCGGAAGGAAGATGGGGCAATCTACTGCTGTAGTGATACTGCCTCAGAAACCCAGGGAAGGGTCACTATGAGTCGGGTCCGACTCAACGGCACATAACAGCAACAACACATCCTACTTTGATGAGTAGAGACTAGGGTCTTAAAGCTTGCAAATTGCCATCTAGATGCAGCAATTGGTCTCCTCATTTGGAGCAAAGAAGAGTGAAGAAAACCAAAGATGCATGAGAACAATTAGGCCAAGGGACTAGTGGAACATGTGAACTTCAGCCTATATGACAATGAGACAAGAACTAGAGTATGCCCGGCCACCAATGTAAACCATTTACAAAGGGATCAGATCAGGAGAACCTGGATAGAGTGGGAGAAAAGTGTGGAACAAAACACAAAATCATTCCAAAAAAGACTAGGCTTACTGGTCTGATAGAGCCCAGTGAAACCCCCAAGACTATAGCTCCTAGTTACCCTTCAGACCTGGAATTGAACTCACTGCCCTGGCTTCAGGACAAACAATGGACGGGCATATAAGGTGAACATTTCCACCAGGTAGATACACTCTTCAGAACAATCAGTCATGGGAAATCAGAAGGGCAGTATTTGCTCAGGAAGATAGCTCAGAGTGCCAGAATGCATAGATAACTAAAGGGAGGAAGTGGGAAGAGAGCTGTTCCATTGTGGGGATTGTAGCCAATGTCATGAAACAAAATGTGTATGAACTACTATATGTAAAATGAATTTGCTCTGTAAGCTTTATAATAAAAAATCACAATAAAATTTAAAAAAAAAATACACCAACTCAACCCTTTCTACATGTACAATTCAGTGACATTAATTACATGGCAATCATTCTCACTCTCCTTTTCTGATAATCCTTTCCCATTAACATAAATTCACTGCCCTCTAAAGTTCTTATCTAATCCTTCAAATTGTTGTTGTCACTTTGATCCCATATAGATAGTTCTTAATAGAACATCATACATTAGGCAAACGTTCTTTTAACAAGATAAGCTAAACCACTGTTTGGTTTTAAGATTTCAGGGGATATTTTAGGTTTAAGGTTTAAAGATTATCTCAAGGCAATAGTTTCAGGGGGTCCTCTAGTCTGCACAGCTCTAGAAAGTCTAGAGTTGATAAGAATTTTATATTCTGTCCTGCATCCCCCCACCCCACCCCCTTTTTTTTTTTTTTTTAATCAGGATTTTTCTATAGAATCTTTGGTCAAAATGTTCAGTAACAACCAGGCACCATTTAGTTCTGGTCTCAAGGCAAAAGAGGCAGTTGTTCAAGGAGGCAATTAGCCACACATTTCATATCTTCCTGCTATTCTTGACTCTTTCTTCCTCTGCAGTTCCAGACTAAGAGAGACCAACTTCATCTTGCTCATGATTTATCCCCAATTTCTAAAACAAATCTAGGATCTTGTGCCTCCTATGTCCCTAGGAACATATTAGCATGTATTTAATGTTCCCATCACATATACCGGGCAAGAACTTAATAAATTATACATTTCAATGTTTTCCCATTTGGTCAGAATTAGGTCCAGAATTGTGATCCCACCATCAGTTCTCTATCTTAAGAGAAATTAAGATTATTGATATATCAGTAAGATATGTCAAGAATGATAAGGTGCTCTGCTTTTGGCTGAATGTGACTTTCAGATAATAGCTCAATTATTATAATCTCCCATCACTACTATACCTTGTCTCTGTGATAGTTCTATGATTTAAATCTGGATTATTTAATCAAAGAACATATAGTATAACCAACAGAAATATCACATCCAAATGAGGTCCCATTCCTGCACTTATGGGTTGTCATGTAAATGTGAATCTTCCTCATATAAAATGTTCTTCCTATAGTTTCCTGTTAGATATGTTGTCACTGCATTATTACAGGATCCACACACCCTATATATGTCTTTATATCTACAAAGTAGTATTTACCTCTTGGCATCAAAAATCTCAGAATCATCTCCTCACTGATAAACAATTGAATTATAAATTAATAACTTAAATTCATTTTCAGTTGTTTTCTCCCACTCATAACAGAAATATCTCCTCATAATATTTTTATTTCTATCCCTGAATCCAACCTCCCTAGTATTTGTTTTCATGGTTTCATCAAGAGTTTTTTTCTCCTACATTTCCATTTTCCATTAAAAATCTAGAGTTTATCTACGCAGCTGACATTTAGCAGGGCCCCTGTCTTAGTTTCTCGGTCCTGCTATAACAGAAATAGTACAAGTGCGTGGTAGCTTTAACAAACAGAAATTTATTTTCTCACCATTTAGGAGGCTGCAAGTCCAAATGCAGGACAGTGACTCTAGGGGAAGGCTTTCTCTTTCTGTCAGCTCTGGGGGAAAGTCTTTCCCTCTTAGCAGCTTCTGCTTCTTGTTTCATTAGCTATATTCATGTAGGGTGGCATGGATGTTCTCTCATCTGTGTTTGGTTTTTCTGTACCTGGTCTGCTCTTTATATCTCAAAGAGTGATTGGCTTAAGACACACTCTACATTGATATGGCCTCATTAACATAACAAACAAACAAAAACTCACTGTAGTAGAGTCCCTTTGACTAATAGCAACCGACCTTTCTTTGGGTTTCAGATTACATCCGCAGGTATAAGAGTGTGAATTTATAATATGTGATTTTGGGAGGGAAGGGGCACAATTTAACACATCACACCCATGAATCAAGTAAATGTTTATGGGCAGAACAGCTTAAGTAAGACCTTACTCATGGAGCAAGACCTGGAGAAAGAAAACAATTAGGGATTCAGAGAATATTGAAAACTTTGAGCGAAGTGTATCAGGAAGAATAAAGAGGCAAAAATTAACACCATATTTTAATCTTCCAGGAGTCTATGGGTCACATCGTTAGAAAGACCCTGCATCAAAGTGATCCCAAATACCAAGTTCAATCATTTCACCAATACCATATTCATGTCCAGTGAATTTGTTTTCTTCCAGGTAGCCCAAATGTAATAAATAATAAAAACTTTTATTTGCTCAGCCCTTTTCCAATTTCCAAATGCCAATTTCTACATTACACTTAAATGGGCTATAATCAAATATTTCATCTCTCTTGATGACTGTGTACCCCATAAGACACCATCTTTAGAAAACAGAACCCAATAGATACTGCCCTCTGCTAGAAATAGAATCAATTCACTCAAGACTCTACATAATCCTGTTCACATTTTTTTTTGTTGTTGTTGTTTAGGAAGAAAAAAGAAGAGAGAGAAATATTTTGAGATGAAAACGCCTCATTTCTTTGCTGTTGAAATTAATTGAGATGATGCGTGTAAAGGGATACATACATCATTATATCATCGAGGTATATTGTGTACCCTCAATAATGCAAGGGATCAACATTAACCATTATTAACAAATATCAAGTAATTACTGTGTTTAAAAAGAGTGCCCTTCATAGCCTATACACTAAATTTTTAAAGAACATATACTAAGTTAATTAAGAAACATAAGAACATCAAAATGATTATATTTGAAAGTTATAAATAAAATATGGTCTTCATGAGAACCAGAAAGAGACCATTTTTTCCCCCATCTTCTTCATTACTTGCTTTTAGGATACAACAGCATCAAAATTGAGAAAAAGACCTGTTCATTTAGGAGCCCATGATAAATTCAGTTTATAAAGTAAAATCAGAGAAATTGTAGAGAAGCTCTCCCTGGTATGTGTGTGTGTGTGTTTGTGTGTGTGTGTAAATTTTAAAAAAGGAAGAAATATCTGTAATTTTTACCTATAGCATCTTGGCAATCAGCTAGTATATTATTAAGGTAACTTTCAACCATAGTTCAGTTAACAGGCATGTAGCTAAGCTAATGGATGTGTCCTTGGGGGATTTTCAAATGGATGCCATTAATGTAATATTACAAAATAAGAAACAAAATGGACAAAACACAAAAAGAATGAAGGCAATGGAACCCCATTATCAGCTACAGAGTGAGACCTAGAAGATTCAAGCTGTGTAATTCTTTGAGGGATGAGTCATGATACTTAAAACATGTAAATGACCCATGAGGTAAGAATATAGCCAGAAGGGAAAAAAAAAATAATTAAAAATCAAAGAGATAAAGGGAGTCTGCTTCTCAGGCATTAAAATAATTTTCTATTTTTGTTTCCAAGGGTAGGTGATGAGTATGTGAGAATGGACTCTTATTTCAACCATGTCCCAGTTCTCAGAAGGGCCCAAAGAGTATGGTCCAACAATGCCATTTCCAGCTTGTTGGTTCCCTTCGTGGGAACAGACTATTCATGGTAGAAGAGATGCTGAGCTGTTCAAGGCAGGGCAGGGATCCCAAAAACATATCAGGAGAAATACCGTGATATTGCAGAAGGCCAATACACTCCAATCCCTAACAACTCTTTAATTTACCCTCCATCTAAAGGCACATTTGGCCTCCTATTCCCTTGGACAGCCCCTCCTAGTATCGGAGCCCCTGCAGCTGAGGAAAAGGCTTTGGCTCACTGCTTCCTCATATTTTCAGGTCCTCTTTCATCTGCATGCTTTGGCTTCCAAATGAATACAAATAGACAAGATGGAATCATTTCTGCTTGGCACAGTGCTTGGCAACCAGATAACACCAGCAAGGCCAGGTCCATGCATTTACTCTCCCTCACATTCATCGGCATGCAAAGTTCCAAAATGGAAATTTGTTTCTCCTGCAGTTTTATGATACTTGGACTGCCTGATTATCCCACTTTATGGCAATTTGCATCGTTATGGGCCTGCGGCAAATGAAACAAATTGCCATAAAATGTTGGGAAAATCCTAAATCATGGCTCTGTCTGGACTGCTGACTGATGACACTGGGGTTGGATTCAGATGGCTTGGTTCATTTTGCTACAAACAGTCATGCCAGCCCTAATGGGTGCCAGTGGCTTGCATATCAGGCTGTGTGGTGACTAGTAAATGAGGCAAACTAATAGAATTTTTTTCTGATGCACTAAGCAAGCCTTCAGTAAAGAAAAACACATTGATCCCGAAGTTGTTTACTACCAACTAAATAGAACCCCTATAGCTTTTCCCGTGCAGCCCACATTAGAGCTAAATTAACAGCCCTCATTCACATTCATTCTACTCGTACCAGACTAAAGTGCTTACACCATTAGGAACGTTAGTTGCCTCAGTCTAAATCTTGATGCAGAAGATTGTCTTTCCCATGTAACTGCCTAGCTATCAAAAGTTGTAATATCAGACAGAGATAAGACTTTAAAGAAAAAAACCAATGCACTGAAAGGTCATAAATAATTGCTGCATTTTAATTTAGTGGTGATATGTTAGCTTCACAGAAAAGTAATAGGAGCCTGATGGTTAGACATGCAACAGTGAGCTAGATTCAGGATAGGATGACAACTTTGATAATTATTATAGTCCTTGTTGATCACAATCTCAGCTCTGCTGTTGTAAACCTCTCCTATGAATAAATTTAAGAGGAGAGTCTCAGTAGTAAGAAACCCTCTTGGCTCATGACACATAAAATTCAGCTCAGTGACAAGGCTGAAATACAAGCAATGAGATTCTATTTCTCATAACCTACTGTTTTGCACATCCTTCTCATCTCCAAGCCTTCCTCAGTTTTGTAAAATAAGCACAAGCAATGGATGCTTAGCTCTTCTTACATACAGGAAGAACTCTTTCAAAGACAATCTTCTCTCCTTTTATGGAGATTTCTAGTGTCATTTATTACCACCTATCTGTCAGTTTGTTCTAATGTGATGGCTTGTGTCTTGCTGTCATGATTTCATTTTTGCCACTGGTATTTCACTACTACTTGTCTGTGAGATTGTCATGCTGTGGTGGCTTACATGTTGCTGTGAGGCTGGAGGCTATGCCACCAGTGTTTTAAATACCAGCAGAGTCACACACGATGGACAACTTTCAGCAGACCTTCCAAACTAAGACAGACTCAGAAGAAAGAAGGGGCCATCCACAAAGACTTGGCCAGTGAAAACCTTATGAATACCAGTGAAACATTGTCTGATATAATACTGGAAAACTTCATAAATAGCCCAGAAACATTGTCAGATACAGTGCTGGGAGATGAGCCCCTCAGATCAGAAAACACTCAAAATATAGGTGGGAAAAAGCTGCCTTCTAAAAGTAGAGTGCACCTTAAAGATGTGGATGGAGTACAGCTTTCAGGCCCTCCATTTGCTGATGTGGCATGACTCAAAATGGGAAGAAACAGCTGCAAACATCCAGTAATAATCACAACATGGTATGTATGAATTATGAATCTAGAAAAATTGGAAGTTGTCAAAAATGAAATAGAACACACAAAGATTGATTCCATGCATTGGTGAGCTGAAATGGACTGGTTTGGGCCATTTTGAATCAGACAGCAATATATACTCTACTATGCTGGAAATGACAAATTAAAGAGGAACGACATGACATTCACTATTACGAAGAATGTTTCAAGATCTATGCTAAAGGACAATGCTGTCAATGATAGGAAAATATCCATACGCCTACAAGGAAGACAAGGTAATACTACTATTATTCAAACATACACACAAACCACGAAAGCCAAAGATGAAATTTAAGATTTTTACCAAGTTCTGCAGTCTGAAATTGACCACATATGCTATCAAGATGTGTTGATTATTACTGATGATTGGAATTCAAAAGTTAGAAACAAAGAAGAATCACCAGTGGATGGAAAATATGGCCTTGGTGAAAGAAACGATGGTGGAGATCACACAATAGAATTTTGCAAGACTTATTCACAGAAAATAGTTTTTTTCAGCAACATAAATGGTGGCTATGCATGTGAACTTGGCCAGATGCAATGCATAGGAGTCAGATCAACTACATCTGTTAAAAGAGGTGATGGAGAAGCTCAATAACTTCAGCCAAAACAAGGCCAAGAGCTGACTGTGCAATAGATCATCAACTGCTCACATGCAAGTTCAAGTCAAAGTTGAAGACCATTAAAACCAGCCCACAAGAGTCAAAATATGATCTTAATTATATCCCACTTGAATTTAGAGACCATCTAAAGAATAGATTTGACACACTGAACACCAATGACTGAAAACCAGGGGAATTGTGGGATGAGGTCAAGAATATCATACATGAAGAAAACAAAAGGTCATTTAGAAGACAGGAAAGGAAGAAAAGACCGAAATGGGTGTTAGAAAAGACTCTGAAACTTGCCCTTGAACAGAGAATGTTGTTGTTGTTGTTATGTGCCGTCAAGTCGGACCCGACTCATAGCGACCCCTCCTTGGGTTTCCGAGGCAGTATCACTACGGAAGTAGACTGCCCCATCTTCCTTCCGAGGAGTGACTGGTGGGTTTGAACCGCCAGCCTTCTGGTTAGCAGTCAAGTGTCTTAGCCACTATGCTACCAGAGCTCCCTGAACAGAGAATAGCTAAAGCAAATGGAAGAAATGACAAGATAAAAGAGCTAAACAGAAGATTTCAAAGAGTAGCTCTAGAAGACAAAGTCAATTATTATAATGAAATGTGCAAAGACCTGAAATTAGAAAACCAAAAGGGAAAAACACACTCAGCACTTCTCAAGCTGAAAGAATTGAGGAAAAAATTCAAGCCTGAAGTTTCAATATTGAAAGATTCTATGGGGAAAATATTGAATGATGCAGGAAACATCAAAAGAAGATGGAAGGAATATACAGTCACTGTACCAAAAAGAATTGTTCAATGTTCATCCATTTCAAGAGGTGGCATATGATCAAGAACCAATAGTACTGAAGGAAGAAGTCAAAGCTGCACTGAAGGAATTGGAGAAAAACAAGGTTCCAGGAATTGACGGAATACCCACTGAGATGTTTCAACAAATGGATGCCACGCTGGGGCACTTACTTATCTATGCCAAGAGATTTGGAAGACAGCTACCTGGCCAACTGACTGGAAGAGATCCATATTTGTACCCATTCCAAATAAAGGTGACTGCACAGAATGTGAAAATTATTGAACAATATTAACATCACATGCAAGTAAAATCTTACTGAAGATAACAAGAATGGTTGCAGCAGTATATTGATAGAGAACTTCCAGAAATGCAAGCTGGATTCAGAAGAGGATGTAGAATGAGAGGTATCATTGCTGATGTCAGATGTATCTTGGCTCAAAGCAAAGAATAGCATAAAAATGTTTACTTGCATTTTATTGACTATGTAAAAGCATCTGACTATGTGAATAAAACTATGGATAACATTGAGATGAATAGGAATTCCAGAGCACTTAATTGTGTTCATGAGGAACTTGTATGTACATAGACTAGGAAGCTATCATTCAAATACAACTGCATGGATTAAAATCAAGAAGGGAGTGCATCATCAGTTTATCCTTTCACCACACTTGTTTAATCTGCATGCTGAGCAAACAATCCGAGAAGCTGGACTATATGAAGAAGAACATGGCATCAGGACTGGAGGAAGACTCATTAACAACATGTGATATGCAGATGATGCAATCTTGTTTGCTGAAAGTGAAGATGACTTGAAGCATTTAATGATGAAAATTAAAGAATACAGTCTGCAGCATGGATTACACCTCAACATAAAGAAAACATAAAGCCTCACAACTGGACCAATAAACAGCATCACAATAAATGGAGAAAAAACTGAAGTCATCAAAGATTTCATATTACTTGGTTCCACAATCAACATCCATGGAAGCAGCAGTCAAGAAATCAGATGACATTTTGCACTGGGCAAATCTGCTGGAAAAAAAAAAAAAAAACTCTTTAAAGTGCTGAAGAGCAAAGATGTCTCCTTGAAGACTAAGGTGTACCTAACCCAATCCATGGTGTTTTCAATTGTTTCACAACACTGTGAAAGCTGGACAATGAATAAGGAATACTGAAGAAGAGTTTATGCTTTTGAGTTGCAGCACTGATGAAGCATGCTGAAAGTACCATGGACTGCCAGAACAAACAAATCTGTCCTGGAGGAAGTACAGCCAGAATGCTCCTTGGAATAGCCAGACTTTGTCTCTCTTACTTTGGTCATGTTATCAGAAGGGACCATTCCCTGGAGAAGGATATCATGTTTGGTAAAGTGAAAGGTCAGCAGAAAAGGGGAAGGCCCTCAACGATATAGATTGACTCAGTGGCTGCAACCGTGGGCTCCAGCATAGCAAGGATTGTGAGACTGGCACAGGACTGAGGACTGAGCAGTGTTTCATTCTGTCCTCAGTCCTGTGCCAGTCTCACAATCCTTGCTATACTGGAGCCCACGGTTGCAGCCACTATGAGTCAGAGCCAACTGAATGGCACCTAACAACAACAATAACTGGTATTTCAAACACAACAGGATCACCTATGATGAACAGGCTTTAGTGGAGTTTCCAGACTAAGACAGATTAGTAAGAAAGGCTTGCGGTCTACTTGGGAAAATTAACCAATGAAAGCCCTATGGATCACAACAGAATGTTGTTTGGCTCACTTGCTTGGACATATCATTAGGAGGGATCAGTTGGTAGAAGAGGGCATCATGTTTGGTTAAGTTGAAGGCCATGCAGAGTGAGGAAGACTCTTGGTGAGATAGACTGTCACAACAGCTACAACGATGGACTGGAACATGCTGGTTGGTGGTCATGAACATGACACAGGATCAGGTAATGTTTTGTTCTGTTGCACACAAGATTGTCATGAGTCGAAGTCAACTTAACAACAGCTATCTATCTATCTGTCTATCTACCTAGTGTTATTGAAAACAAATAGAAGAGAATGCCTTAGATGTGAAAAAACCTGACCAAAAAGGTTCAGATTCTTATGGGGTCAAAATTTTGATGGACAAGCTGTATCAAGAACTAAGTATCCAACTAATGTAAATATCCTAGAAAGCATTAGTGGTGTTTGGACTAGCTTTATAAAACACACTCACACACACACACACACATACTTTTCATGTAATGCTTGACTAAAAGAAAGACTAATTACATTAATAACTGTCATTTATTGAGCATTTTATATGTGTCAAGCACTGTACTGAGAGGTTTAAACGCATCATTTAATTTAATCAGCCCTCAATTAGCCCATTTACAGATGAGCATCATAATGCTTAGAGAGGCTAAACTATTTCCTCAAGGATGAACGAAATGGCAGGGAGGGATCTGAAGTAAGAGCTAGTCTCACCATTAATTCCATGCTCTCCACCACTATGCCACACAGCTGCATTGTAAAAATCAACTTATCTAAGTTAACATTATTATTAATCCGATAATGAACTCCACAAGGATAATAGATTCTTGCATAATTCTAACAAGTATCACACATTTGGCTTCTCCTGGATGATTTTTATGACTCATTAGTATGGCTTTTTCTTCTTCTAACTCATTTGTCTTTTTCTATTTCACTCTCATTTGCTAGAGAAAGTTTCAAGTTCCTCATTACAGAACGAAAATTTTTGAACTCTGGACTTCACTTTTCTTCTTTCTTGAACTTGCTCACTTCTAAGGTCTTTAAAGCTATACCTGATAAACCAAGACAAAACACTCAGCAACTAAAATTCTTGGAGATTTGCTATTTACAGAAGTTTAAATGTATGTTATTTGAGTGACAAATAAATGTGTATATCTCAAGATGACAGGTATTTATTGTGATTTTTCCCTAGATTTTACATATGTTCTAGTCTTTTCAGTTTCTGAACTAGAAAGTATAAGTGAATTTTTAGAAATGTACATTGTCTTGAACTCAAAAACAAAACAAAACAAAAAACTCATACATAGGGTCACTATGAAATACCAGTGGATTCTGACTCATGGTGACCCCCATTGGGTTTCCAAAGTGGTAAATCTTTATGGAAGTAGATTGCCCCATCCTCCTTCCATGGAGTGGCTAGTGGGTTTGAATGGCCAACTTTATGGTTGCCAGTCAAATGTCTTAGGCACTGCACCAATTTTTGCAGTACCTGTTGAGTTTCTGAATCTGAGTCCAGTATGGTGCAGGCAGTTAAGTGTTCAACTACTAGTCAAAAAGTTGGCAATTTGAGCCCATTCCGAGATGCCTCAGAAGACAGGCCTGGCAATGTGCTTCTGAAAGGTCACAGCCTTAAAACCTATGAAGCAGTTCTGCAATGCACACACAGTGTCACATCAGTTGAAATTAACTTGACAGCAACTAAGAACACATTTCATTTAAGTTTTGAAACATCACTTTGGACACACATTATATATTTAACCTCTTATCTGAAAGGAGGGTAGTTAAAATAAAAGTTTGTAGTAAAAACCGAGCTTGGGTTTGACTTTAAACCAAAGGGTTAGCAGTTTTCAAACCTGCCTTCATTGCTCAGCTCCCATTTCATCAATACAGAGTCACTGGCAATTCCTCAAGAAATGCCAATAAGCCCACGTGCCCTTGACATACATAGCCCATTGGAATCAGACAGGCCAATTTTCATTCTTGCTTTCAACATACCAAATATGTAGTGTGGATACAAATTTATTGATTTTGTATATGGCAAACAACCAAATTTGTTTGCAGTTCAAATGTCTCTATTCAAATATCTATTTTTAAAAATAAAATGCAAATTCATTAAACCACTTTTCTGTGTTTGAGGCTACACTAATTGATTCACCTGCAGAAACAATAGCCACATAATGATGTGAGACTATCAATAATAATTTTAAATCTGCTCCCCCCCGCCAGGTACTTGACCTATAGTTTACTATAGATTTTAGGCAATCTCTAATTAGTCTTTATTTACAGAAAACCTACTTTAAATTTTCAAAAAATCCAGTCCATTGACCAGTTGTCTTAGAACTTCCCTGTGAAGTAAAAGATCCCATCTATTGTACAGAGGAAGTATATTACAGGGGTTAAGAATACAGGTTTGTATCTCTTTGATTCAAAATTGTAATTCTTAATTATGAGACTTTGGGAAATGTAAATTTCTTCATATGCAAAATGGGAACATCAATAGCATGTACTATTAGAATTGCTATGAAGGTTAAATGTAAACTTGGAGCGACATTTGAATGAATTTATCTGTAGTGAGCTTCTGCAGGAATCAATAAGTCATTCTGATTCATTCTCAGTTTCTAGAGGAAAGTATTTATTTTCTAAGGACAAGGCTGGACAGAAATGGGAATCATTTGTGTGGGATGAAATATAGCTTCCTGACTAAGATTATCTCCTTTTCCTTTATTCCTTCTGAAGGATTAAGCACTGGGAATTGTGGAGTATAAAGCCACAGATCTCTTCTCAGCATCTCTCTAAAACTCTTAGAGAAGTTCTAAATATCCTCATAGGGTTCTAATAATTTGCACCATTTTGAGGTTAGGATTTTGTCTGGGAAAGTACTTAGAAAGACAGGCTGGTTGAAAACCAAACCACACTTCATCTGCCAGAATATAAATACATAAAAATGTGTCCAGAAAAAAATCAATTTATTTCCTCCAGCAAAAATATGAGTCCAATAATTTAAAGAGACATGGAGGAAGTTATTTACCAGAACTCAAATCTATGCTATTTCAATAATGAGCAATTCCTTACAATGGTCAAAGAGTTTGTAAGAGTGAAAACTCTCCTGAGGAACTTAGAGTAAAAAACAGTCCCCAGGAGATCAGATGTCCCTGAGAAACCATTTCCCTTTTTCTTTCTCTTTTAGTTTTTCTTCTCCCAGTCTAGTTTGTCTTTTCCTTCTTTGTGTGGGGGTGGGGGAAAGATAATTTGGCTGAAAATTTACAGAGCACATTCAGTTTCCATATAGCAGTTCATACACATTTTGTTTCATGACATTGATTGCATTCCCCATCATATAACAACTCTCTTTGCACTTCCTCCCTATGGTTACCTTTCTCCTGTGTCCTTCTTTCCTATGCATTCCTGCCTTCTGAGCAATCTCCCTGTGCAAATACTACCCTTCTGTTCTCCCATGATTGATCACTCTCAGGAGTGTACTTACCTGATATAAATGATCACCTTATATGCTTGTCTATTGTTTGTCTGGAAGCCATGAGAGTGAGTTCAATTACAGGCCCGAAGGGTGACCAAGGGCCATAGTCTTGGGGATTTCATCAGTTTCTGTCAGACCAGTAAGCCTGGTCTTTCTTATGATTTTGAGTTTTGTTTCACATTTTTCTCCCACTCTGTCCAGGATGGGAGTTCTGGTAGCATAGTGCCTAAGGCACTTGACTGCTAACCAGAAAGCTGGTGGTTCAAACCCACCAGCCACTCCTTGGAAGGAAGATGGGGTAATCTACTTCCATAGTGATACTGCCTTGGAAACCCAAGGAGGGGTCGCTATGAGTCAGGTCCAACTCAACAGCACATAACAATAACAACAACAACAACTATCCAGGATCTTCTGCACCGATCCCTTTCCAAGTGGTTTACAGTGGTAGCCAGACACCATCTAGTTCTTCTGGTCTCAGGGTCATGTAGGCTGAGGTTCGCATGGTCCACTAGTGCCTTGAACTAATTGTTTCTATGTATCTTTAGTTTTCTTCATTCTTCTTTGCTCAGGATGAGGAGAGACCAATCTCAGATGCCTTGCTTACAAACTTTTAAGACCCTAGTCACTACTCAAAAAAAATAAAATAAATAAGATATAGAACAATGTTTTTGTGTAGTAGGTTATGTCAATTGAGCTTGACATCCCCTGTGATCATGGTCCCAAGCCCACAGGCCCAACAACTTGCTCCCTCAGGTTGATTGGCTGTAGCTAAGAAGTTATCATAGCATTGCCCCCTGTTAGTTCCATTCATATGGACATAGCTATAGCACATACAAATACATATGTAGGAATATCATCTGCCAAACTTATATATACTCACTGCCATCAAGTCGAATCTGACTCATAACAAGCCCTCCTTGGTTTTCTGAGGTGGTATCACTACAGAAGTAGATTGCCTAACCTTCCTTCTGAGGAGTGGCTGGTGGGTTTGAAATTCCAGTCTTCTGGTTAGCAGTCAAATACCTTAGGCACTAGGCTACCAGAGCTCCTAAAAATGTCTCTAGATATTGCCAAATGTCTCCTAGGGGTCAATAGTTGACCATCAGTCCAGAATCACTGTTCTATATGTATGTTTTACATGTGTATATTTTATTTTACATTTGAGAATTATCCATGTTGAATCATTGAGACTTGATTTTACCTATCCTGTAATATCCTGCCGTATAAAGAAAGTCTTTTTTTTTTTTTCCAGTTTTCTCTACTACAAACACTGCTACATGAATAATCTAAACATATCTCATCATAAGCATGTATACAAGTTGCTCTAGCCTAGGTCAATGGTCCTCAAACTTTAACATGATCAGTATCACCTGGAGAGCTCCTTGAAACATAGATTGCTGGGCAACATGCCTAGAGTTTCAGATTCAGTGTGTCTACAGTGAGGCCCAAAATTTAGAATTTTTAAGAAGTTTCCAGGGGATGCTGATGCTGCTAGTCTGAGAATCACTCTTTGAACACTCCTGCTCTCAAAATATACCCAGAAGTATGATTGCTAGGTAGAATTTGCTAGATATTATCAAATTGCTACCACAGGTGGTTACAGCCATTTCACCAGCAAAGAATGAATCATGCTTCCCTAAACCCAGATCAGTTGGCATAAATAGACTAATTTTTTTTTTTAATACCTAAGTACAGAGAGTGGAGTAGCATCACATTGTCTATTTTGTATTTCCTGCATTACTAAAAAAAGTTACACATATTTTCATACCATTATTAGCCATTTAGGTTTCCCACTCTGTGTATCGACTGTTCTTGTTTTTGCCCATTTTTCTAATGAATTATTTTTAAGATTTCTTTCTACACTCCAGATACTAACTTTTGTCAATTACCTACTGTAAATATCTTTTTCTGGTATGTGTCATCTCTTTGGCATTTGTCTATAGCTTCCTTTGATAAAAAGACTAACATTTGTGTGTATGAGAGAGAAAATATACACAACAAAACATACACCCAAAGGCTTGTATTTTAATATAGTTAAATCTATAATTTATCATCTTTTCTCTTATGGTTTTGATTCTGAGCTTCAAGAGATTCTTCTCTGATGCAAGGTCATGAGGACATTTCTCTTAATTATTTAAAATTTTACTTTTTATATTTTATGGTCTTTAATATATTTTGAATTTATTTTTGTGCATAATGTGAGATAAGCATATATTTTAATTTATTTAGGTCCTTCTTTACCTGAATAGCTGGTTGTCTCAGCCCTATTTATTGAGTTGTTGGACTCATAGATTTGTAATGTCTCCTCTGTCATAAACCATATTCCTATATGTACATGATTCTAATTTTCATATTTTCATTTTATCCCATGAATATTTTGTGCCTGTATCAAACTTTTGGTTAATATGGGTTTATAAAAATTCTCAATATGTGATAGGCTAAGTGTTCCTTTATTCTTGTTTAAAAATGCTGCAGCTCTTCTCTTATTTCGTCATGTAAATTTCAAGGTTGACTTAAGTTTCATGAAAAAAAAATTTATGAAGTTTTTATAGTTTTTGCATATTAAGTCAGTTGCTATCATAACATCAGATCCTCTGTGACAGTTGGAGCTGTGTGTCTACTTGGCTAGATCACAATTCTGTGTGGTTTAAACAGTTGTGATGTGGGTTATTTACATGATGGGATCAGATGTATATGTTTTGAGCAGGCAATCTGTTGAAAGGGAGTTTCCCTAGGGTTGTGGCCTATCCAATGTATTTATGGACATCCTGGGAAAATAGACACTATTCTGTGGATCAGGATCCTGTTATGCTGCCTACAACTATCCATGAGCTAACAATCCATCATTCAGCCTGGAGATCTTGGATTCATCATTCGTTGGAGTCAATAGCCAATATACTGCCTGCCAACCTTGAATTCGTCAGCCCCTGCAGCTGCATGATTTGGGAAAAGGCTCCAGCTTGAGGTTGATCCAAGAACTTGGTACTTGCCAGCTTCTATAAGTATGTGAGCCATTTTCCTAAGATAAATTTCTCTTTCTCTATATGTACATATAAGCTTTACTGGTTTTGTTTCTTTAGAGAATCCAACCTAACGTATCCTCCATCCAGGAATGTAATATATCTACCCATTTATTTAGGTCTTCTTTTATGTGTTTTAGTAAAGTTTAAAATTTTTCTCCATAAACAGTATCTTTTTGCACATTTGTCCCTACATATCTTAAAATATTATGCTATTTTTAATGATTTTTCATTATATTTTCTAGTTATCCCTTTTATAGAAAATGCTATTGATGTCTATATATGGATATTATGCCCAGCATTCTTGTTGAACTCCCTAAAATGCTTTTGTTTATAGATTCACATAAAGTTTTCTATTTTAGGCTGGGGTCTCTAGAGAAGTAAAAGCATTGACACTAAAGAGAGAAAGGAGCTCTGGTGGCACAGTGTCTAAAGCACTTGACCGCTAACCAGAAGGTTGGAAGTTCAAACCCATCAGCCGCTCTTCAGAAGGAAGATGGGGTAATCTACTTCCTTAAAGATTTACTGCCTCGGAAATCCAGTGGGGGTCACTATGAGCCAGAATCAAGTCGACGTCAATGAGTTTTGGTTTGACAGACAAACAAATTTAACTCGAGGAAATGGCTTATGTGGTTGTAGAGGCTGGCAAATCCCAAGTCCCTGGGTCAGATGTCAAGCTGGAGGCTTCCCAGGACTCACAAAGCTGCAGGGGCTGACAAACTCAAGATCAGCAGGCAATACAGCAAGCTACTGGCTTCAGAGGCTGACAAATCCAAGATCACTAGATAAGATGGCAGTCTATTCACTCATAGACTGTGAAGGCAACAATCCCAAAATCAGCAGGCACTATTCAGGCCACTTGTTCAAGTCCAGATGATGATGAACTGGATGCAGGATCTCAAGCAAAAAGCCAAAGAGCTTTGCCAGAGCTCTTCCATATATATTAGAAACAGGCCACACCCTGAAGGAAACTTCCTTTCACTTGACTGGCTGCTAAGAACAGATCTGATCATGTAGATGATTACATTATATCAGATCTCATGGGGTGGGGGGACTACATCATAACTGCTAAACCACTTAAAATCATGACCCAGTCAAGTTCACAACATTAACTATCACAGTAGGCAAATTTATTGTCTACAACTAATGATGAGATGTATGTTGTTTCCTTTGCATTCTCATACCTTGTCTTATCATGCTAACTAGAAACTCCAGAACAATACTGAGTAGAGTCAGTAAAAGTGGGAATCCTTGACCTTGTTCTTGACTTTGAAAATAGAGCTTTTGTCTTATCACCATGAAGTATAATGTTTGCTATAGTTTTTTTTATCATTTACCAGGTTAAGAAAATGTTACATACTGAATTGTGTTCCCAAAATAACATATATTGAAGTCCTAACCCCTATAACTATAAATGTGACCCTGTTTTGAAATAGTCTTCTTCTGTTATGTTAATGAGGACATATCAGAGTGGAATGAGTCCTAAACCTAATCCCTTCTGAGTGATGTCTTATAAAAAAGGAGAATAAGCAAGTGACACACACACAAAGGGAAGACAGATGGCTTGTGGAGCTCCTTCTTCATACCAAGGAATGCCAAGAACACCAGGGGCTACCAAGAAGGAAGGACTCCTCCCCTAGAGTTGACAACCTGGTTTGGAATACTAATCTACAATATCTGATATAATAAATTCTTGTTCTTTAAAGCTACCCAGTTGTGGTATTGTGTTATTGCAGGTCTAATAACTAAGACAGAAGGTTTGATAAGAGATATTTTTATGTGTAAGTATTGAATTTTATTAAATGCTTTTCTTACATTTAGCATTTGATTATATTATTTTTCTCCTTTAGTTTGTTAATGATGTAAATTACACTGACTATCTTTTTAAAGTCTAGTTTTTGTCAAAGTTAAAGATGAATATATTTTAAGAGTGAAATCATTGCAATTGTTAGTTGTGAAACACTTTCCTTACCATTTTCTCAATCCACAGAAGCAATAATGTTTATTTATGTCTCTTAGCTAAAGCTTTTGACATTTGTTCCCATATCTCTAAATTACATCTCTGTATTAGCATTTCTTAATTAATTAATTAATCAGTATTAATCATCTATTAACTCTCCACTGTATCATAATCAAAAAGTCCTGGTGGCACAGTGGTTGAGTGGTTGGCTGCTAACCAAAAGGTCAATGGTTTGAACTCACCAGTCACTCCACAGGAGGAAGATGTAATTTGCTTCTCTAAAGATTACAGCCTTGGAAACTCTATGAGGCAATTCTACTCTGTCTTACAGGGTCATTATGAGTTGGAATTGACTGTAGAGCACTGAGTTTTATATGATCATCTTTTCACTCCCAGCTGCCACCATACAGATATACTATCCCTCCCCCATCATCCCAGCACACTTATGTTCTTATTTTAGTTTGATCAATATTCTGTGTTTACATTATAATGATCCAAAAGTTTTTCACAGCTGAACCATGTGGCAAATTATGATTATTTTTCTTTTGTTGACTTTATGTCCCAGTATATTGTCTGGTTTTTCATTTGCTATTTGCTATGAACTCACAACTAATTCAAGACCAAACTCTTCACAAACTATATAAAACTTCTTTTAAGATGATCAGACACAGCAGGTATTCTATCAACTTTATCTTGTTGAAGAAGTCTCTCCCAGATCCTCTGACCTGCTCCAGTTTGGATGGTTGTATTGTGTGCCTCATGCACAACTATCACCTTAGAATCTCTCTTCACTATCATCCCAGATGTTCCCTTTGCATTTCTCCTTTAATGAATTTCCTATATGCCACATCCTAGGTGCCCCTGGGTGGCACAAATGCTTTACTCTAGGGAGGCCAAAGGCAAAGAAGGTATGCATGGCCAAGAGGGTGCATGCTCAACTAACAGGGCACATGCACAACAGCAAGAAGGGCTTGCCTGTTAGCACAGCCAACAGAAGGGCCTGGTAGCATAGTCAAGAGGGCCTGCTAGCAGAAGAGAAAGCTGAGAGCTGTCCTGGTTGACAGCTGTTCTGCACTGAAGAAGGGAGGAATGTGCTTTCCACCTTGGAGAAGTCTTCAAAAGTCATCTATATGCATCCAGATCCTGATCCTGGATTGTTCCTGTTACTTTCAAGTTATTCCTGCTTCCTAGTTGTAGCCTATTAATTCCCTATTAAACTACGTAACTGAGTATGGTTTATGGGCTCTATGGCCATTGCAATGAATTATTGAACCCAACGGACACATAGAGTGTCATGGGGGGAATGGCTGGTGTCAGAAATGCCTAAGAAGTTGGGGAATGGAGGTATATTTGACATCCACTTCATAGGAACAAGTTTTATGCTGATCCTGATCTTATCCTTCAGGAATTCAGGCAATGCTTTGTAGTGTAGTGCCTAAGGCATTTGACTGCTAACCAGAAAGCTGGTGGTTCAAACCCACTAGCCACTCCTTGGAAGGAAGACTGGGCGATCTACTTCCATAGAGATACCACCTTGGAAACCCAAGGAGGGGTTGCTATGAGTTGGAAATGACTTGACAGTAGTGAATTTGGTATTTTGTGTTTCTGTGTGCCAGAACGCACTAATACATAATATAAGTATGTATTTTTTCCAATTTTAAGAACAAGATTCTATACACAGTCATTTAATTAAGATTGTAATTGTTTTATCTCTCTTCATTAATTTCTCATGCCTAATCTGATTACTGAGAACAGTGTATTTATTCTCAATGATTTAAGATTTGATAACTTTTTTTTTGGAAATTCAGGAGCTCTGGTAGTGCAGTGCAACCAAAAGGTTGGCAGTTCAAATCCATCAGCTGTTCTTTGGGGAAAAAAACAAGGTCAATATGTGTCAGAATAGACTCAATAGCAATTTTTTTTTTCTGGAAACTCTGTTCATTTTTCTTTTGAAAATTGAGGCTATGTCTTTAGGAACTTACAGGATCTGAACTATTAAAGCTTTCTCATATTAGTCAGTATCATACTAATATAGCTCCATGGATTTTCTTCTAGTCAATATAAATCTGATGTGGCATTTCTTTTCCTTTTCTTACAACTCGAGTCATTATGTTTTAAGAGTTTCTCTTTGAAACAACATATAGGCAGATTTTGTTTTTTTCCCAATTTGAAATCTCTATTTTAATAAAATTAATTTGTTGTTTTTATGTGCCATTGAGTCGTCTCCAACTCATAGTGAGCCCTCCTTGGGTTTCCAAGGCAGTATCACTATGGAAGTAGATTGCTCAACCTTCCTTCTGAGGAGTGGCTGGTGGGTTTGAACCACCAACCTTCTGGTTAGCAGTCAAGTGCCTTAGGAACTACGCCACCAGAGCTCCCAATAAAATTCATATATTTGTATTTTAGGTACTTTAGATATATTGAGATAATTTTTTGCTTTGAATTTATCATAATTTTTCATATGTTTTGTCTTCTTTTGAACTATCAAGTTTTATTTATTTGCCTTTTGCCCTTCTGTTAGTCTGGAACTCCTAAGTGGAATACTTGGTATCAGGAGCAATCTTAGAATGCAGCCCTTCTAAGGGCTTCTGACCTGGCTGGGATGACTGATTCTGATAATCAAGGGAAAATTAGGTTGCTACTACACAATGGGGCTATGGGACGTGTTTGCCAGTTACCCAAGGAATTGTCATGGAAACTTCTTATACCTTTTATGTCAAACAGTAAAGATTAATGAAAATATTTAAAAAATAAATAAATAAAAGGTGCTGTCAACCCAATTCCGACTCATGGTAACCCCATGTGTTTCAGAGTAGCACTGTATCCATGAGGTTTTCATGGCTGTGATTTTCAGAAGCAGATTTCTCAGCCTTTCTTCCAAGCCATCTCTGCATGGATTTAAATAGCCAGCCTTTCAGTGCTTAATAACTATTTTCACGATCTACATGTTGCCAATGAAAACATGGAGCAACTAAAAAGAGAAGGAGGGAAAAAAAAAAAAAGTTAAGTACCAATGAAGACTCAAACCTTCTAGAAAAGAAGATTTCATTAATCCAGTAGGTAAAAACTCTACCCACCCTCTCCTCCATTATATCTTCTGCTTCCTCCAACTCTTAATACATACAAATTTTATCCTCACATTTTTCACCTTTCTTCATCTCACTGTGCTGAAGCCTGGGTATTTTTCTTCTAATTTCTAGTTAACATATTTTCTCTTCTGTTATGTCTAAATGGATGTTTAACCTAGCCATTGAATTTTAATTTCATTCCTTTTTTTTTCCCTTTTCATTTCTAAATGTTCAGTTTTATTTCTTTTTCATTTTCATTTATTTCCTGCCTCTGTCATCTTGCTTATTCTTTCTTATGTTTCCTGGTCTTTCTTTCTCTTCTTCTTCTTCTTTATTAACTATTTAAGAGATATTAATTATATAGCTTCAGATCATTATTTTATCTCATACTAAATTTTTTCTCCTCTCATTTATGATGGATTGTCCTCTCATTTATCTCATGTGGGAAACATTTTTTTCTTTGGCCTAGATTATGGAAAATATTCGCCAAAAGTTTTTACTTTTATTTCGTCCTAGAATTCTAGAAATATCACCAACTGGGGAACCACTCTTATGTTTATTTATTAATTTGGTGGAATGGAAAAGCACAGACTCAACCCAAGATAGCACATGCTTGTGGTTTACTCAGCTTCTCATTCAGCATTAAACAAAACGTGCTTTACTTTTGGATGTGGACCAAAATTATATTAGAGCTCAAATTTTCGTTGCATGTTTCATTGAGTGAAACTCCTTGGCCAATTGCCAGAGCAAGCTCAATCACAGACCATTGGATGAAAAGAAATAAGTACAATATAATGTAACCAATGTCTTTAGATACTACTTTTCAAATAGCTATTTCATCATGACTAAAGTAGGGGCTGGAAACCCAATGGCAGTCGCTATGAGTCAGAGTCAATTCAAGGGCAATGGGTTGGGTTTTTGTTTGTTTTGTTGTTGTTTGCTTTTTTTTTTCCTTTTGGTTTAAAGTGGGGCTTAGGCATTATATATCAGGCAGGGAGAAGAGCAAGTTCAAAGGCACAAAGGAATGGGAGCCTGGCATTTTCTGGAAATAGGGAAAAGTACTAAATATTTGGAAGACAAAAGATGAGATGTAGCTGGGAAGACTTGTGAATGAGGCTGGAAAGATAAGCTGCAGAGACCATTATAAAGGCCTCCTATCAGCACAGGAAAAAAAAAAAAAAAAAAACATTGCCATTGAGTTAATTCTGATTCATAGCAATCCATAGGATTTCCAAGGCTATAAATCTTTATGGAAATAAATTGCCTCTTCTTCCTCCCACTGGAGTAGCTGGTGGGTTTGAACTGCCTACCTCTGGTTAGCAGCCAAATGCCTTAATCACTGCACCACAAGAACCCCTTCCTATTGTTACAGAGGTTAGTACAGAAGTCAGGAAATTCTGATTGAAAGGCTACATATGTTATTTGTATGTAAAAATTGAGTCATAAAATGGAAAGATTGAGCAATTACATCTGAGATGTTGCTTTTGATTGCCTAAATCATTTCAAACATAAAGGAAATCTATGACTAATAAGCTTTTGTGATAAAAATTGGGGATTTCTGATTTAATACTTATTCTTCTTTAGGTTTTTAGGGGGAAAGGCAGCAACTGTCATGATTTTACTTTTGGGCACCAAACAAAGGGCTGAAGAGGAGGAATGGAGGTTGTTAGAGGAGGCTGGACATAAGCTCCAGCCCAGTAAGTATGGGCATGAGATAGAAGGGACAAAATACACCTGCTAAGGTATATTGCCAAGTATGTTTCTCAGAAAATGGGAGAATTGGGGAATTTCTGTACTTTTGAGGAATAGTACTAGACATTTATATATACTTAAGTTGTGAATTATATGAATCAGCTACCATTTTTCTAAATAAAATCCTGGATCATATATATAGTAGGCATGACAGAAATAGAATAAACAAAATTCTATAACTGTCTGAACCAGTGAATTTTAAATCTGGCTGCACTATCAAAATCATCTAGGGAGTTTATTTTAAAATGGAAATGCCAGGAGCCTACCTTAAAGATCTTGCAGGCGAGGAGAGATAATGCAGGAACGCCAGAGTAGCAGGCCAGAAGAGCAGG
>NW_006921592.1:12101598-12103000 GCF_000298275.1 Orycteropus afer afer | reverse complement strand
CCTATTTTGGTCATGTTGTAAGGAGGGACCATTCCCTGGAGAAGGATGTCATGCTTGGTAGGGTGGAGGGTCGACGAAAGAGGGGGAGGCCTTCAATGAGATGGATTGATACGGTGGCTGCAATGATGAGCTGAAGTATAGCAGGGATTGGGGGGTTGGGGCAGGATAGGGCAGTGTTTCGTTCTGCTGTGCATGGGGTCACTATGAGTTGGAAATGACTCGACGGCACTTAACAACAACAACAACAACAACCTTAAAGATTAGAATTCTCTAGAACTCTTAAGTTTTCTTGAGTTACTCTGATGTACCTAACACAGCAAGAGTCAGTAGATCAGTACTTGGAAAATGCAGATTAAATGTCCTTTGACTATACTTTGTATTCACTATAAAATTATGTTATCAGTTCTCTTCAATTTTAAGTAATGCCCATTGTTTTAAAAATTAAAATTAATTGTTATTGAGTTATGTTTCCAGATGTTAAAAAAAGTTACTATAAATTTTCTGAAAATTTTAATCTCATTTGTTTTATTATAAACTTTTTACATGATGATAAAAACAGAATTATAAATTAATGGGGAAAAGATAAATTACTCAATAAATAGTACTTGACAATCATATAACTAAACCATTGCCATTGAGTGGATTCTGACTCAGCATTCCTAAAGGTCAGAGCAGAACCGCCCTACAGGGTTTCCAAGGCTGTTATCACTACAGGAACAGACTGCCACATCTTCTTCCAGTGCAACAGCTGGCAGGCTCAAACTGCCAGCCTTACAGCTAGAAGCCAAGCATGTAGCCACTGCACCACCAAGGCTCCTTGACATTATATAACCATCTGGAACACTACATTTTAGATCATTCCCTATATCTTACTGAAAAAGAAAAAAATCAGAAATAACAACACTGTAAATGTATGTATATGTGTGTGTATATATATATGTATATATATATACTTTGTGCATATATTTATACACATAACATATATACTTATTTTTTATTGTATATCCTTTGTTCCTAATGAATTTTTATTATATGAACATATAACTTATTCAAAAATTTACAGATGCAATGCAATCTACATCATATCTGTCAAATATATATTCAGTTGGACAGCAAATGGAAAGCAATTCTATAAAAATTTTTAGAAACAGTGCTATGGTGACTGGGTTATGGGATTTCATTTTTTAATTGCTTTTGATGTTTTACATATTTACACTAAAAAGAGAGAGAAAGATAAAAGTCAAGTCAAATTTTTAAAAATATGTGCATTACAATGGAATACTATGCAACGCTAAAGAATAATGTAGAATCGGCAAAACACCGCATAACGTGGATGAACTTGGAGGACATTATGCTGAGCGAAATAAGTCAGTCACAAAAGGACAAATATTGTATTAGTCCG
>NW_006921592.1:12082575-12100168 GCF_000298275.1 Orycteropus afer afer | reverse complement strand
CACTATGCTACCAGAGTAAGTAATATATGAATAAGAATACACATTTTTAATATTCTAGCTGTTGCCCTAAATAAGCTGCTAAAAGTAATCTTTCAAAACAAATGTTATATGGAATTAAGGGGTACTTCACCATGTGGTAAGTAGCTCTGGTGGTACAGTGGTTAAAGATTTGGCTGCTAACCAAATGCTTGACAGTTTGAAACCATCAGCCAATCTATGGGAAGGAGATGAGTCAGTCTGCTTCTGTAAAGATGTACAGTCTTAGAAACTCTATGGGGCAGTTCTGCTCTGTGCTATAGTGTTGCTATGAGTCAGAATCAACCCGAGGGCAGTGGGTTTGGTTTTGGGGTTCACTAAGCAATCATCAGCAGAATAAAAAGGATTAATTTAAAGCACAGCATTAACATTTTCTTGTTTCACACTTTTTGGGGTGAGGATTACTGCCATCGAGTCGGATCTGACTCATAGGGATCCCTCCTTGGATTTGCAAGGCAGTATCACTATGGAAGGAGATTGCCCAACCTTCTCTCCAAGGAGTGGCTGGTAGGTTTGAAACACCAGCCTTATGCTTAGAAGTCAAATGCTTTAGGCACTACACCACCAGAGCTCCCATGGTGAGGATTAAAACATAATATTTTTATTGCTTTACAATGTTACAGAGAAAGAATCATTGTACTGCATATTAATTATTTAATTTTAATCATTACATTTGTGTCTATAGAAAAATACAATCAAACACAGGAAAATAAAAACAACAAGTAATTTATAATCTCCTATCAGTTCTGCTAGGAAGACCTTCTTTCATCATACAAATTCTACTCTCACACATTGAATTAGAATGAAAATAGTGTATTTTCCTGAGTTTTGGGTCTATATCAACTTGATAAAGAAGTAATATTTGTCATTCTTTCTTTTTTCCATCTTTAAAATTTAGTTCCAAATGTGGTTATTTTTAACACTTCCTTATGTAAAATGTATAGATCCACTGGTCCTAACTTGTAAAGCTTTTTAGAAGTCCCCAGTGTTATTTATTCTTAACTCCAGCCTTTCTTCACATATGCCATTTCTCCTTAGCCTTTATGCCCTTTCGACATTCAAAATCTGACTTTAAAGCTCACATCTTTAATAAGTCTTCCTAATTACATCTGCCAGGCCTCTCATCCTAACCCCATTTGCAGGTGTCAGTTCTGCCTTTCTGACTGAAAATATTCAAAGCTGTGGATGATAATAGGCCTTGTAATTGTTTTTACATCTTCCCATAGTCCCTACTTCATTGATTGACACACAATAAGCATTTAATGAATGCATTTAGTGATTGTTTCAAGGATCTTACAAATCTGTGAGTTTTGAGTTGATAGACTTTAATACTTTGTTCCTCTTTTTTTAGGGTGATCAGAGTGGGTGGGTATTAAGGAAACTCAGCTAAGTATTCAGTATCTTTTTATCATAATTCTTCACAACTATATTCCCTGATTTGATTCTTTTTGGAGAGGACATAAACTTCAAGTCCATTTCATCAAATCATATTACATATTATCCTCTTCCATCATGGTTTTTTTTTCATTTGTCTTACACAGAAAAGAAATGGATTCTTCATTAAGCTATCAAGAACTGGGTTTTTCAGAATAAGCTAAGCTATCTGTATTAACAAGGTAACCTGTGAATCTTCATGGTTTAATGCCACAAAAGTTTGCTTCTCCCTCATGCTATGTCCACATGTGTTGGCCAGGGTGGGGTAGGTAGGTGGATCTGCTCCGTCGGGTCACTCAGGTATCTAGACCAGTGGAGGTTTTATTGTCTCGACATTGTCAACAACATACAGAGAAAAAGAGGGTTCATCCCATGCTTCAGCCCAGAAATGAGACAAGTCCCTTGTATTCACTGCTAATGACGAAAATTTGTTTGTGTCTCCACTTCCCCAATGTAAAGGGACTAGTGAATGAGGAGGACATGGATATTCACTGGGCAGTAAATGTATCCAACATAAGAAGAAATCTACCACTCATCCTAACTCTGCCTGTCTATGTTGTTGTTATTGTTATGTGCTGTCGAGTTGGCTCTGACTCATAGCGACCCCTCCTTGTGTTTCTGAGGCAGTATCACTATGGAAGTAGATTGCCCAACCTTCCTTCTGAGGAGTGGCTGGTGGGTTTGAACCCCTTCTGGTTAGCAGTCAAGTGCCTTAGGCACTATGCTACCAGAGCCCCTCTGCCTGTCTATATCAGTACAGAATCTCAGTCATAGTTTGTGCCATTTACCTTTGTAATTAGTCCTAAATCACTCCTCAATTTTTAAAAATTTCCAAATTACCAGCTCAAGTTATTAAACCCTCAATCCTCAATTCAGAGAACTTTCTCAGAGACACAATTTGTTTCAACCTATTTTCTTTTTTATATTTCGTTTCATGCTTAGACAAGGATTCTTAATCTTTCCTTTTCCTTCCTTTCAGAAGCCTGTCTTTTTTGTCATTCCAAGAACTTTTAGAAGCATTACAGTCTTAACAGACTCTGTAGCACAAGCACTCCTTACATTTTGCTTTCCCTCTTCCTCTCAGAATAGTATCTTTCAAAATGTTCTACCTCAGCTTCTTCTTGATTTCTTTCTTTTTCTTTGTTCCATACTGAAACTGACACTGAATAGGCTCCTTCTCCCCTTTGTTAGTCATCTTTCTCCATCTTTTTAGTGCATTATTTCTTGGCCATGACTGCATATTAGAACTACCTGGCCAGCTCATAACAATGATGGACGCTACGGGTTCTAGGGCTCAGGGCTCATGGATCTGTCCTGAGTTGCAGGGAGAGTCATAGAAGAGACCTCCCAAAGGAAGTGTCACCAGAGACAGCTTGTGAAGATGAGTAGGAGTTGACCAAGTAAAGAAGGAGCATATCCCAAGCTCCTGAGGAGGAAGGAAGGGACAGAGTCAGGTCTCTGTGTTAAAAATGATCACTCTGGGGCCTGCCTGGGGTGTAGAAAGGAGATAAAAAGTCTGAAGGCCTAGATACAAGTGAAGGCATTGACAGCATGGCTTTGGCATGAGATGATACATCCCCTTATCACAGTATTTATTCAACATTAACTGCTTTTCATGTGTCCACATATGCATTAAAATTGCATCAGCTGTGTTCAGCTTCAAATAGCAAAAGTGTCTGACTGTAATTTAAATGAATAAGAGTTTTCATTATATACATTAACAAATTGTTAATGCTAGGGTTCAACCTAAATCAACCAAATTAGTGTTTCTGGGTGGTAAAGTTGCCCATAGCAGTAATCTGCTGATTAATGTATCTTTATTTGTTTTCTTCCCTTCTCTGTCTCAATTTCCCACTCCTTTAGATACCTCATGGGATAATCTCCTAAATCAATTATTTGGACCCAAATCCTATATATTTTGGGCCTGTATTGAAAAGTGGTGACAATAATAATGCCCATCACATACAATTGTTGAAAGAATTCAATGAGTTAGTATACATAATGTAAGAAGCTCTGATGGTGCTTAAATTAAAGCAGCAGATTGCTAATCAAGAGATTGGTGTTTCAAACCCACCATCCACTCCACAGCAAGAAGATGAGGTAGCCTGCTTCCAGAAAGATTTCCAGCCTTGGAAATCCTATGGAGGTTGCTATGACTTAAAAGCAACTTGATGGCAGTGGGTTTGGTTTTGGTTTTATGCAGATTGAATAAGTATGGTAAAAGGATACAACCCTGACACACATTATTCCTGATTTTAAACCATGCTGTGTCTCCTTGTTCTATTTGAACAACTGCCTTTTTATCTGTGTATAGGTTCCAGATGAGCACAATTAAGTGTTCTGAAATTCCCTTCACAATGTTATACATAATTTGTTATGGCCCACACAGTCAAATGTCTTTGCATAGTCAATAAAACACAGATAAACATCTTTTTGTTTTTTTCTACTTTCAGCCAAGATTCATCTAACATAAGCAATTATATCCCTCATATCACATCTCCTTCTGAATCCAGCTTGAATTTCTGAAAGTTCCATGTTTGATATATGACTGCATTTGCTCTTGAAATCTTCAGCAAAATTTTACTTGTGTTAATGACATTGTTCAGTAATTTCCACATTCCATTGGATCACCTTTCTAAGGAATGGGCATAAATATGGACCTCATCCAATCAGTTGTCCAGGTAGTTGTCTTCCAAATTTCTGGGCATAAATCATAATTCTGACAATTCCTGGAACCATGTTTTTCCCCTACGCCTTCAGTGCAGCTTAGACTTCTTTCAATATCATTGGTTCTTAATCATCTGTTACCTCTTGAAATGGATGAATATCGACAAATTCCTTTTGATACAGTGACTCTGTGTATTCTTTCAATCTTCTTTTGATGCTTCCCATGTCATTCACTATTTTGCCCTTAGAATCCTTCAATGCTGCAACCTGAAACTTGGATGTTTTCTTCAATTCTTTCACCTTGATAAATACCTTGGCGAGATATGTCTAAAAGAGAGAAAGAAAAGTAGAGGTCATGACTAGAAAGTAACAACAGAGATCCAAGGGAACCCCTGAAGAAATGCTACTGTGGTCTCTAAGATTCTTAAACTCCTCATGAAAATGTGTTTCTGGAAGCCATGAATGAATGCTATTTCCTTCCACATAGATGTCTGCTCATTGACTTTGTCATTTAGGTTAGAAAAAGACGATCACCCTGAGTTGATTTACAAGATGCAAATCCATCATGACATTCAGCAACTTTTAATGAGTTTTCTGCCTGGTTGGTGATTGCTAACTGGGAAGGAACCCACTATAATTAATGCCACACTAAATATCAGATGTTAAAAAAAAAAATAGAGGGAGCTTAAGACTGCTTTTTTTCTGAATCAAGCTATCAGCCTAGACCTCAAATATAAAGTACACATTTAAGTGTGCACAAATGCTGAGGCACTATATACCAACAACTCTAATGTGGTCTTTTTCAAATTTTAATAAATTTGAAGTTGAAGTGTGTCTTAAAATAGTGTATAAAATGATGACTTTTTTCTCTCCCCAACAAAACTGTTTTTAAGGGTAAATTAGTTTCATAGAAAAATGAAATGTGTTTAGCATTTAAATGATAATATGAAGAACTGACACTGGTGACTTGTAAGAAAAAGCAGAGCTAAAATGGAAATTAGATTCAGCCTTTCCAGGAAGGATCCTCTAGTTTCTTGCAATGCTGGGGGGCTTTGTGGGTAGCCAAGGGCCAGTGGGTACATTTCATCAAAGTCCAGGCATAAAGAGGACGGGATGGGTACCTGAGGCTGTCTTTGGGAGAACAAAGACTTTACCTTGCAGAACAACTCTCAGTCACATTTCTTCTTGTTGGAAGAAATATCATTTCTTTCTTGTTAAAATTTTGAAATTGTCCAAAAACCTATCATGAGTACAGCTTGCTTTGATGTCAGCTAAATATTTTAGAAGGACTCCTTGACGATAACTTCACAGTGGATGAACACATCCAAACATTCATTCTCACATGTCAAGCTGCATCTATGGGTTTAGTTGAGTTCTTTCTTTGGTTCTATTTTGAAACTTGGTATCAATAATTTGGATAAAGATACAAATACATTCATAAAACTATCAACATCAAAGACTTGGAGGGATAAGTGATATCCTGAACATAGATTCAATATTGAAAAACATCCTGACAGGTTATACTTTTTGGACTAATTGTACACAATTAAATTTTACTTTAGTAAATGAGAAGTTCTGTATTGTAGAAAAGAAATTGTGTACAGAGTTAAGTGAACCCTGCGTAACAGCAGACATGATATTTTCAACCACTTCATACGCATGTGAAAGCTGGACAATGAATAAGGAAGACAGAAGAATTGATGCTTTTGAGTTGTGGTGTTATGAAGAATACTGAAAGTACCATGCGCTGCCAAAAGAATGAACAAATCTGCTCTGAAACAAGTGCAGCCGGAATGCTCCTTGGAAGCGAGAATGGCCAGATTTTGTCTCATCTACTTTGGTCATGTTGTCAGAAGAGACTGTTACCTGGAGAAGGATGTCATGCTTGGTAAAGTGGAGGGTCGACAAAAAAGGGGAAGGCCCTCAACGAGATGGATTGACACAGCGGCTACAATGATGGGCTCAGATGTAGCAAGGATCATGAGCCTATCACAGGACCAGACAGTGTTTCATTTTGTTGTAAACAGGTTCGGTATGAGTCGGAGCTGACTTGATGGCACCTAACAACAATAACAACATAACAACAGAAAAATAAAATCTTTTGTAATCGGGAATCATGGGAAGAAAATCACATCAAAAACAGAACCCTAAACAGAAACTGTCAGACAGGAGAATGAAGCAAGGCGAGAACTTACTGGAGCTGGTCTCAAAATTCCTAGCATAATTATTTATTCCCCATGTCTACACTACCACTAGCTCTTTAAGTTTTGATAAAGAGGGAACATCAATATCCCATTTGCTTTTGTTCATAGCAAACCAACACCAAGATTTAAGAATGGATTAGCCTGTCCATCACCCCACATTCCAGAGTGAAACCCAAGGCTTCTAGACCCAAACACACTACCCTCTCACAAGGTTACACTTAGAAGGGACCATAGATACTTTTATGTGTTGTTCCATATTACTCCTTTTCATTTCTATGTTTGAAGGCAAGTTCTGTTCAAACTGGACTGCTCGGGTTGTTCACATCCTTTCTGATTTCTCCCCGCTCTAAGCATTTGCTCATACTGATACTCTCTCTCTGGAAGGCCCTCTCCTAACTCTTTGAAATCTTATTCTTTTTTCAGGGTATCTTACAAATGCTCTTCTGGGAGATTCATGTCTTTCCAGATTTCTCATCTTACAACTCCAAGTACATGTCTTCCCCATTTCTTTTTCATTCTTGACCCTGTATAGCAATTATCTGTAACATTCATCATGTTCTTTTTGTATAGAGGGTAAAGGTGTCTTTGTCCAGAGCTTTTCTAAACAGTGAGGCCCAGTTTTCCTCCTACTGCTTACACAGTAAATGACCTCTCAGATTCCCTGCCTAGCCTTGCAGTCTCATTCCTTGCTTCCTTTTTAAGTTTCTGACCACAAGGGTAGCAAACCCTGGCTTATCCATCAAGGCTAAAAGCATTTGTTTTCTCTCATGTGAAGTTTTTCCTGTCTGGTAGCATAGTGGCTAAGACACTTGCCTGCTAACCAGACAGCTGGCGGTTCAAACCCACCAGCCACTCCTCGGAAGGAAGGTTGGGCAATCCTACTTCCGTAGTGATACTGCCTCGGAAACCCAAGGAGGGGTCGCTATGAGTCGGGTTTGACTCGACGGCACATAACAACAACAACAACATCCCAAGCAGAGATGGTGAGTCTTCCTTTGTATCATACCTTCACCTAGCACAGGCTCTATTAACCAATTGTAGTTGAGTCGATTCTGACTCAGGATGACCTCATGTGTGTCAGAGTGGGACTGTGCTCCACAGGGCTTTCAATGACTGTGAAGTTTCAATGGCTTTGAAAGGTGCCAGGCTTTTCTTCTGTGGAGCCTCTGGATGAATTTGAACCTCCAACCTTTAGCTTAGTAACAGAGGGCTCAACTGTCTATGCTACCCAGAAACTTCTATGTTTCTACTAG
Source organism: Orycteropus afer afer (assembly GCF_000298275.1). Taxonomy (NCBI): domain Eukaryota; kingdom Metazoa; phylum Chordata; class Mammalia; order Tubulidentata; family Orycteropodidae; genus Orycteropus; species Orycteropus afer. The sequence continues at coordinate 12,092,574 of NW_006921592.1, read as the reverse complement.
TCAGGTTTAAAATACAGGTATTACCTCTTTTCAAAAATTCACTTTACGTCACTTCACTTTTATGAAAGACTTACATTAGTACTTGTTTTCATTAACTGAAGAAATTCAGAGAATTTTCACTTTCACAAAAAAAAGGGGGGGGGAGAGCAAAACTAGCCTTCAGTGTTTATTTGACAGCAAGCATTATAGAGGCAGCACAGACCCCAAGCAGTGGAAGTGGTGTCACCAAGCTCCTTCCCATGAACTACACCATATGTGCATTTTTCTCTTTTTATACAAGCTATGCATATGAGTCGGGGCCGACTCGACGGCACATAACAACAACAACAACAACATGCATTTATCATAGCATTCCTGTTTCTACTATATGTTAGTGTTATTTTAGGTTTTATGTGGTATGATTTGGTAGTTTGTTTTTTGGAGGTCTGAAATGCTCAAAAAATTTTCCCTTATAAATTAATGGTTATTGCTTCTTTGCTTTACACCATTTCAGCTTACAAAAGATTTCATAGGAACATTATCAGATTGCAGGGGAAATCTGTATTACAATTGCCATGTTCACTCAGTTATAAAACTCTGATTTTAAAACATCAATAATTTATAAATAGAATATAACAGCAAATGCTGTGTTAATGCTACACATAAGTTATACAATGCATAATTATTTTAAAAATGATAAAATATTTTAAAATATGCATCTTACAATTGAAGAATACAATAATTGTTAAGTTGTATGTCTTATACAAGAGATTGGCAGATTGTTGGCAGCAGAAATCATGTCTCATTCATCTTATTACCGATGTTTTCCCAGTGCTGAATATATAGTAGTGGCTCAAGAAATATTTGTTCAGTGATTGGATTAAACAAATAAAGTTTTGCTGGCCATAAATTTAATATGGTTGAATATTCTGTTCTGGCTGCTATGAAAATTTACATAATATAAGACTGCATTCATAGTATTAGGATGTTCAGATGACAGAAAACAATAATCACAGAAAAATACAATCACATTTGGGGTACAGTGTTTAATATTTTAATCATGTCAAATATTTTAAAGGGAACATTGACTATCTAGGATGACCAGGGTGGTGTTAGGCCCAGAAACTTTTTCATATAAGGGAAGGCTAAAAGAACTAGGCCTATATGCCCTGCAAAAGGGAAACAAATATAAAACATGATAGCTATCTTCATGTTTGAAGGACTATCTACGTAGCTGTAAAAAGGCATGATGTGTGGGCTCCAGAGAACCAAAGACCAATGTAGTGACAGTTCCAGAAAGAAATGTGGTTCTCTACACAAAATGCTTTTATAAACCACTGCTGTGAAGCAATGGAATAAATTTTCTTGTGATAAATAGTGAAGACCCCATCCCAGAATGTATTGGAGCAGAGCATTAATGGCTAAGAATTATTTGAAATAAGTAGGATGTAGGATAGATGTCCCATTAGGCTTTCTGCAATTCTAACAGTCTCTGATTATACCAAAACTGATTCCTTTACTAGGTATTATCTCCATAACAACAGGCCCAGTTTAGAAAGGACAAGTATTCTAGAGAATGACTTGAAAGTTTCCAGTCATAGCTCTATGATTGGTCATCAACGAAAATGCATTTAGCCCTCCATCCAGTCATTTACCCAGTCACCTAACATTTAATGAGCAACTGCTGCATGCCAGCCTCTGTTTTAAGTCCTAGAGATACAGCAGTGAGCAAAATAGACACAATGGTTATGTCCATGAGCTTACTGTCTTAATAAGCACACATATAAATAGAAATCACAGTCCATGATAAGTGCTAAGAAGAAAGACATGCAATGCTATTAAGTGCCAGCTGAGCTAGTTGGAGGGTTCAGAGAAGGCTACTTTGGCATTTGCGCTAAAAATTAGGGCAAGCCTTTTAACCCCTCCATTCATCCTCTTCAATTGCTATTAAATGGAGCAGAAAACCCTTGCCTCACTATGTCTTTGAGGAGTTTAGTGTTTGCAACCTTTGTAACCTTTGAGAAGGTCACCTGACCCCTGTAAGCCTCAGCTTCCCCATGACCAAAATGGAAAGAATAATAGTGCATAGGTCATGATGCTGTGAGATCTTGTATGTGAAGCGCTTAGCTCAATGTGTACCACACAGTAATACCTCAATAGCCAGCAACTATTATTAAATACGAAACACCCTGACTGCTTAGAAAGCAAAATGCCACATACGTTCTAGATATTGCTACTTTGACTCTTACAGTTACTTTAAACTTTTAAAATCCCAGGCTGTTTGGTGAGAAGTGTGGATAAGACAGCAGAGGGTGTGGTGGTATTTTATCTGAATCTCACTTGAGGACCCTCACAGCTCTCCCTACACACTCTTACTTCCTTTCTTAGAGTTAGTTAGCTACTAAAGGATTTAAAAAAAAAAAAAAAAACTACTCTTCCTTCTTCCTTTCAGATTCAATTCTTTCTTTCTTCTCTTTAAAAATCAGAGAGGATAAGAAAGGACACTTTGGGAGAAACTAGACCACCTTGGCCTCAGCCAGTGTCACCACCAAATGAAAATTCACAGCAGCGGCTCCCTAGCATTTCAGGAGGGCTCTAGCCCAGTATGAATAAATAATCCACATTTCAAGCAGGATTAGGGATATAAATGAAAGACGAAAAGCACATCAGGGTACCAATTCGTCACACATCTCCATACAAAAGCACAGCCTTGTTTTTCTCCTTATCCCAAGCTTACCCCACTTACCACTGCACTCTGTGGCCAAGCAGGCAGAGCCTTGAAAAAGAAAACAGAAAAAAGTAGGACAGAGAGATAGACAGGCAATCTGAGTGGGTCTACGAGGGCAATCTGTCATTGCCTTTCCTATCAGCACTCAGTGGATCGTCACCTGAACTTTCGGGGTCAGATGATCTCCAGGGGGCTTGACTATCACCATAGCAAGCGGTGTCACCAAGCACCCAGTGCCTGCCGCCTTGCTGGAACCTGCCCCCTTGCTGTTATCTCCCACTTGTCTTGATAGCTAATACAGTGCCTACAGTCGCTATATCCCATTAGGTCAGAGCTATGAAAATGAATGCCATTTTCTTGATGGTTTATGCAGAATCGTTGTAATTTGAAGCAAGCCTCCCTGGCCCTGTTCTGCTTGTCTCCAACCTCCACCCTGTCACTCCCACCCCTCTCCTGCCTGCTTCCTCCTCCCAGCCCCTCCCACCCCGTTTCTGTCTGTCTTTCTTCTCCCTTTTCATACTGAATATATTGGGGCCCTGGCGGGCTGCCATTCTAACTGCACATTAGAAATGGTAGAGTTTTCCTCTATCTGATTCTATAAAATGAGTTCACCAGAAGGTGCAGACCCAGCACATTCGTGGTTTTTCCTATAAATTACTTTAACACTGTGTCCAATCATATATATAATTTCAGATTTTCAATTTCAACTCGCTGCTGTGTCAGCACAGACTCCACTGATATGTCTAACGTATTTAGCTTAAAATGAAACGGATGGCATTTCATTACCAGGAAGATAATATTTTTGAATATGTTTCCTGCATGGCGGGATCCATCATTATTCTGCCATTTTATGTTCAGCGTGTGTAATAGCTTTTTAATGCTTTGACGTATTTTATTTATATGTGTGATATTTTTCTACTACTATAGGACAGTTCAACTCATTGGACACATTAGAAAATCTTAATTGAATGCTTTCAAATATTAGCAAAGGGTAAAAGGCTGAACAAATTGCCAATATTTTTATTTAAAATTTAATAAAGAGTAACAAGAAAGGCATAAAAATTGTTCAGCTCTTGTTCTTTTCCCACCTTCCCCCACACACACACTCCCACTCCAGTAGTCTCTCCATAAATATACACACTTTGGAGAGGAAATAAAAAGATAAAGAAAATCCCCTAGTCCCCTGAGATTCAGAAGCTGTCAGGGTGAAAGCAAGGAACACAAGAAATATTGAGCAAGCCCCAGTGTGAATGACAGCAGCCCTCTTATTGGCTGAAGTTTCTGACAGTGCTGAAATCTTTAATACTAGGTTCCTGGCTTTTTGACCAAAGTCATGGAATGTTTGAAAGGAGACTTTTCTCAAAAGCTGTCTTTGCAAAAAAATTCAAAGGGAAATGTTCTGCCTAAAAACTTTGCTAACGGCATTTCAAATTAACAAGTAAGTAAATGATAGAGCGCTTCTATGTGCTGGTTCTGATCTCTCTTCTATCAAAGCAGTGCCTAGATACTTCTTGAAATGAAAGATTTGGAAGTCAATGTGGGGAAAACTGGTTGGCTTTGATCGCTTTTGAAAGCCCTCTGGATGCTGCCCACTCTTGGGAACCTTCATTTGAGGTCGCTTATAAGGAAGCTCAGGAGCTCTGGTAGCATAGTGGCTAAAGCACTTGACTGCTAACCAGAAGGCTGGCGGTTCAATCCCACTAGCCACTCCTCGGAAGGAAGGTTGGGCAAAACTGGTTGGCTTTGATCGCTTTTGAAAGCCCTCTGGATGCTGCCCACTCTTGGGAACCTTCATTTGAGGTCGCTTATAAGGAAGCTCAGGAGCTCTGGTAGCATAGTGGCTAAAGCACTTGACTGCTAACCAGAAGGCTGGCGGTTCAAACCCACTAGCCACTCCTCGGAAGGAAGGTTGGGCAATGCTACTTCCGTAGTGATACTGCCTCAGAAACCCAAGGAGGGGTTGCTATGAGTCGGGCCGACTCGACAGCACATAACAACAACAACAACATAGGAAAGCTCTGGTGATGTAGCACCTAACGCATTTGACTGCTAACCAGAAGGCTGGTGGTTCAAACCTACCAGCTAGTCCTCAGAAGGAAGATTGGGCAATCTACTTCCATAGAGATACCCCCTCAGAAACCCAAGGAGGGGTCACGATGAGTCGGATCCAATTCGATGACAGTGATAGGGAAGCTCAGCTTTTCCTGAATTTAAAATATAGTCCCTATTTCTCTAACAGTTGCTCACTTAGGGAAAAGCAAATGGGCATGGATTCTAGCTCTATACTTCTTACCATCTATGGGACTCTGAGCAAGTTACTGAAGTCTACTGAGCCCAAGAGTATTTATCTGTAAACTGAAATAACAGTCTCTGCCTTAGAAGTTGGTGCAAGAATAATACTTAATACATGTAGTTTCTGGGTAGTGCAAAATAGTTCAGCACTTGGCTGATAGCCTAAAGATTGGCAATTGGAATTCATCCAGACTTGCCTCAGATGAGAAAGGTCTGATCATCTGCTTCTAAAAGGTCACACAGCCTTGAAAACTATATGGAGCAATTCTACTCTGTAATACATGAGTCATCATGAGTTGGAATTGACTCTACAGCAACTACTTACTGGTTTAAGTGTAAGCACCTGGCACAATCCATGGCGTACATAGCAGACACACAATAATAATCATTATATTTTACTATAATTTGCAAATAGCTTTGTTGTTCAAGTGGACTGAGCTTTTCCCTTTCTCTCCTTGAAATTCTCCTATTGAAGACTGAATACTCCCATCTGGATGCATGGTGATAAAATAGTCTCCTTCCTATAAATAAAAGTTGTCATAAAAGCACAATTACAATATTTCATTTACTCAAACAAAGCTCCCTTTGGAATAAAACTCTCCAAGTGTAGCCTGAGGATATTTTTAAAAAGTTTTTCCAGCATGCTAGCTTGGGTTTTTTCTAATGTTTATTTACCTTTTTGTTCTTAAAAGAGCAGAAAATTATAGCACAAAACTCCTTTGAACAGAATCTACCAGTAACAATTACTTGGATCCAATTTACATGCTTGAAAAGTCTTGTAACTTTTTCCAGATTTCAAAGAATTGGGAAAACAATGCTGTAGAACAAGTGTCAGCAAACTTTTTCTGCAAAGGGTCAAATAGTAAATATTTTTGGCTTTGCAGCCTCAATTCTGCCATTATATCACAAAAGCGGCTGTAGATAAACCCAATGAAAGGGCATGGCAGTGTTCCAATAAAACTTATTTACAAAACAGGTAGTTGACTGCAGGTCTTAGTTTGTCAATCAATCCTTGATCCAGGATATCACTATACAATAGTTTTTGCAATTCCAAAGTTCAAACATCCTAGAGAGTATAAGCACAAAATCAAGTGCAGAGAAAAGGGGAGGTCAACAATATTATAATGCTTTAGATTGGGCAAAGTGATGTTAAATCTCATATTATTAAATTCCATATCTATTTATATTATTGGACTCAATATATATAACTGTCTTGATCATCACAATTTTATAAAAGTTTGGAAAGGGAAAGTTTAAGTTTCCCATTCCAAGCCCCTATCTAAATGGTTCAAAGTTGACCAAATTTACTGATGACCAGTGGACAATTTTGGCCAAGACAAAACCATTGTTGTTGTTGTTGTTGTTATGTGCCATGGAGTCAGACCCGACTCATAGCGACCCCTTCTTTGGGTTTCTGAGGCAGTATCACTACGGAAGTAGATTGCCCAACCTTCCTTCCAAGGAGTAGCTGGTGGGTTTGAACTGCCAGCCTTCTGGTTAGCAGTCAAGTGCCTTAGGCACTATGCTACCAGAGCTCCTAAGGCAAAACTAGCACAAGTAGTTAATTAATTCAACAAACTTTATTGAATAACTATTATGTGCTAATAGGCATTGGAAAAAAGTAGAGGACAAAATAGACAAAGTCAACACTATATGTTTAGATTTTAGTGGAAGGAGCCAGACAACGTATAATTAAACAAATAAATAATGAGATAAATTAGTTTACCAAAAAGTACTAAAACCAAAAAACCAAACCCACTGCCACTGAGTCGATTCCAATTCATAGTGACCCCATTGGGTTTCCAAGGTAGTAAATCTTTATGGAAGTAGATTGCCTCATCTTCCTTCTGCAGAGGAGCTGGTGGGCTTGAACTGCCATCGTTCTGGTTAGCAGTCAAATGCTTTAGGCGCTGCACCACCAGAGCTCAAAAAGGTGGGTATGTCCTGAAGGAAATGGGCTAGGGAGAAAGGATTGTTCCAAGAAAGTGGTCATGGAAGGCCTCTCTGAGGAGAGGTTTCAGCTGACATTTGAAAAGGAAAAAGTGAGCAGTGCTCAATCATTTGAAAAGCTAAGAATAGCCATGCCAACACCATGAGGCAAAAACTAAGCTTGGAGAATAGAAAAGAAAGATGGCCAATATAGGAAATGACAAAATCACAGAACGATGATATTTGCAAAATTAGATTAGATTATGTCCTCATCAATGAGAAAGTGTTTGCACTAGTAAATTGTCAGCTATAATATTTGTTGACAACTTTGAAGGAATCACCTTGAACTGGCCTTATGAGCCTACTACAGAACAAATATTAGAAATTTGTAGTTTGTTGGAGTCCCTGGGTGGTGCAAACATTTTACATGCTTAGTTGCTAACTGAAAGGTTGGAAGTTTGAGTCCCATAGAGGTACCTCAGAAGAAAGATTTGGCAATCCACTTCTGAAAAAAATCAACAAACTCTTTGGAGCAGTGTTCTACTCTGACATGTACAGGGTCTCCGTGAATAGGAGTTCACCTGGTGGCAACTGGATTTTTATTTTTAATTACTCTGTTACAGGCTTCCTTCTCAGCTGTTTTTCTATGTCTAATTCTCTGCATTTCTAAAAACAGGTGGAAAAGTTTAAGCATATGCAGTTCATCAATGCTTTATTTTGAGTTTCTCTTTTGGGAAACAAAGCAGAAGCTACTTAATAATATTCCTCTCCAAAGTTATATAGCTCTCTTCATCTAAGAATATCAGAGCACTCTGTGGCAATTAAATCATTAATCCTCATGGCAACCCCATCAAGTATCTGCTTTATTATCAGTGAGAACACTTGGCATTTACATATTTGGCTTGAGGATGTTATTACATTATAAGCAGTTAATTAATGCATATAACACATTCAGGAGGCAGGTCAGCGTTTCAATCCCCAGTTACAGATAAAGAAACTGAGGCCCCAGAAGGACAAGGTATTTCCTGTTAAATTGCCCAAAATGAGAGTGGAATCAGAAATTACTTCCTAGCTTAATCTTTGTCAAGAGTCATTCTTCATGCATTGAACCCCCTAACATACAAATACCTGTACAGGCATACCTCAGAGATATTGTGGGTTCAGTTCCAGAGACCACAATTAAGGAAATATGCCAATAAAGGAAGTCACACAATTTTTTTGGTTTCCCAGTGCATATAAAAGTTATGTTTATATTATACTGTAGTCTATTAAGTGTGCAATAAGAATATAAAAAAGTTTGAAATAATGTGAGAATTACCAAAATGTGATACAGAGACATGAAGTGAGCACATACTTTTGGAAAAAAATGGTGGTAATGTACTTGATCAACACAGAGTTGCAACAAACCTTCAATTTGTAATAAATAAATTTAAAAAAAAAAAAACAGTATTTGTTAAGCACAATAAAGAGAAGTGCAATAAAACAAAATATGCTTGTGATTTTGTAACTGATCATGAACAAGATATGCCTGATATCATCAACTAGGTTGGCTACCTGAGGACAGGAAACCAGCCTTCTTTAATAATCCCCATAATACTGTCTTTTAGCCATGTAAATTTTACACAATATTTTCACATACATTTCTCATTTGACTTTCATAATTTTTGCCACGGGTTATGCTGGATATTGATGCTGACATTTTACACATGAGGTAATGGAAAGTCAAGGACATTACAAGATTTGGCCTTAGTTAGGTCACTGGTAAGGAAAGAAAGCAGAATTTGAACCCAGAAACTTTGACTCTAAGTGCAGCAGTTTTTCCTTTGTGCCAGTGTTTGTCTAACCTCTCAGGTGTTTATTTAAGATGGTTTACTCTTGATAGTAAGCCTTAGTTTTATATTTTGACACCTGAGATGGTGCTGATTATATGTTTGTGGTACCTATAAAGTTGTGCCATGGTCTGGATTTTGAGAAAAGGGATATATGTAATAGACTTCCCTTAATTGATAACTAAAATTAATATTAACAAAATTTTTAAAGGGTCACTGTTTTTGCCTTTGATTTATCATGTTGTATTTTGGTATATCCAGCAGGAAGATAGACAATAGAAATCATTCCAGGTATTTCAAACAGACCAAAAACCAAAAAACCAAACTCACTGATGTCGAGTAGGATCCAACTCATAGAAACCTCTCCTTGGGTTTCCGAGGCAGTATCTCTATGGAAGTAAATTGCCCAGGCTTCCTTCCAAGAAGTGGCAGGTAGGTTTGAACCGCCAGCCTTCTGGTTAGCAGTCAAATGCCTTAGGCACCATGCTACAGAGAATTTACTTAAAAGTATGGAAAGACTACAAGTGCAAAAGAAGAGGAACTGTATTTGCAATAAGGAAGAGGGGTGAGACCCAGAAGCTGTGAATTGTCCTGAGCTGATTGTTGCACTATTGCTGTTGAGAAGCCACCATAGTCAGTTTTGGATCCTGTGAAGAGGCTGTTCTGCCTGGACTTGAGAATCACCACACACCACTGTGTGAGTCACCAACAACCCCCAGCAACTGCCACTGATACAAGTAGTGAGCCCTAAGCCACAGGCTTCTTTCTGCTTCCCTATGTTGATTCCTTACCCATGCCTCTGATGGCCAACAGGAATCCAGCTGGCAAAAGGACCTGGGAAATGTAGTTTTTAGACTCCCAGTGGTGCTCAGTATAGAAAACCACCAAAAAACCAAACTCACTGCCATCGAGTCAATTTCGACTCATAGCAACCCAGAGAGGTGGTAAATCTTTACAGAAGTAGATTGCCCCATCTTCCTCTTCCATGAGGTGACTGTGAATTTGAACCACCAACCTTCTGGTTAGTAGTCAAATGCCTTAGGTACTATACCACCAGAGCCCAGTATAGAAGGGTGGGTAAAGTATGTGCAAAAACGACAAGGAGGCCACATGTTCTGACCTCCTCTAACCCTACAAGGGGAAGGCAGGATTACCAGCAGTAACCCAAGGCCTATTACTGCCAGGCCAGACATGTTGCCTCTCTCCAGTCCTTTCTCCAACCGTTCCTCCCAGAGCACCCAC
>NW_006921592.1:12071210-12077860 GCF_000298275.1 Orycteropus afer afer | reverse complement strand
TGCTCTTCCGGCCTGCTACTCTGTGCTACGCCCGTGCTTACCTTGCTCCCGAAGACCTGGTCCCTCTCGGTAGGGTAACAAGGGAACGTGTTCAGAGTTTCAGAGAGAAATTAGGAATGTATTATCAGGGTAAAATAAAGGAATCAAAAATTTCTGGAAAAGTCTTTACCAGAGACAGAGAAGGGAAGGATGAGAGACCCAAAAAGGGCTCATAGAGCCTGACAGGTTAGCTGTCAGCCAGAAGAGATTACAAGAAAGCTTCAATTGTAAGTCAGCAAAAGTCACCAAGATCCCAAGGACAAACCTCAGGGGAATGGCAACCAAGTGCAATATGTTGCCTCAGTTTCCTAAAGATGATTACACCCAAAAGATTGAAGAAATCCGAGGCTCCAAAAGACAGACTAAAACAAGTGCAATTCTTACTTGGCCATGGCTGCTCCACAACTGTCTTCCACCCTCCTTTCAACACCATGAGTTAGAGAATCCCCTTCCACCCACCTTTCAAAGGGCTTTGGTATAGTATGTGTCTCCCAGAATTCCAAATTATTAATATTCTAGAACCAACGAGTGGAAGTTGCATGAAGTCTGGTTTCTTCCTTTGGCAGTTTTCAAGATTCCTCCCATGCCCACCCAGGAACCTTGGCCAAAATATAAATAATTACATGAAATAAACACTTCAAGTTCTCTCTTCCACCAGCCCTCCCTTCATTTCCTAAGTACCAGACACACACAAAGTTTAGAGAGTTGGAGACCAAGCTCTCTTTCTTTGAATTTCAGGGGAAATTCCCAACAGGAACTCCTCTATATGGCTATAGAAATCAATCTGGAAATTTCCCAGAGGGGAAGTGAAAATGCAGCTAAAGAAACTCAGAGTTAGTTTTGGAGAAAAAGTTTTTCCTTTGCTTGGGATTGATTCGCCCCCTCTCACTTGAGGTTTACATGAATGGATATGAGATGAAGTGACTGATTAAATGCAAACACTATATGCAGTCCCATTCAGATGATTTCTGGCTATATGTGCAAACTTACCTGCTTTAGATTTTGGGACATTTTCTTCATGGTAGTAGAGGCCCTGTGGTATGTTCCTCATTCCTTACCAGATAAGGTGTAACTTTCTTTGCAAAGCATTAGCTCCTTTAATCCTAACACAGACTTATAATTTCAATTTCATCTCCCACCATCTCCACATACACACCAGCCATGAACCCACATGACCTGTCTTCACTTGCCATGTAGTAATCTCTATCCTCTCCTCACTCCTAATTCTCCAACTGCAAAATTCCTCATGTTTCAAGATTCAGCTCCAATGAGTTCCCTCCGCCTCAAAAAAATGTATCCATGACTTAATCAGGCAAAATAGTCATTCCCTGCTCTGTACTCCCTCACCACCTTGTTCAGACTGATAAAAAAGAGAGTTCTCGTCATAGAATCCATGCTTCCACTTCAACAAGCATTTTCCTTTCTCATGGAAACTTCCACAATTTTCATTCGGGCATCTTTGTGTACCCCACATTGTTAAGGATGTGAGATTTAGGCTTACTTAAACCAGGCATCCTGATCCCTGCAACAATTAATGATTAAGAGAAGATACATTCCCAAATCAAACCAGACATGTAAGAGAAGAGGTTTTATGGTCAATTTGGGGAAAGGTAGGAGGAAAAAAAATTGATAATCTTCTCAAAAGAGCTTCAGAAGAAGGAAAATAAAGAATGAACAGCAAAAATGAGAGACTGGAACAGGATCTTGATTCATTGACTCAAACCAACATAACCCATCTAGATGGACATGTTGTTTATGTTGTAGTCAGGCGCCACTGAGTCAGCTCCAACTCATGGCAACCCCATGAGCAACAGAACAAAACACTGCCTGGTCCTGTATCATCCTCACAATCCCTGCTGTGCTTGAGATCTTCATGGCAGCCACTGTGTCAGTCCATCTCATTGAGGGTCTTCCTGTTTTTTGGTGACCAGAGGGTCACCAAAAAGAGGCTTTACCAATCATGATATCCTTCTCCAGGGAATGGTCTGTTCTGACAACAAGGCCAAAGTAGGTAGGATGAAGTCTGTCCATTCTCACTTCCAAGGAACATTTTGGCTGCACTTCGTCCAGGACAGATTTTTTCATTCTTCTGGCAGTCCGTAGTATTTTCACTATTCTTTGCCAACACAATTCAAGGACATTGATTCTTCTTGTGTCTTCCTTATTCATTGTCCAGTTTTCACATGCATATGAGGCGATTGAAAATACCTTGCTTGGGCTAGGCACTCCTTGGTCTTCAAAGCAACGTCTTTGCTCTTTAAAGCTTCAAAAAGGCCTTTTGCAGATGATTTTTCCAGTGCAATACAACATCTGATTTCTCAACTCTTGCTTCCATGAGTGTAGATTGTGGATCTAAGTAAAACAAAATCTTTGACAACTTCAATCTTTTCTCCAATTATTGTGATGTTGCTTATTCATCCAATGGTGAGGATTTTTGTGTTCTTCATGTTGAGGTGTAATCCATACTGAAGGCTGTAAGCTTTGATCTTCATTGGTAAGTGCTTCAAGACATCTTCACTTTCAGCAAGCAAGGTTGTGTCATCTGCATATCACAGGTTTTTAATGACTCTTCCTCCAGTCCTTATGCCACATTCTTCTTCATATGGCCCATCTTCTCAAATTATTTGTTCAGCATGCAGATTGAATAAGTATGGTGAAAGGATATAACCCTAATGCACACCCTTCTTGATTTTAAACCATGCAGTATCCCCTTGTTATCTTCAAATGACAGCCTTTTGGTCTATGTACAGGTTTCTTATAGGCACAATTAAGCACTCTGGAATTCCCTTTTTTCCTAATGTTATCCATAATTTGTTATGATCCATGCAGTCAAATGCTATTACACTGTCAATAAAACACAAGTGAACATCTTTCTGGTATTCTCTGCTTTCAGCCAAGATCCATCTGACATCACCAATGATCCCTCGTTCCTCATCATTTCTAAATCCAGCTTGAATTAGATTGACATGTTATAAAAGCGAAAACAGGCCCTTTATTGTTCAAGTCAATTGGAGTTGGGTTTTATGCTACAGCCAACTGAAAACTATACCAATTGAATATATATATTCAGACTACAAGAAAACCCTGATAGCATCAGCATACTCCCAGGCTCTGGTCAACATTAAGTTGTCAAAAAATGGCTGTTGAATATGACTGAATTCAAGAAGGGTGCCTTCTCACTGATTTTGAAGGAGTTCTGAAGCAATGCAATATTCTCAACCAGCCCTTCCTTCTGTGCCTGTGATCAGCAATCTCATCTCCCACTGACCTAAACCACTGGCATTTCTCTCCATCCACTTCATAACTGCAGTGCCACTAAAGGCTAATTTGTGCTAAAATCTCGAAAACCAAGATCCTCCATATCTCTCCCTCCTCACTTCCAAATACCTTATTCTGACCACTGCCATGACTGCCTTGGATGACTGAAATTGTCTTCAAAACTGGTCACTTTACCTAGGGCTTGCCTCTCCCACCTCTCTCCTCCCATCTGCAGTCAGAATATCCAGTCAAAATTGTGAATCTGATCATGCTGCTCCCACCATTGAAAGGCTTTTTAGGTTTCACATTGCTTTCAGGTTAAAATCCAAATTCCTTAGTCTTATAAACAGCCCTAGGAGACCTAAACTCTGTCTCCTTTTTCCAGCTTCATTTTTTTCCACCATGCCCCCTCACTGTGTAGTACCTTACTTCTAGACTACCACCAGCACCTCTAACACAATGAGCCCTCCCCTTGAGCCTTCAAACATTCTACTCTCGTTACACTCTTCCTCCAATTCTTCATCTGCATAAATCCTTTTTATCTTCTAGGATTCAGCCATCATTTTCTTCAAGAAACTTTCTTTTCTCCCCCTGCTAACCAGTCTAGACTATCAGCCCTTCTCTGTAACTCTAAAGCAACCCAAATTTACCCTACCATAGCACTGGCTATACTCTATGTTTTGATTCTCTAGTGCTGCTGTAACAGAAATACCACAAGTAGATGACTTTAACAAAGGGATTTATTCGCTTACAGTTTAGGAGACTAGAAGTCCGAGTTCAAAGTGCCAGCTCCAGAGATTGGGTAAAAGGCATCTCGAGCTTGGGCTTCAGCTCTGCCTCTTGATCCCAGCCCACTGGAGCTGGATGCAGCGCTTAACTCAAACAGCTGTTGGCTGTTAATGCTGACAAGCCCAAGGTCAGCAGGTAAAATAGCTCAGTCCAAAGATTAGCAGACAGTATTGCAGGCTACTAGTTCAAGTCCAGGAACAATTGGTAGGCAATAAGGGAGACCACTGAGATGAAGACTCAGCCAAATACAGGATCCAGATGTGCCAGAAACTAGAGACCTTTCTCAAAGTTTCTGCTTATATACTGGAAGCAAGCCACACCCTGAAGGCAGCTACTTAACTGCTCATAGCAGATTCCACCACAGAGTTGATTACCAATCTCATCATGGGGCATAAACCACTTAAAACCATGGCCCAGCCTAGTTGACACACAACCTTAACTACAACACTATATTATTCAACTATTTTTATGTCTCCTCTGCCAGGCTTCCAACCACTTGCAAGCAGAATCCATATCATATTCATTCATACTAAATGCCCAGGACTCTGCTTGGTACACAACAGGTGCTCAGTTAACATCCTCAAAATAAATCAATGGAAAAGATCCCTTAGAGGTACAAATGGTTTGCTTTCAACTGCTAATCTAAAGATTGGTGGTTCAAAACCACTCAGCAGTACCACAGGAGATAGACCTAGTAATCTGCTTCTAATAAAATTACAGGCAAAAAAACCTCATGGAGCAGCTCGACTCTGCAGCACGTGGGGTTGACATGAGTCAGAACCAGTCCGACAGCAACTAACAACAACAGTGTGGCTGTAAAAAATTACCACCTAGTGGCTTAAAATAAATCAATGAACTAGTGAGTGAAGAAGACGTCAGACAATCAGAAACAATTCAGCTTCCAGCTTCTTTTTCTCACTTTAAGACTTCTCAAAAATCATTTCCCATATTGTATTATTTTTTAAAAAAATAATAATTTATTCACGGTTCCACAAAATGGTCTCTTTGAAATCTATAAAAGTCATTACCAAACAACTTTTTTTGTGGCCAACTTCACACTTCACTACTATACTGACATCATTCTGCTATACACAAGGGCCTGCAGGAGTCTGGTTAAAGATGAATTTTCTGGTTGCAGTGGTTGACTGACTGTTAAACAGAAAATACAGACTGTGAGAACATCTCAAAGGAAGTCCTATTTTCTAGTCTCAGTGGGAAAGAAGGAGATCGCAAACCACAGAAAGGAGGGAAATGTTCTAAGTTCTCATCACTTTCAGGATGCAGATATGTCTGCTTAGTGCACTGAGAAGGATAGGTAGGTGGTCTGTTTCAGAATCTGCAGGTCTCCCAGGAGCCTGGGGAGCAATAGCTCCGCAGCCGCAGAGTTGGGAAGGGGCAGTAGCAGCAGCCCAGGCCTTCAGCTGCCATGGATGGATGGCCACAGACGCCTCTGTCACCAGGACCACCAAGAGTAGTTCTCCTCAAGGAAAATGGCCTGGCATTCAGGCACTGCATTGCTCAGGCACAAGTAAACACATCTAGCTCCCTGGTTCAAATCCTTTAAAAACATTCATCTAAAAGCCAGTTAGGAGCTCTGGTAGACACTTGACTGTTAACCAGAAGGCTGGTGGTTCAAACCCACCAGCCACTTCTCAGAAGGAAAGTTAGGCAATCTACTTCTGTAGTGATACCACCTCAGAAACCCAAGGAGGGGTCGCTATGAGTCGGGTCTGACTCAATGGCACATAACAACAACAACAATAAAAGCCAGTTATCAGGTCCTGGAGGCACAACAGTTAAGCATTCAGCTGCTAATTGAAAGCTCCTGTAAAGGTTATAGCCTAGAAATCCCTGTGGGGCAGTTGTACACACGGTCACTATGAGTCAAAATCAACTCAGTGACACCTAACAACAGCAGCCAGTTACAGACTTTCCATTTAAACTTAGCAGGGCATTAGAGCTGCCAGATAAAATACAGGACTTATTTTAATGGTAAATTTGAATTTCAGATAAACAAAAAATATTTCTAGTCTAAGTATTTCAGATGAACAATGAATATTTTTAGCATAAATACGATCCATGTGATAATTGGGACATATTTAAACTAAAAAAGTTATTCATTGTTTACCTGAAAATCAAGTATATTAAGGAGTTTTTATTTCTTAAATCTGCCAACTCCATATGGCATCACAATTCAAACTGCTGCATTAATCACTCTACTTTTCATTTAAGATCTACATGCATTGACTAATTTAACACACAGTGTAGTAAGGGGCTCTGGTGATATAAAGGGTAAGGCATTTGACTATTAATGAAAAAGTCAGTAGTTCAAATCCACCAGTTGCTCTGTGGGGGGAAGATGAGGTAATCTACCTCTGTAACGATTGTGAGTCAATCTGAAGCCAGAGTTCTAGCAGCCTCCAGGAAAATCTTTAACCAGAAACCTTTTAGTGTCAGTAGTGCTAACAGAACTTTTGTAATTCTAAACACTCCTTAGGGCCTTTATCTGCCCTCCAGTCTCAGCAGGTATCAAGGAACTTCCTCTGAACTCAGCACACATCACA
>NW_006921592.1:12070351-12070880 GCF_000298275.1 Orycteropus afer afer | reverse complement strand
CAGGGGTTGCTATAAGTCAGAATCAAGTTAATGGTGGTGGGTTTGTTTTCTGTTTGTTTGTTTGTTTGGTAGTAAGTAAAGAAAAAAAAAGTTTGGATACAAAGCAACAGTCCTAAAGGGGAGCTATCTCAGGGACTCTTATCCATATAATGACTCAGTGAGGTATATAGTACAGGTTGATTTTTTGTTTGCATACTTGTTTCCCCCTATGACAGACATTGAATCATGGTAGTCTTTGTTGTTGTTGTGTTGTTGTTATTGTTTCCTTTCAGTTGAGAGTTTTGTGCAAGTTTCATACAACTTGAGCTACCACCCTTGTCAAAGGGGCAAATATTAAAGTATCAGTGGCCCCCCACAAGCTCGCTCTTCTCTCTCAGAACTGCCAAAAGCTGTACCTCTTCTTCAGGAGAGTTCATCCTCTCATTCTCCTGGATCCCATCAGGGTCCAGAGCTGGATGAGCAACTGCACAAGCAAGAAAAGAAGAACTGGGTTGTGTGAGCAAACTGACACTGTGAGAATTCTCCTGGG
>NW_006921592.1:12068196-12068926 GCF_000298275.1 Orycteropus afer afer | reverse complement strand
GAGGAGAGGAAATTACAGCAGCCTATAATAGTTAAATAGTAATGTTTTCTTTGGCTCATTGCTCCATGGTGAGATTTCCCCTGTAGTCACTGACACCATCCCCAGCACCCTAAACAATAAAAGTGTGTCCCATTCTCTCCATTGGTGCATTCACAGGCTATTGGATAAGGTGTCTCTATCAGTGAGTTTCAGGTAAGTGCCCTGGCATTTGCCTTTCATTTTCTGTGCACTATCTTAAAAAAAAAAAAAAAAAGTCTGAATTCAAAGCTTATTTCCAAGTCAGAAAGTAAGATTCTTTAAGACTCTTTTCTAAAAGCAAAGACATCTTCTCCCCTCTTCCTGATGTGTCATCAGCAGCTTTAAAAGCAATCCCCTTGTGTCTGTCACAGTGACTTGGAAAACTAGGCCAGTGGTGATTCTGTCATTTAGTGGTTCTGTGGCATGTATGCCCCACCAACTTTCATTTCTATGCTTTGAAATACTAAGTGGGCCTCACTGAGACATCTTTTTATCACAAAGCACTGCATGAAATGGTTTTGGAATACTGGGAAGACAATAGAGATGGGAGGGCCGACTTTAGCATAATCTCTGTTTATTTCTGTGGCAAGTCACTAGTTGGGAAAACATGTATTTGAGGGACATTTAAGGTTTGGCATTTCCATCCTTGACTTCAGTCCTTGGAACTGCCATTTGCGTGGTGACATTTGAAACTTGACCATCCTAGAGCACC
>NW_006921592.1:12062152-12065536 GCF_000298275.1 Orycteropus afer afer | reverse complement strand
CAACTATGCTCCATAGGGTTCTCAAGGGTTGTGACTGTTCAGAAGTAGATCACCAGGCTTTTCTTCTGAGGTGCCTGTGGGTGAATTTGAACTGTCAACTTGTTCCAGTTAGTAGCAGAGCACACGTAACTGATTGTGTCACCCAAATACTTTGTGGTATGTGCACATGTGTGTGTGATCACACACACACATACACACACACATACTTTGATATAGGGATTTGTCCTTATGCAATTGTGAGAGCAGATTAAGCAGTCTCTGTAAGGCTGTTATCATCACAGCTACTGCTGGAGCCTGAAGTCTGCAGAAAAGGCTGTTGGGAAGGGAAAATCAAGTGGGGCTGGTCAAGAGCACACTGGAACCCCATGAGCCTAACATCCTTGTCAATTCTTACTGTCTCTGACTTTGATAGTATGACTGAGGGAAGCTGAGGGAAGGCAGGCGGGAAAAAAAAAAAAAAAACAGAGCTCTTATGGCAAGAGGAGCTCTGGTGGTATACTGCCCAAGGCATTTGACTGCTAACCAGAAGGCTGGAGGTTCAAGCCCACCAGCCACTCCTCAGATGGAAGATAGGCAATGTACTTCCATAATGATACTGTCTTTGAAACCCAAGGAGGGGTTACTATAAGTTGGATCCAACTAGATAGCAGTGAGTTTGGATTTTTGGTTAGTGGCACAGTGCCTAAGGCATTTGACTACTAACCAGAAGGTTGGTGGTTCAAACCCACCAGACATTCCATGGAAGGAAGACTCCGCAATCTACTTCCATAAAGATTTACCACCCCAGAAACCCAAAGGGGAAACCCCCAGGACCATAAGTACTGGGGAACACCAGACTCAATTGGCACAAGAAAATACATAAAAATCTTTTCTTCATCCTACATTGATGAGTAGCAACTGGGGTCTTGAAAGCTTTCAAACAGCCATCTAAGATGCAGCTAATGGTCTCTTATCATCAGAAGTGAAGAAAAGTGCAAAAAAGAAAGGGCATTTGGGAGCAATCAGCCCTAGGACATGATGGCCCTCAAGCCCAGAAGAACTAGATGGTGCCTGGCTACAATGCCAACCACTCAGAAAAGAATCAGAACTAGAGATCCTGGATAGAATGGGAGGGAAAACATGGAACAAAACCCAAAAACACAATAATGACCAGAATTACTGGTCGGATGGAGTCTGGTGAGACCCAATACTATGATCCTGGGATACATTTTGGGCCTGAAATAAAACTCACTCCCAGGGGCTGGCTCTCAGCCCAATAGTAAACAAGATGTACACGCAGACCACTCAAACCACAGTGACGCACCCATATACTCTATGGAAATGCATCCCTTAGAGCAATCGACCATGGGGCACCAGAGGGGCAGTATTCACATGGAGGAAATTTAGGACACACACGAGTGCATAACTATGAGGGGCACAGAGTCGGGGGGATCACTGGGCAGGGAGGGGAGGAGACTGGGTTAGGGTTGGGGATTGTAAATAAGGAGTGAAACTAAATGTACACGCAATGTTGAATGTAAAACAAACTGTGCTCTGTAAACTTGCACCTAAAAAAAAAAGATTTACCACCCAGAAACCCAAGGGGGGGCATGGCTTAATTATTGAGCTAGACACATGCGTCTGGCCCAGGTATTAAAGAAACTGAAGGAGGATTGGAGAGTCCAGGGGAAGATGAGTAAATGTAAGCTAGCCACTTTCTCACATCAATGAAGTGAGCCAGCAAGTAAGTGACAAGGGGTGTATGCTACAACCTAACTGCTGCTTTTTCCACCCTCCAAATCTCACACAAGGATATCTCTTGTGGCCACCTATCTGAACCGACACAGAGAAAAGTGTTCCAGAAAATGAGGGTCAGCCTAGCCAAATTACAAGCCTAGACAACATTACAAACCACCACACAACCGAACTGTACCACAACACAGTACTGAATAACAATGCCAGTACCAAACCAACTTTGCACTCAGTAAATGTGGGAGGCAGTGTGGTTAAGACACGGACTTATAAATCAAACAGATCTGAGATCAAATCCTAGCCCCAAAAGTCACTTGTCATGTGACTTCAACAGATTTTGATTTCCTAATTTGTAAAACAAGGATATTAATAATAATGTCTTCAAATGAATATAGTAAAGATTAGGTGAAATAATACCTGTAAAGCAAGCACTAGGTTGTATGCCTGACACATAGTAAATAGTCAGTAATTACTCTTACTAATATTTTCTAATTTTGCAATATATGATACAACGACTAGATTAATTGAAGGTATATTTTCTCAGCAGTATCGAGTTTTTATTATACTCATGAAGAACACCCTCTGAGGTCTCCTAATTTAGTATCCCCATATACTCAGAGTTTTCATGTAATATACACTAATATTAAAATAAAAACTGTCCTTTACTGTGATGTGCTTATACAATCCACTGACTATTTGCAGTTTGTGTTGATGATCTTTGATCTAAATATTCTTACCTTAAGCCATGAGAAATCAGTGACAAGATGACAATAGGGAAGATCTACAAATGCCTGGGATCTAAGTCAATTAAGTTCATAGCCCGTATGAGTTGTTAGATCTCTGTGACTCATAGGATCACTGAAATTCAGGGTTGGAATGAACCATAGAATTTAATCCAACCCTACTCCAATGCAACAATCTTCTAGAGTTTCTTGATAAGTCTGGGATTTAGAAACACCAAGGTAAGAAACTTACTACACCTGGAGGCAGACCAATGAATGTGGAAATGACTCCAATTCTTAAAACAGGAACATTTATGTGGCTAGATTTTGCTTCCTGGCAACTCAGAGCTATTGGGCATTGTTCTGCCCTCTTTGACCACAGAAAGTAAGTTTAGCACATTGATCTTTAGTCTTTGAAAATCTGGTTAACTCTATGGACCTACTCCACTCAAAAGTATAAATGCTCACATACACAAACTCTGCACATAGCCTCAAGTGCTTCTCAGACCTCCTCCTGGTGACTAAGCTTTGACATAACTGCCCTTCTTTTAGTCAAAGGAGGTTGTCAAGTTGTTCCCAAGTCTTCCTTTGTGTGGCGCTCCATCAGTTGTGTTTTGGCATGATTTCAAGATCTCTTACTGTCATGGGTCTCCTTTCTTAGATCAACTCATCTTTTCATTGTTTCTCTTAATGGGTTTCACTCAGAAATAAACACAATGCCACAAGAGTGACCTGGGAGGCTCAAAGCCTAGTGTAACCATCACCACTTGTGTCATGCATGTTGTTATTCAACACAGCCCAATGATGCATTAGCTTCTTTGGCAACCTCATGGTGTACTAGTTAGACTTATAAAGTAAAATATGTGAAAGCCAGAATCTGTGTAAGGTGAAAACCTGTCAGAGAAGCAAAACTCAAATTGTTGTTGTTGTT
>NW_006921592.1:12057116-12058227 GCF_000298275.1 Orycteropus afer afer | reverse complement strand
AACTCATTCCAACATTAAATGTTATGAGTCTTTTAAAAAGGACTCACTGAAGGTGATAAACCTCAACTGACAAATTCCAGGTTTATCATTGTTGAAAAAGAGGAAGATAATGAATGACAAATATATATTGGTTATGTTATTATGCTTTTTAAAGCTTTGGCCACAGTTATTAAAAGAACAGGTATAAAATGGAAAGATTTGTGATATTTATCAAAATGCCAAATTAAGATGAAAAAAGCTTTTCCCATAATACCTTTGAGGAGCATTTTCAAGTTAATAAAGAGCTTTCATAAACATTAATTCAAAGCATCTTGCTTGGAACACTACTTCTGGAGCTTTATTACACTGCCCTAATTAATATACAGCAAAGAAACACTGTACAGGTTTATCAGTCTCTCAGAAGTGAGAAGTTCCCAATCATTACCATGTTCATCATTCAGCATTTATGCATGTATCAGAAACATTATGAATTGGTAGGGTCTCGTTCATGGGGACTATATGAAGTTGAGTTTGGTTTTTTGGTTTTGTATATGAAGAAGAACACAACCTGCATTAGGCAGATGACACAACCTTGCTTGCTGAACGCTGAGAGGAATTGAAATACTTACTAATGAAAATCAAAGACTACAGACTTCACTATAGGTTACACCTCAACATGAAGAAAATAAGAGTCCTCACAACTGGACCAATAAGCATCACCATGATAAACAGAGAAAATGTTGAAGATATGAAGGATTTCATTTTATTTGGATTCACAATCCAAGTATCTGTTTTGTTTATAAGACCGTGTCTTAACCACACTGCCTCCTACATTTACTTGCATTCAAGCAGCAGTCAAGAAATCAAACAATGTTTTGTACTGGGCAAATCTGCTGCAAAACACCTCTTTAAAGTGTTAAAAAGCAAAGATGTTACTCTGAGCACTAAGGTGCACCTCACCCAAGCCATGGTATTTTCAGTCACCTCCTGTGCATGTGAAAGCTGGACAATAAATAAGGAAGACTAAAGCTCTGGTAGGAGCTCTGGTAGCATAGTGCCTAAGGCACTTGACTGCTAACCAGAAGGCTGGCGGTTCAAACCCACCAGCCACTCCTCGGAAGGAAGGTTGGGC
>NW_006921592.1:12031949-12055976 GCF_000298275.1 Orycteropus afer afer | reverse complement strand
ATAACAGTAGGCTTTTTGCATAAGGGAAGCACGTGCCTGGGGTTTACAATGGCTAGAGATACATTTGCAAATCTAACCACCAGAGACCAGGACCATTTCCACTGTGGTTCTGTAACTACTTAGCAAAAATGCTTCAGAGTGCTCAGCAGGGAAAGGAAATGTGATAATTGTGGGAAGATTGGACATTATATTAGAGTGAGCTCTTTGGCACAAAAGAATAATGTCTGTGAAATGCTAGTTTCAGGTTGCCTAATACTGAATTTCCATCATGCAGCTTGGAGGATACAAAAAGAGGGGGCAACCACCAGTAATGCTTAAGCCTGAAAAAACAACAGGGCAACCACCTGAGGGCTCTACAGCAGGCAATGGGGAGAGATGGGTGTGGAGGAGAAGGCTCAACGTCACTATCTGAACTGCAGGATTTTAGCTTCCAGCTGCCAGATCTGAAGCATGACATTTCAGCTCATCAAGGCATGAATAAGGCCTATTTTTAAAAAAGGCTTGTGTCATCCAAATTCAGAAGAGATTAGCTTGTGTGAAAAACACAATAGAATCCTTTGCAAAGAAAAACAGGGAAGCCATTTTGAGAAACTAAACTGAGATGAAAAAGTTTCTTGGTGAATATATTGTCTTGGAGTCAGGAAGGCTTTTGTGAGATTTATCTAACCCAAAATTTCTTGAACCCATGTTTGCCCTTTTTCTAGCATAAAATGTAAAATCACTGCCCATTACCTATCTCTGGGTTTGGTCCAACTAACACCTAAGATCACACAACTAGTATATGGCAGAATTGGGTTCCAGTTGGTCCTGTCAGACTATAATACTTTTGTTCTTTGTTCTCACTATCCTTTCATTGTTGTTGTTATGTGCCATCATGTCAGATCTGATTCATGGTGACTTTATGTATGACAGAACAAAAGGCTGCCCAGTTTTGTGCCATCTTCATGATTGTTCGTATATTTAAGTCCATTGTTTTTAAGCACTTTTACTGAAAAAACATTTTTCACCAATATATCAGTCAGAGTAGGCTTGCCTAGGAAGTAGTAACCAATAATACCTCAAATCTTACTGGCTTGACATGTCACATACTACCTTGTGGATCAAATACCTTTCTTGGGAAGCTCTTTTCCAAGCAATAACTTGGGCTCATGTAGATTCCATCCTGTAACTGTTGTTATTGTTGTTGTTGTTGTTATGTGCCGTCAAGTCGGACCCAACTCATAGCAACCCCTCCTTGGGTCTCCGAGGCAGTATCACTATGGAGGTAGATTGCCCAACCCTCCTTCTGATGAGTGGCTGGTGAGTTTGAAATGCCAGGCTTCTGGTTAGCAGTCAAGTGCCTTAGGCACTATGTCACCAGAGCTCCTATCCTGTAACTACACCATCTAGAATCCTTGGCTTCTGTGATCTCTGTGGTATAAAATCCAAGAGGAATGAATCACATTGAGGAGGTTTAGGTCATATGTCCATTTCCCTGGTGATAAGAGGGCAGGCAAAGGGAAGGTATGAATAGTTCACCTTACTTAGTGTGAGGCAGAGTTCTCCTTCTCAAAACAATGGTGAGTTCTCCGTAGTAAAAAGGGGGATTGGAAGCTGGACAGCCAGAAATATTAAGAAATGCTCTTATACCTGCTCCTTGTGCTAGAAGCTATATAGAATACAAAATCTGTAACATGTGACTGCAATTTTTAAAGGAGATAGTCTAGTGGTCTAAGAGAGAGCTCTAGAGAATCAGCTGTAATTTCAAGAATAACTCAGTGAAGTAAAATAATGGAAAGAAAGTATGAGGAACTGTGTTTATAGAATGAGCCAGTCTCAAAATTCTAACTGGTACATTCAAAATTCCACCTAAGGGAGAAGTTCAACAAAATTTTTTCTTTTATTCAGAAATAGAAGGGGGAAAAAACATAGAGAAACTAATTTTCTAATTATAAAATTTGAAGACAACTTTTTTTTCTCTCAAATATGTTTTCTCTATCATTCTTTCAGCATCACGGAAATTTAATGAAATAAGTATTGTCACTTTCTTTGGGTAGTGCCTGCTACAGAATAGGCACTCAATTAAATCCTATTTCTTTCCCTTTTTTGGACCCTTGGTAACTTTTTACTATGTTCGATGAGAAATAGTGGTTGTACCTGCTATAGGTTAGTCTCCTGTACTCACTCTTTCTTTGAGCTCAATTTCATTGCCAGCACTTATCCTGTTATTTGTCACATTCACTTCCTGAGGGTCTTGCTAAGTGGTTAGCTAGTTAATTTGATGAAATATTTTTGCCATTATTTTAAAAGGTGATAATTCATTATCATATTGGTCCTCCAAGGTAAAATATTATATTTGAACAATGGACCTCAATGTCTCAAGTCAATGAAATGACTAAAGAGAAAAATTTTTATACACTGTGTCAGGTCAACAGGGAAGGATATCTGTGTCAAGGTTTCTCTGTCTCAGAACGACAGACTTTATGGACCAGATAATTCTTTGTTGGTATGGTAGCTTAGGTTATATGTCAGCTAGGCTGGGCCTGGTTTTGAATGGCTGGGGAGCTGGATGTAGTATTCCCCATGATGAGACTGGTAATCAACTCCAGGTGGAATCGGCCATGAGCAGCTATGGCTGCCTTAGGGATGTGATCTGATTTCTGTATATAAGGAGAAACTTTGGGAATGGTCTGTAGCTTTTGGCATGCTTAAATCATGCATGTAGCCAAGTTGTTGTTCAGCAGCCTTCCACGTTGTCTGCTGATCTTAGGACTCTTAACAAACATGAATCAATGGCCTTCCATGTGGTTTGGTAATATCAAGACTGCGCCTTTTTACTTGTCGACCTTGGATTTGTCAGCTTCAGCAGCCAGCAGCTCCCTGAGTGAAGAAAGCCTCCAACTTCAGTGGACCAGGAGCAAGAGGCAGAGCTGAAGCTCAGGGTTGAGGGCCTTTCACCCAGTCCCTAGAGCCTGGCACTTTCTACTTGGAGTTCCAGCCTCCCAAAACTGTAAGGGAATAAACTCTTGTTTATTAAAGCCACCCATTTGTAGTATATTCCTGTCAGAGCAGCACTAGGTAACCAAAACAGTTGGGGGGGGGGGCATCCCTGAGGTTTGTAGATATTAAGCAGCATCCCTGGCCTCTGCTCACTAGAAATAGCAGCCCCCCTCAATTGTGTTCACCAAAATTATCTCCAGACATTGCCAAATGTGCCCTGGCCAGCACAAGAGGTGACAAGAACAAAAGTATACTTTGCTCCTACCCACAATGGGGAACCAGTGATCTACATAAAGAAGTATTTTCATTCTCTTCATGACAAATACTTGTGCTGCTTTCCAAAAGCCATTACTCATTCTGGCCTTGACAATAGAACCCTAAGTTAATTGAGTTACATACCTCCAGAGATGATGACCCTCCTGCAAAGCCAGGAGTAAATTCTCAAAAATCTAATTCAATCATGGTGATCTCAGTCCCTTTAACAAAAGTGATTTAGGAATAGTCATGTGACTCAGTTTGACTAATAAGAAATGAGGAAGAACCTGCTACAGGGCTTCTGGGACAAGTTTTATTGTGGTCAAAGATCCTCAAAGGAAGAGCTGTCCCCTTTTTCCAGTGGCTATTATTGTGCTTGCGTATGATTACTAGAACCACTACAGCAATGAAGATCTTAGCTAGCATGAGAACAAAGGCAATAAGCTAAGAGTAAAGAACATTTAGGTCTTCAATGTGGTTGAGACACAGATTTAACTGGCTCTGTAGCCACCCACCTCTAGGTTTCTTGTAATGTGTATTAATAAATTGCTCTTTTGTTTAAGCCACATTAGTCAAGGTTTCATGTAAATTAGAGCTAAGCATCCTGCCTAATACACACTACATGTAACATCAATCTAGTGACCATCAACCCTGATATAAAGAGCCTATTTGACCAAGCCTGCATGAATATAAAAGGAGCTTTGGTGGTGCAGTGGTTAAGACATTTGGCTGCTAACCAAAAGATCCGTGGTTTGAACCCACTAGCTATTCGGTGAAAGAAAAATGAGGAAGTCTGCTTCTGTAAAGATTTACAGCCTTGGAAACTCAGTGGCAGTTGCAATGAGTCAGAATTGACTCGATGGCAATGAGTTAGGTTTTTGGTTTTGGCTTGTATATTATGAAAAAAAGTAGAGTACACTGAACAATAGGCAAGTCAATGAATGAATCATGTTAAAAACATTTTTCAATGACTGCTTCTTTCCTATCTCGTTCATGATATAAACATGTATTTTGCAAAAAAAAAAAAACCTTTACTAGGTGTGACAAGTGCATTTACTATATCTTAGTGTTGCAGGCCATAAGAAAGTAAACAAGGGTCTGCCTTGAGCATTGTCTTTTTTAAGATCTGTCTCTATGGGATCAAACTGACAACAGCAACCTGAAAGATTACATAGGAAACTTGGTAAACTATACAAACCAAACCAAACACACTGCCGTCAAGTCAGATTCGACCCATAGCAACCCCTCCTTGGGTCTCCGAGGCAGTATCACTACGGAAGTAGATTGCCTCATCTTCCTTCCGAGGAGTGGCTGGTGGGTTTGAACCACCAGTCTTCTGGTTAGTAGTCAAATGCCTTAGACGCTATGTCACCAGAGCTCCCTGGTATACTATGGGATTATGTTAATAAGAAGGAACAACTCAAAAAAGAGGATGAGAATGGTTGCACAACTTGAAGAATGCAATCAATGTCAATGAATTGTACATGAAGAAATTGTTGAATTGGTGTATGTTTACTTTGCATATTCTCAACAACAAAAATAAAAGAAATTATTTTAAAATCATAATTTCCATCTGAATCAACATGCTAAATACGGGGGGGGGGAAGGAGTAACATCAGAACAGAACTGCATTAAAATTGTCCTATGAAAGGATTTGTTTATTCACTTGTTTATTAATTTACAGATATTTACTGAGTTCTTATTTCATGAAAGATTCTCTGGGTGTTGTTGAGGGTAGGCAGATTAGACCAAAATACATCCTGCCCTCAAATTACTTATAGTGCAAGAGTAAAAGAGAAAGCACATGTAGAAATAACTACAGTACTTAGATTTTTATTATTAGGAATCATAAGAGTGGTGTAGATAGAATGTTATGGAGTTCAGATGAGAACATGGGAAGGTTTTATTAAGGAAAGAGTAGGAAGAAAAGTTTGGCAATCTACTCTGAAAGTCAGCAAATGAAATCCAATGGGCACAGATGGATTACCCAATAAACATGTGATTATGGCACCAACAAAACAAGAGCACCAGTTGTCCAAAGCAAAGACTCATAGATGCCAAGCAGACAAGACACAAAGAAAAATGAGCACAGCAGTGGAAGGGAACTGGCAGGGCACTAAATGAAACTGATACCTGCTCCAGTGGGTGAGAATGTGCCAGCCAGAAATGAAGTTCACACAGAGTCACAAGTATACTCACATGTAAGGTTATTTCAGTAATGAGGCTTCTGCCACTTCCACACCTTCAATGACATCTGTCTCCTATGATCCTATGTGATCAAAATGCCTTATCTCAGCAGGTCTTTTGAGAATATACTATTTCTTTCCAATAAACAAGAGAAGAAGGCAGGCTGTCAAGTCTAACTCTTGTTACAGTCACCCAGGATGCAAATGGATTCAACATGAGGGGTTGGTTACCAGGCAAGGATAGATTATTATAGTCACATTTAAAAAGGAATTACATCATGGGTGCTAACTCCCATGTATGCTTGTACAGATATAAAACTCACATATCCGTTTCAAATGCATAAACAGAGGAGGGGGCACCACAGATTATCAGTGCTTAGGGCCCTCACGTGCCTTGATGCAGCCGTGTCCATGGATCCCAATGGTCTGATCTGCATCTGATCATGGGGAAGCCACATGACCAAATAGCATTTTGTTGCATTGTGCATGGAGTCACCCTTAGTCGAGGGAGACAGCTGCTAACAATACTTTAACTGAACCTTGAAGAATGGGTAATATGTGTACTTTTAGACTGGGTATGGGGTGAGTTGAGAGGCAGGAAGCAACAAAGAGGGTGTTAGAGCATGTGTGCAGGAGGAACTCCATGCAGTTCAGTTTGGCTGGAATATTGAACATTTGAAAAGCAGGAAGGGCCACGAAAAAGACCCTTTTGATGGCCAGATCATGTATGGTCTTCAACACTGTGGTAAGGAAAGCTAAAATTATAAGATGAACAATTCACAAAATATCCAATTACCTCTTTCACCCTGTTTAGAATCATTGAGTTGATACATCAGAGAACACTACGACAATAAATAAGTATGAACTATAAGCAGAGCTTCCAGACTAAGACAGACTAGAAAAAAAAGACTGGTGATCTACATCTGAAAATAAATCGTGAAAATCCTGTAGGATTTTCTGTTCAATCTGTTCAATCCGCAGCCTATGACGGATATGGCATAGGACCAGGTAGCATTTTGTTCCATTGTGTGTGGAGTTGGATGTGATGGCAGTTAACAACAACAACAAATAAATAGTCTAGTTAAAACTTTTCAAACTTTTACTTTCTCTCCACTGCCCAAAAAATCTCTCATTCAAAGCCTATTTTCTTTTAGGCATGAACAGGTTTTCAGCTCTCAAGTAAACGTTGATAGTGTTAGCTTTTTAAATAAAGATGATTTGGTTTCTAGTCATATTCCCAGGTTGATTCAGTAATTCAACATAGATTCTGTTCTCAAATTATAGCATAAATCATTTACTGTATAGTAGGTGGTTTAATGATTTCAGAGAAAATGTAAAATCAATTTTGATGCAAATGTAACTTCAATGGATATCACCACTACCTCCCACTTATCAATTGTGTGACTTTGGAGATATTGTCTAACTTTTCCAAGCCTATTTCCTCATCTGTGAAAATAATGAAATAGCCATATCTGCCTGTTATGGATTGAATTGTGTCCCCCCAAAAAATATGTGTTAACTTGGCTAGGCTGTGATTTGACAGTTATGTAATAATGTAATTTGGCAGTTATGTAACCATGTAATCATCTCCCATGATGTGATCTGACATGATCAGCCAATCAATTATAAGGGGATTAGTGTGGGATGTAACACCCTTACTCAGGTCACAGCTCTGAGTTGATGTAAGGAGAGTTTCCCTGGGTTGTGACCTGCATCACTTCTTATTTTACAAGAGATAAAAGGAGAGACAAGTGAGCAGAGAGAGAGGGACCTACTACTACAAAGAAAGAAGAGTGATGAGCATAGCGTGTCCTTTGGACCCAGGGCCCCTGAACTGGGAACTCCTATGTCCAGGGAAAGACTGATGTCAAGACACATGGAGATCTCCAAAGGATGCCAGGCCCACAGTTGTCGAAAGGAGACAAGGACTGTGTTAGGTCTTCTAGAGAAGCAAAACCAGTAAAGCTTATATATACATATAGATAAAGAGAAATGCATCTTAGGAAAATAGCTCACACACTTGATAAACTGGTAAGTCCCAAGTGCTTGAATCAAACGTCAAGCTTTTCCCAGTTCACGCAGCTGCAGGGGCTGAAGAGCTCAAGTTTGGCAGGCAGTATACCGGCTGTTGACTCCAATGAATGACGAATGCAAGATCTCCAGGCCGAATGGTGAATTGTTCACTCACAGACAGTTGTAGGCAGCACAACAGGATCCCAATCCACAGAAGAATGTCCCTTTTCCCAGGATGTCCATAAATACACTGGAAGCAGGCCACAACCCTAGGGAAATTCCCTTTCAATGGATTGGCTGCTAAAAACATATACATCTCATTCCATCATGGGAACAACCCACATCATAATTGCTTAAACCACACAGAATTGTGGTCCAGCCAAGTTGATACACAGCTCCACCTATCACAAAGACCTTTCCCAGCACCAGCAGAGAGAGACAGCCTTCCCTCAGAGCAGGACTAGATAACTAGACACTGCCTTTGAGTGTTAGTGGAAGGATTGAATAAGTTGATATACTTAAGTCACCAAAAAAAGTTCTGGCACACAGTAAGTGCTTAGACAATGTTGTGGGGGAAAAAAAGAATGTTTCTGTTTCTGTGAAAAATTCAACAGTTTTTCAAATAGAATAAAGGAGAAGTGGTATTTATGAAAGAATTATGAATACAAACCAAGAGAAGGAATTATAGCTCAGCAGAATCCCCGGGTGGCAAAACCATTAAATTCTCATCTACTAACTGAAAATTTGGACTTCTGAATCCACCCAGACATGCCTCAGAATAATGGCCTGGCATTCTACTTCCAAAAGACCACAGCCATTGAAAACCATATGTATGCATGAACTGCTGTATGGAAAATGAATTTGCTCTGTAAACTTACACCCAAATCACAATAAAAATGTGAAAAAAAGAAAAGAAAACCCTATTCAGCACAGTTCTACTCTGACACATGTGAACTCACCATGAATTAGAGTTGACCTGACAGCAACTGGTTTTGCCACTAGTTCCAGAGAAACTGAAACTAGGAAATAGAAGTTGGAAGCAAAACTCACCAATTTATATATTGTTGTTGTTGCTAGATGCTGTCCAGTCTGCTCCAACTCATAGTGACCCTATGAACAAAGAACAAAACACTGCCCAGTCCTGCACCAGCCTCACAATCCTTGCTATAGCTGACCCCATCGTTGTAGCCACTCTGTCAATCCATCTCGTTGAGGGGCTTCCCTTTTTTTACTGACCCTCCACTTTACCAAGCATGACATCCTTCTCTAGGGAATGGTCCCTTCTGACACCATGACCAAAGTAGGTAAGACGAAGTCTGGCCATTCTCTCTTCCAAGGAGCATTCTGGCTGCACTTCTTCCAGGACAGATTTGTTCATTCTCCTGCCAGTTCATGGTACTTTCAGTATTCTTCACCAACACCACAACTCAAAAGCATCAACTTTCCTTTGGTCTTCCAGATTCATTGCCCAGTTTTCACATGCAAATGAGGTTACTGAAAATATCATGGCTTAGGTTAGGCACACCTTAGTCTTCAAAGTGACATCTTTGCTCTTCAGCATTTTAAAGATATATATATGGAACTCTGGTGGAGCAGTGCCTAAGGCATCTGACTGTTAACCAGAACACTGGCAGTTCAAACCCACCAGCTACTCCACAGAAAAAAGGTGGAGCAATCTATTTCCATAAAGATTTTACCCTCTCAGAGACCCAATGGGGGTCACTCTGAATCAGAATCAACTTGATGGCAGTGATCTTGGGTTTGTTTGGTTCTGTATATATATGTAAATGCATACCAAAAGAATCTCACTGCCTGTCCAGTCAGATCAGACTCATAGCAGCCCCTCCTTGGGTTTCCAAGGCGGTATCTCTATGCAAGTAGATTACCCAATCTTCCTTCCAAGGGGTAGCTGGTGGATTTGAACCACCAGCTTTCTGGTTATCAATCAAATGCCTTAGGCACTATGCTACCAGAGCTTCTGTGTGTGTGTGTGTGTGTGTGTGTGTATATATATATATATATATATATATGTATGTATATGTACATGTATATGTATATGTATATGTATGCAGTTAAGGTTATGTGTCAACTTGGCTGAGCCTGGTTTTTAGTGACAGAGCAGCTGAATGTAGTTATTCCCCATGATGAGACTGGTAATCAACTCCATGGTGGAAGCTACTTTGAGCAGCTGAGTAGCTGCTTTGGGGATGTGGTCTGCTTCCAGTATATAAGAAGACATTTTGAGAAAGGTCTCTACCTTTTTGGCATTCTTAGGTCCGGCAATTAGTCAAATCTTCATTCAGCAGTCTGCCATGTTGCCTGCCTATCTTGGGACTATTTCTGGACTTGAACTAGCGGTGGTCTGCTGTGTTGCTTAATAATCTTGGGACTATGCCATTTTATCTGTCAACCCTGGGTTTGTCAGCCTCAACAGCCAGCAACTGTCTGAATAAAGAGAAGGTTCTATCTTCAGTGGGCCAGGAGCAAGAGGTAAAGCTGAAGGCCAAGGTCCAGGAGCTTTCACCCAGGCCCTAGAGCTGGCACTTTGAACTCAGACTTCTAGCCTCCTAAACTTTAAGAGGATAAATCCCTGTTTGTGAAAGTCATCCATTTGTGGTATTTTCTGTTAAAACAGCATGAGATAACCAACACACACACACACACACACACACATATGTAAAACTAAACCCACTGTGATTTGAACTCATAGCAACCTGTACTGAGTTTCCAAGGCAGTAAATCTTTACAGAAGTAAAGTGGGTTTGAACCGCCAACTTTCTGGTTAGCAGTCAGAGGCCTTACGTACTACGTCACCAGAGAGTGTTCTCCCTCTCCCTCTCCCTCTCTTTTTTGCTCACTCTCTCTCTGTGCTAGATTATCTCTTATCCATATGCCTGTGTATCTACTTGTTCCTTTGCACTTTGCAGACTGGCCATACCTATTTCATTGATCATGTCACAAAAGTGACTATTCCAGGTCCAGATTTACATCACCTTCCATTCAAATACTGAGTAAAGCTTCAAATATGCTGGTGACTGAGTCTGATTGGCCCATCCTGGGCCAGTGTCCATCCTCATCCAATTGGCTCTCTCAGGTAAGGAAGATGCACCTGGCTCAATACCCACTCATTTCTGGAAAGGAGTTCCCTAGAAAGAAAATATGCTGATGGGATGGAAGTGATTTTCTTGTCTAATACAATCAACAACAGTAAAAGCCATAATGTTCTTTACTTTAATGTTCTCCACATTAAAGAAAAGAAACAGTGAACTGTGGTATCTCTAGAAGAATCATATTTCCAAGCAGCTAAAGAGTTTTCAACAACAGCTCTGCCAAAACCTCCGTTTCAACTGAGGCTGTTCAAGAACACCCCCAGCTCCTCTGCTCACAGCTATAATATATTCAGGTCTCTTCCATTATGGTTGTGTGTGTATTTCAGCCTGGCATCTCCCTCAGTAGTGAAGCGGAGGTGATCATATTTCAGGAGGTGCTAGTTCCTGCGTGTGGAGTTGCCTCTGTGTTATAATTGCTTTCTGCCATGCAGCTGCTGCACATGAGCTCATCTACATGCTGTATTGCTTCGTTTACAGCAAGCTGGCCTCACACTGAGTGTAGAAAGAGGCAGGCACGACTGGCAAATCTTGCTTCCTGAGGCATGTCATTTCTTTGGACGATTTGCAGTCTGATAATGACCATGTCATGATTGTGCAGTGATAGATCCAAATGCACCAACACACTTGATGGATCTTAGCATAAATTGACTATTTATCAACATGTGGGAGCTTTAGAATCTCCATATTCAAACTGTTATGCCATAATGCTGATTAATTGTTTAAGCCCAATGTAACTTCTGCATCCTGTTTTACTGGAAGGTTATAGCTACCCACATAGTTTCACTAGATTGGAAAATAGTTCTTGTTACTCTTCAGTAACAGCCAATGACCTCATGCGTTTTTTAAAGGAAAGCATTTAAGTCCTTTTGCATACACTGCTTATTCCCATTAGAAAGAAGGACATCCCTTCAAGATATTAATCAGATATAGTGTACAGACTTTCAAATTAGAAAGACAAAAAAAAAGCTATAATATTTAAGGGAGCTCTAGAAGGAAGGTTGGGCAATCCTACTTCCGTAGTGATACTGCCTCGGAAACCCAAGGAGGGGTCGCTATGAGTCGGGGCCAACTCAACGGCAAATAACAACAACAACAACAGTAGCATAGTGCCTAAAGCACTTGACTGCTAACCAGAAGGCTGGAGGTTCAAACCCACCAGCCACTCCTCGGAAGGAAGGTTAAGTAACCAACTTCTGTAGTGATACTGCCTTGGAAACCCAAGGAGGGGTTTCTAATTTACTTACTTCTAGAGGTTTTCATTTTAATGAAAGACATTCATTGAGTCCACAAGTACTTGTTAAGTGCCCACTATGAGCTAGAATTGATGCATTTGAATTGCAGTGTTGGTGAATAATATTGGCTATACTATGGGCTGCTAAGAGAATGAACAGATCAACCTGAGAAGAAATACAACTGAAATGCTCCTTAGAAGCAAGAATGGTGACACTTCATCTTGCTTACTTTGTATATATCATCGTTGTTGTTGTTGTTGTGTGCCGTCAAGTCGGACCCGACTCATAGTGACCCCTCCTTGGGTTTCGGAGGCAGTATCACTACGGAAGTAGATTGCCCCATCTTCCTTCCGAGGAGTGGCTGGTGGGTTTGAACCTCCAGCCTTCTGGTTTTAGCAGTCAAGTAAATGCCTTAGGCACTATGCTACCATCAGGAAAGATCAATTGCTAGAGGAAAGACATGTTTGGTAGAGAGTCACTGAAAATGAGGGAAAGCCTCAATGAGATGAAGCAACACAATAGCCTCAACTGTGGGTTCAAACATATAAAGATCATGGAGATGGTGCAGGACCTGACACAAATGCTTCATTTTGTTATACGAAAGGTCACGTGAACCGGAGCCAACTCAAAGGCAAGTAACAATAACATGAGTTAGACATGTTTGTGGTGCTGGGAATAAGCAGTGAAAATGCTAGTGAAATATTTCATAGTTGTTTTAACTTTTTTAGTACTTCTAAATTTCTCCCCAAAATCTGGATGTCTACACCTATATCCAGATGATTTTGCCCCATATCTCACTGGTTCTGAACTTTGCCCTGAAGTCCCCCACATACCCTTCACTAATAGATATATTCACCTTAAATTCTTCAAGGCACCATAAATTAGTGTAAAGAATAACCTAAGACCAAGGGCTGGGTATAATGAGGTGATAGGCTTTGCTTCTGTATAAGAAATGTTATTGAAGAATTAGGGCTGTTCTATGAAGTGGTGAGAGTCCTGTAGTATTCTAATACAGACATGATGAACATTTTTCAGGGATGCTGTAGAATGCATTGTTGTGTTCATTATGAGGAAATCAATCACAATGGCCTCTTCTAAGTTTCTGTTTCTTCTAAAGTCATATCTATCTACTAAAAATCTCCATTGTTCCCAAGGAACCATGTGGGGTTGGAGGGATAATTAGAGCTGTTTCAAATACCACAAACATAAGCAAATGCTAATGTTTGCTTCTCCCTCACAACATCATTTCCATCTTTCTCTTTGTTTCCATCTTTGTTTTCCTTCATAGGCTCCAGTATCCTGTCTTCCCTCCTTACTGGTTTCTGTTCCTCCAGGTCTTACCTTTGCTCTGCCCTAAATTTTACACTCAAATCATTGTCAGTAGTCATCTTTTCGTGCACATCACTTTTTGATTTGGAATTTTCTAGTGATCCTCCTTTATACGCAACATGTTCGTATTTTCATTGCAATTCATTGCTGAAAGGGATCTGTACTAGTTTCCTATTGCTGCTGTAACAAATTACCAAACATTTAGTGACTTAAAACAACACAAATTTGGAGAGGACTTAGAGTGGCTCACTCTAGGATAAAATAAAGGTGTCAGCAGGGCTGTGTTCCTTCTGGAAACTTGAGGAGATCATTTATTTCTAGCTTCCAAAGATTATCCACGTTCTCTTTCTATTATCAAAGCCAGCAATGGTGAGTCCTTCTCACACAGCATCACTCAAACTTTGCTTTCATCCTCACAGCTTCTTCTCTGCCCCTTCTGCCTTCCTCTTCCATCTTCTAAAGACCTTTGTGATTATACTGAGCCCACCCAAATAATCCAAGATAATTTCCTTATGTTAAGATCTTAACTTGATCACAAGGAGATCTGGTGGCACTGTAGTTAAAGCATTGGGCTAACAAAAAGGTTGGTGATTCAAACCCACTAGCTGCTCTGCAGGGAGAAAAGATAAGGCTGTCTGCTTCAGTTAAGATCTGTACCCTTGGAAACCCTATGGAGCAGTTCTACTCTGTCCTATAGGGTTGCTGATTCAGAATTGACTTGATGACTTTGGGTGGGTAACTTGATCACATCTGCAAAGTCCCTTTCCCCATGTAACATAGCATACTCATAGGCTCCAAGGGTAAGAATGTGAACTCTGGGGGGCTAATTTTTGCCTACCACAGAACCTTAAGGACTAAAGTCCAGTGCTTCATTTTACAGGTGATAAAAGAGAAACAAGGAGATGAGGCACTTGCTCATCCAAACAGTGAGGGTAGAATCAGAACTAGGATTTAAGCTTCCCAAATTCCTGCCCAACAGAATTGTAATTTAAGAAGAAATATAGCTAAAGGAAATATTGTTAAAAACAGCTATCTTCTTAAACTAGAAGTTTTGTTTTTTTTTTTTTTCCTGAATTCTATCAATTCTTTCAGGACCTAACAATTCTCTGATTATTAAGTATGTGCGTGTTCTTTTTTCTTTCTTTCTTTTTTTTTTTTTTTTTGAAGCAACCGGTAATTCCCTGGTTGCTGAAAAGAGTTAATATCTCTTTTTAAATGTACTTGATTTGCAGAAAGAATTCTCAATTCATGCCATAAAGGAGGTTAGGGAAGGTCATATTCACTTACTTTATAAAAGAATCTTCCAAATCAAATAAATTGCTTCATTTTATCTCACTTATGACTATGATTAAGATTTGGGTAGCAGTTATAATTCCCCTTTGTTTTCATAAGTGGCCGATGCACCCTTGTAGGATTACAAGTGGATGGCGTGCAGCGTCCTTTCTGCCTATGAGCCGTCCTGGCTGAGGTCTCTCATAATGGACGATGTCCCATTTTGATGGTTAGCAAATTAAGGACAGATTTAAAAAAAAAAAAAAAAGTATACTAGCTGCCCCTTTAGAGCCCAAATGCCCTGTTAGAGATTGAATTGAGCACCCCCAAAAAATATGTGTTGGAATCCTAACTCTCATTTATACCTATGGATATAATACTGTTTGGGAATAGGATCTTCAATGTTATGTTAGACCACACCAGTAGAGAGTGTGTCTTAAACCTAATCAATTTTGATTTATATATATATAAAAAAAAAAAAAGATAGATTCAACACAGAGAGGAACAAGCATAAATGGGGAAAAGACAGATGTCATGTGGAGATCTCCAAGGAAGCGAAGAACACCAGAGCTAGAAAAGCCGAGCCAAGGATCTTTCCCCAGAGCCAACAGAGGTAGAGAGCCCTCCCCTAGAACCAGTGCCCATCTGGTCTCTAAGCTCCTAACCTGTGAGAAAATAAATTCCTGCTCTTTAAAACCACTCCCTTGTGGTATTTCTATTGCAGCAACACTAACAAACTAAGACAGTCCCCTTTCCATGCAGCAGAAAACTTCAACACATAATTCCTGAGACACCCCTTCCACGGAAGAGACCACCGCCGTTAATTAAGGAAATGCAGTTTCCAGCCTTCCAGTATTCTCTTGTCGTCTAATGAACACCAGCATTTAATTTATTGGGATGCAAATGTTTAAGACGCAAATCTTTCCCCATTTACCAGCAGCCCAGCAAACTTCAAAAGGAAGCCTTTTCAGCACTCTCCTCCAAGAACTGGATTATCCAGGGTGATGCCATGGTCCAAGAACCTTTGATTGACAGCCCTCCCACATTGTAGCAATTTGGCATTATTCCCACCACATCTTGCCTCCATCACCAATTGACAGTTGAAGAATACTTAGCAGAACATGGTTTACAGTATGAGTTAGAGAGTCAATAGTAGAATAGGAGCCACAACATGGTTATAAGGAAAATAAATAAATAAACAAGGCAATCATGGAGATAATAATAGAAAGGGAATGGAACTCAACTATGGAACAATGGAAAGGAGATGCATCCTCCTTGAAATTTGAGCAGAAATGGAAAGTTGATGAAACAGAAAGAGGCCAGAAACTCTTTAAAGGAGGTTGAGCTTGTCCGGCCTTTCCAGTGTAAACCAGGCTTTGCACATCTCCTGCCCTTGCTTTTCTCTTCACATCTGGCTTCCGCAGCCTGGGCAGCCATAGAGCACTTAGATGCTCTTAGAATAATGCTGGGTGCAGCCTTGTGTGCATCAGATAGGACGCTCCTCTCCAAAGCCGAGCCCTCTGCCAAGCAGCCCCAGCACCTCACCCCTTGCAGCCTGCTGATAATCTGCCGCTTGTCTGTAGTTGTTGCACGAACATGCACTTTCTTTCGCTGATGGTTTTGGCACATTCTCAGGGCTCTACCCCAAAAGGCACTGAACAATGGGATGTGATTGTTTTGAAATGTGCCCAACAGGAAGCCCTCCTCCGACACGCTTTCAGGCCACAGGCTTTAGGGATTGAATGGATTAATGGAGTTCAGCTGTAGTGTACAGTTTATCATCAACCAAGTGTTGCTCCTGCCTTCTGCAGCTTCTAAAGAAAAATAAAGGAAATGGAAAAAAATAAGGACAGGAAAGCGGCAGTCCCAGAACATTCATTGTATAACAATCTCAACTAGGGAAAGGGGGTGGGGGAAGCCCTCAGCAACGGACCGTGAAAAGAACAAGGTTCCCCAAAATGGCTCCGGGCTTTCAGTTTGCCCTGCAGAGCTGTCCTCCGCTTCCCTCTCATAGCGGTCTCCCCTGTTTATAATTGTCATTCAAAGTGGTGAAAGGCCTAATTGCCCCGAGCAGTATGGTCAATCTTCCTGGAGATTCAGCTGCCTGCTTTCATCTGGCAGCCTGGGAGGGAACTCAGCATTTCCCTGCAGGCAATCTATATGGTCTAGCAGTTCACTGCGGAAAGCGGTGCCTTATCGATTGCTGCCATAGCGTCCATGGCCTGCTCCAGGATCAGAGCCTCTGACAATGACTAACAAGTTTAAACCATTAGTCCCATTTGTAACTACTCAGCGAAAGGCTTGTCAGTCACCGTACCAGATACTGCAGCTTTTAGCAGATTTCTAATTCCATTCATTTTGCCACAATGACCCCTGCAGTTAATGGGGGTTATTGGAAAACTATTTTTTCCCTTCAAAAGTGGGGCCTTTTTCTTCTTTTGTTGTTGTTGTTATTTGCCATCCAGTTGGACCTGACTCATAGCGACCCCTCCTTGGGTTTCCGAGGCAGTATCACTACGGAAGTAGATTGTCCAACCTTCCTTCTGAGGAGTGGCTGGTGGGATTGAACTGCCAGCCTTCTGGTTAGTGGTCAAGTGTCTTAGGGACTACACTACCAGAGCTCCTTCTTCTTCTATTAGGAACATAAAAAGCCATTTCGATTGTGATGTTTCAAAACAGTGAGGCAGGAGATGATCTGTGCCCTCCTAGGAGAAAGCCTGTAACCCCTCTATGGTGTCATAGGTCTGATCTGGAAAACTCTCTGAGAGGCGGTTGCAGGTAACAATTCATAAATAAGCCCTCCTTGTCCTACTCTAGGGAGCTCTGGTAGCATAGCACCTAAGGCACTTGATTGCTAACCAGAAGGCTGGTGGTTCAAACCGGCCACTCCTCGGAAGGAAGGTTGGGAAATCTACTTCCGTAGTGATATCACCTCAGAAACCCAAGGAGGGGTCGCTATGAGTCGAAATGGACTAGATAGCAGTGAATTATTTTAGTTTCTGGTTCTACCCAACTCAGTAATCTCCTTTTTAAGAACTCCTATAGGAAGGCTTAGCCACTGAAGGAAAGTACATCACTATCAATAAACAGCTCAGAGTGTTAAATTGAAATTAAGCCACAATTTGTCCC
Source organism: Orycteropus afer afer (assembly GCF_000298275.1). Lineage (NCBI taxonomy): Eukaryota > Metazoa > Chordata > Mammalia > Tubulidentata > Orycteropodidae > Orycteropus > Orycteropus afer. Next base: position 12,038,471 of record NW_006921592.1, on the reverse strand, counting down.
AGTATAGCATTTATAGTTCCCCTCTGCATATAAAGATCATTCCCATCTCAATCCTATTCACTGATAACTCAATAAAGGGTTTAATAGATATTTTGTGCAATGTTTTGTTCCTCTGCCATATTGAGGGGTAGCTCCTCAAGAGAAAGACCTGGTGATGTGCTTCATAAAGATTACAGCCTGGACAACGATATTGGGCAGTTCTACTCTGTCATAAAGGAGCTCTGGTAGCATAGTGCCTAAGGCACTTGACTACTAACCAGAAGGCTGGTGGTTCAAACCCACCAGCCACTCCTCAGAAGGAAGGTTGGGCCATCTACTTCCATAGTGATACTGCCTCGGAAACCCAAGGAGGGGTTGCTATGAGTTGGGTCGACTCCATGACAGTGGTTTTTGGTTGTCCTACTCTAGCAAAGGCTCATCTTAACACCATTTCCTTCTCCCTCTTTGAGACTGAAGAGGCTTATTTCATTATAAAAATCTTCTCTTTATCTGAGCATCTACTGATCCCATAGCAAAACAAACAAAAAGCCATTACCTTGCATTGGTTCCAACTTATGGAGAATCTATGTGTTACAGAGTGGAGTTGCTCCATAAGGCTTTCTTGGCTGTAATCTTAAAGAGCCCTGGTGGCCTGTAGTTAAGCACTCGACAGCTAACCAAAAGGTTAGTGGTTCCAACCCACCCAGGGTCTCTGTGGGAGGAAAGACCTGGTGATCTGCTCTCTTTCACAGCCAAGAAAACCCTGTGAGACAGTTCTATTCTGTCATATAAGACCACTATAGCATTTGATTGCTAACCAGAAGGCTGGCAGTTCAAACTCACCAGCCACTCCTCTAAAGGAAGATGGAGCAATCTACTTCTGTAGTGATACTGCCTCAGAAATCCAAGGAAGGGTCACTATGAGTCAAAATCGACTCAACGGCAGTTGAGTTTGGTTTTTTTGGTATGAGTTGAAAATCAACTCGACTTGACGGTACCCAATGACAACAAACTATAGTCTTAACAGAAGCAGCAATTATTCTTCTGCAGAGCCAAAGTGGGTTATAACCATGAACTATTAGGCTAGTAGTTCAGTGTAAACAATTTGCACCACTCAGGGACCTTCACCCCATACCTTCACCACACACGTTGTTTGCCTTGTAGTTGACTTCGACTCATAGTCATAAGACAGACTAGAACTACTCCAAAGGGTTTCCTAGACTGTAAATCTTTACTGGAGCAGATAGCCAGATATTTTCTCCCATGGAACCACTACTAGGTTCTAAGCACAACTTTTGGTTAGCAGCTGAGCACTTAACCATTGCACCACCAGAACTCTTTTCACCCCACAGTAGGCCTAGCCTCGTTACTCACAATGTAAAGTCTTCTTACTCAAAGTGTGGTCTCCAGACCTACAGCATCAACATCACCCCAGAGGTGGTTAGAAATGCAGAGTCAGAAGCCTCATTCCAGACCTCCTGGATTGGTATCTGCATTTTAATAAAAACCTCAGGTGGTTCCTATGCATTAACACTGGAGAAGCACTAGTCCAAAGGAGTTTTTTGTTTTCTTTTTTCACTCCACATGCAAGTTTTTATTTTAAATGAGGCAAAATTTAGCATTTCCACTCTATGGGTTCAGATACTTTTAAGAAAAAACAAGTTTTTCTTCATAATGTTTGCAGTGATCTTGTCTTTGCACCCACAGCATCTAGCTTGTTGTTGTTGTTGTTAGGTGCCGTCGAGTCATCTCTGACTCATAGTGACCCTATGCACAGCAGAACGAAACACTGCTTGGTCCTGTGCCAGCCTCATGATCCTTGCTATACCTGAGCACATCGTTGCAGCCACTGTGTCTATCCATCTCGTTGAGGACCTTCCCCTTCTTTGTTGACCCTCCACTTTACCAAGCATGATATCCTTTTCCAGAGAATGGTTTCTTCTAACAACATGACCAAAGCAGGTGAGACGAAGTCTGGCCATTCTCACTTCCAAGAAGCATTCTAGCTGCACTTCCTCCAGGACAGATTTGTTAGTCCTTTTAGCAGTCCATGGTACTTTTAGCATTCATTCTTCTCCAACACCACAACTCAAAAGCATCAACTCTTCTTTGGTCTTCTTTATTCACTGTCCAGCTCTCACATGCAAGAGGCAATTGAAAATACCATGGCATGCCTTAGGCGCACCTTAGTCTTCAAGGAGACATCCTTGCTCTTCATCGCTTGAAAGAGGTCCTTTGCAGCAGATTTGTCCAATGCAATACATCATCTGATGTCTTGACTGCTGCTTCCATTGGTGTTGATTGTAGAGTAATATGAAATCCTTGACAACTTCAATCTTTTCTTCACTCACCATGAAGCTGTTTATTTTGGGCCAGTTTTGAGGATTTTTGTTGTCTTCATATTGAGATGTAATCCATAACACAGATTTGTAGTCTTTAATCTTCATCAGGGGAGCTCTGGTAGCATAGTGGCTAAGGCACTTGACTGCTAACCAGAAGGCTGGCGGTTCAAACCCACCAGCCACTCCTCGGAAGGAAGGTTGGGCAATCCTACTTCCGTAGTGATACTGCCTCGGAAACCCAAGGAGGGGTCGCTATGAGTTGGGTCCGACTCGACGGCACATAACAACAACAACAACAATCTTCATCAGTAGGTTTTTCAAGTCATCCTCACTTTCAGCAAGCAAAGTTGTGTCATCTGCATATCACAGGTTGTTAATGAGTCTTTCTCCAATCCTGATGCCATGTTCTTATTCATATAATCCAGCTTCTTGGATTATTTGCTCAGCATATAAATTGAATAAGTATGGTGAAACATCTAGATTAGTACTTGGCATATAGTAAGTACGTGATGAATAGTTGTTGAATGGATGAATGAATTTACAAAATGAACAAATGAAGGAGAATGAAGAAAGAAATGTGATAGTCTGTCAGCACTATAGGAAGCCAGGGCTGGCGTAAAATGGAAACGCTGGCTCAGAGGGCTCAGCGGAGAGTAAAGCTTCATATTTCTCATTCCTTAACTCCTGTTGACACCACCAAGCTGATCCAGCCCAGAGGCTGGATCATAGGCAAAGCAATAAGCAGGTGGGACTTTTTCTAGAACATCCTCTTATTTCTACTTCCAGATCATTCTCCCCTGCATTTCTGTTGCATATTCTTTCTCCCTGCCCACAGGGTCTCATAGGTCCATGTTCCTGCTGCTCATCAGTCTTCATCTCCTAAAACCCTGTGCTCAGCCATTTGACACTAAAGTATCTGAAAACCAATTCATACTAAAATGAAAGTGACTGCTAAGGATCTAGTATGTTAAGAGCTATTTCTTGATATCTCCAAAATCATCCCACCTAGGCTATTTCATCTAGGAGGTAAGATCACCTATGTCATTACCAAACTAATACCAAAAAGGGGCAAAGTATCTGTATTAATCAACCTTCTTCAGAAAAAACAGAACCAACAGTATAGATATGTGTGTGTGTATATGTAGATAGATATACAAACTCATTGTCATCAAGTTGATAACAACTCATGGTGACCCCATGTGTTACAGACTAGAACTGTTCCACAGGGTTTTCTTGGCTGTAATCTCTACAGAGGAGGAGCCTGCTAGCACAGTGATAAAAGTGCTTGGCTGCTAACTGAAAGGTCAGCGATTCAAACCCACCAGCCACTCCACAGAAGATAGATGTGGCAGTCTGCTTCCATAAAGATTTACAGCCTCAAAATGCTGTGGGGCAGTTCTACTCTGTCCTATTGGGTCATGATGCGTCAGGACTGACTGGACAGCAATGTTTTTATTCCAGATCTTTCTTCTGCAGCACCACTGCACGGATTCAAACCGCCAACCTCTAGGTTAGCAGTCAATTGTAAACCATTTGCATCGCCCAAGGAATCTATGTGTGTGTTTTTATATATTTGTTTATTTTAAGGAACTGGCTCGCAGGACTGTGGGGGTTAGCAACTTTAAAACCCATAGGTCAGGCAGGCTGGAAACTCCCGCAGGACATCTATGCTATATATACTGCAGTCTTGAGGCAGAATACTCTCTTAGTTTTTGTTGACACCTCAGTTTTTGTTTTCCAAGGTCTTCAACTAATTAGATGAGGCCCACCTGCATTATGGAGGGTAATCTGCTTTACTTAAGGTCAACAGATTTAAATGTTAATCACACGAAAATACCTTCATAGGAATATCAATAGTAGTGTTTGAACAAACAACAGGGGGCACCACAGCCTAGCCACATTGACACATAAAATTAACATCACAGTAGCCTTCCTACAAGAAAGAGATTTCCTTAAGTAGCTGTTTGTTGTCTCTGTCTGCTCCCTCAGTTTCACAGAGAATGGTTCTGATCAAGTAGCCTACCTTGACTTAGGGTCATATATATCTTTATTTGTTTAGACATGGGGATCTCTGGGTGGTGTAAAGAGTTAACAAGCTCAGCTGATAACTGAAAGGTTGGAGACTCAAATCCACCCAGAGACACCTGGGAAGAAAGGCCTAGCAATTACTTCCAAGAAAATCAGTCACTGAAAAATGCTATGGAGTGGGCTCTGACACACATGGGGTTGCCATGAGTTGGACTTGGCTTGACAGCAACTGGTGGTAACTAGTTTAGACAGTGTTCATTAAAAAAGAAAAAAAAAAAAAAATGAAGTTTTATCTCAAAAAATGAAAGGCATAAGGTTAACTCCAGAGCAAATTTGATGAAAACATTAAAGACCATAGCCATCTCCATCAAAGAAAATCTTCACACCATAATTTTCCCCCAGCTTAAAACAAGAACTTGGGAAATAAAATATCTCCTTCAATGATTACCTTTGCAAAGGATTATTTCTGGAGCTTTCATCTATGGACTGCCATGTTGTGACTACTTAATTGCTGCCTGAAATGCAGAAAGCTGATTTTGTGTTTTCATTTTAATGTAATTCTTTGACATTTGGAGCAGTGACATAAATAGATTGTTTTGTATCTTGCTAGCAGGGGCCACCAGGTAATTATTTCATTTGGGGGAAGATGGTGCTAGTGACTAAACAGAAAAGGTTGGGTGGGCGGCAGGGTGGGTGTAGACTTGTACTCAGAGAGAGAGTAGACACAGAAACAAGGATGCAACAATTCTACGGTGCCTGAGTTCTCAGCCTGAATTTATATATTTTAAAGAAATTATTCATCCATTCCCACATGCAAGTTATAAAGTGCCTTTAGGGTGCGGGTCCGCCACCCACCTCAACTCACCCACTATGAATACTAATACGTAATTGGAGAGCAGGTGAAATAAATGGAAATGTTATTTGGCTTGTACAAAAGACCTGAATCATAATGGATTATTGAGCGGCATCTTGTGGCCAAAGGTGAGTATGACACATGTGGGAAGCCAGCTTGCCTTGCCAGCACGCCTCTCCAAAATGTTAGATCTTACATCACCTCACATCTGGCTTTTGATAACGTTAATAAGGGGCTGTGCAGGGTTATCAATGCAGCCATATCATTATGCCACCTTAAAATTTTTTTGGTGAATGAGCGCATTAACTCATAATTAATCATCGTGCATTAATGTAAATGTATCCACATAGGCAGATTTAATCAGTCTCTTTCTTTTTCAAAATATTTTAACAACAGAGCACTAAAGAAGACTAACAAGAAATAAAGTTACACGAGCAGTGTTTATAATCTAAGCCCATTCAGCAGAATTTGAAAATCAGTGCCTTTCTATGGAATTAAATATGAAACCATTCAATCATTCCTTAAATGAAATTTATTTCCTCTTTATTACACATTTCCATAAGGAAAGGAAGAAACCACTTTTCCTTAGCATCTGCTTCCTTCTGTGTCCCACAGAAGCATGTGGACTGTGATCAATATAGGAAATGATAAGCTACTGAATGTTCATAAATACAGAGAGAACACAGACACAACATCTATACAGTCAATAGACTATTTCTATAGGACAGCAAAACAGTTGGCTGACTGTCAATTCTGCTTTCAAAAATCAATTCCATATTTTAAAACCATGCAGATATTACCAGGTTTCCTATTTGGGATGCCACTTATCTACATGGTGCTATAAGCAAAATAATAAAGGCAGCATGCAAGCTATCAATTCAAAAACTGATATTTAGCTTATTTATATTTACTCTAGTGTAGGAAAGATCAATTATCAAAAAAGTACTGGAGGAATCCAGCAATTCTAATATATTTTATATTCACTGTACTTCAAAATATTAACATGTGGCTTACAAATCTCAGTACGCCAGTCTCCCTCTAGTGCCTTCCATTGACGACACACAGTTGTTGTTTGGTGCTATCATGTCATTTTCGACCCATAAACATCCATGCAAAAGAGTGGAGTTTTCCTAGGCTGTAATCTTATTTATTTATTTATTTGTTTTTATTATTGTGATTTGGGTGAAGATTTACAGAGCAAATTCACTTTCCATACAGCAGTTTACATATACTTTGTCTCATGACATTGACCACAGTTTACCACAATGCAACAGCTCCCCTCCTACCTCTTCCCCATAGCTACCTCTTCCCAGTGTCCAT
>NW_006921592.1:12029104-12031439 GCF_000298275.1 Orycteropus afer afer | reverse complement strand
CCAAAGTAGGAGGTGGAACAATGTTTTATATAGTATGTTATGCCAATTGAGCTTGATGTCCCCTGTGACTATGGTCCCAAGCCCACAGGTTCAACTACTCGGTCCCTCTGGGTAGCTGCCTGTGACCAAGCAGTGACCACAACCTTCCCCTTGTCAACTCTACTATACACCTGGGAATTCGGATCATTCACATATAGGACCATTGTCTGCCAACCTTATGTATGTTCTTGGATACACTCCCTATTTCATAGACATATCTAATAGTTCAGCCTGTCCACCCATAGGCTGTAATCTGTACAGAAACAGATGACCAGGTCTTTCTCCCATGGACCGAGCCACTGAGTGGGTCCAAATCGCAACCTTTGGTTAGCAGCAGAGAGCTTAACCATTTGCACTACCAGGCTCCTTCAAATGCAGCTAGAAGACAGTGAATGATGTGCTGCCAAATGTTTAGCAACTGACTCTCCAAAAGTGAAAGGTCTGATTTGTAACATTTACCAATTTCTCCAGTGTAAATACTCTCACCCTGGTCAATTTCAAGCTACCAACTGTGTAGTCACTGAATGTGAACTTGGGAAGAGATGCATAATAGCACACTGTTATGTAGTGTTTCCCCTATATGATAGCATACGTAATAGCATAAGTGACCTCAAGAGCAAAGACAACAGAAAAGGGTGGCAAAATAATTAGAAAGTGATAAGTCTTTAGTATATGTGACCTTTGTTGTTAAATAGAATTTAATTAATTATAAGTTTAGATAAGCTAATTTTTAATAATGACCTACTGACAGGATTCCTGGACATTTAGCAACAGGCTCTCACACTCTGATGATATGAGCCAGAAACAATAAACCCTGACCATCTGATAAGGGAGCCTCAAAAGAGCAGTCTAAAAGTGTTCCACCTGCCAGAGAAAGCAGAGCAGTGGAAGAGTAAGGAAAGAAGCTGAGGCAAACAGACCAAGCAGAATTGGCACATTACAAATCAACACACAGGTGAAGGGTTATTTAAGTGTATCCAACAATAAGGACTTAAGCACCCCTGGAACTGACTTCATGCTAAACCTGGGTTGTTGATGTTGTTAGCTGTTATAGAGTCACCCACAACTGATAGAGATCCCCTGTAGCACAGAACAAAACACCGCCTAGTCCTGAGCCATCCTCATGATGAGTTGCAGATCAGACCACTGTGATTCATAGGGTTTGCACTGGCTGACTTTTAGAAGTCAATCTCCAGGCCTTTCTTCCTCGTCCATCTTAGTCTGGAAGCTCCATTGAAACCTGTTCAGCATCATAGCAACACACAAGCCTCTGCTGACAGGCTGGTGGTAGCTGCACTTGAGGTCCATTGGCTGAGAGTCAAACCTGGATCTCCCGCGTGGAAATCAAGAATTCTGCCAATGAACCACCTCTGCCCCCAAACCCTGGCTACATGGATCATAATTAGGTTCACAGAATACTTTCCAGGAGAAAATGCATATTAGCTTATAACTATAATGTCATTTCTAATTTTGTATCTTTTTCCTTCCTCTATTTACTATTGTCTTTTGGAGATGACACTCTCCAGAGCATCACAGATCAAGAAGTAGAAAGTGAAGTGTAGCACTGATTCTGACACTAATTCAATTCTGACTGATTTCTCTCACTACCACATTTTTTCCTCAAACTGATTCATCGAGATGAGTCTATGGCCGGAGGCCCAATTACAGAGGATTCAAAAACGCTTAGCAAAGCCAAGAGTGTATTTGCATATGATTCACTTTTCTTCTTTACAAACCTTGGGAAAGTCACTTAGCCTCACTAGGTCTCAGTTTCCTCATTTATAATATGAGAAATGAGGGGGTTCGTTAGATTATTTCTAAGGTTGTTTCCAGCAGTTAAATTCCATGATTATATTATAGTGTATGTGAATTCAGGGTGAGTGTTTGATTCATTTCTCTCTCTCTCTCTTTTTTTTTTTTTTTTTTGTTCTTCTCACTTAACTACCCATTTTTCCTGGCATAAATCTTTCTTTACTCAAAAGTACAAGCTAAGAAGATGTAAAAATAATAAAGCAATGAGAGATGAGTGGGAAGTTCCAATAAGAATCAGGAATCTTTTCTAAATGACCACATCTTGGGAAACCCTGATCCTGCTTACTTTCTGGGAACTAATGATCAGCTGAGATGAGCTGATGGGCCACCAAGCCAAGGGCCATTAACACTTGATTGTCACTAATTCTGAGTCAATGTCCCATTTCAAAGTCATTGTTGTTGTTTGCCGTGTAGTGTAGTCGGCCTCGACTCATAGTGACCCCTCCTTGGGTTTCCGAGGCAGTATCACTACAGAAGTAGGATT
>NW_006921592.1:12024436-12029004 GCF_000298275.1 Orycteropus afer afer | reverse complement strand
TTCCTTCCGAGGAGTGGCTGGTGGGTTTGAACCGCCAGCCGTCTGGTTAGCAGGCAAGTGTCTTAGCCACTATGCTACCAGAGCTCCCTTCAAAGTCATTAGTGGTATTAAAAACTGAAACAGACACATACAGAGGGAAAAAGAAATAGGCATTAGACTGTTCTTAAGATGAGCATATTGCCAGTCCCTGGAGAAGGACATCACGCTTGGTAAAGTAGAGGCAAAGCAGAGCAAGACCCTAACGAGATGCATTGACCAGGGCTTTGAACCACTTCTCTTAGTTCGACCTCTGCTGAAAATTTGCACTTCCATCCCAGTTGAAGGCACCTGACAACAACAACTGGAATATAAAAGAAATATTCATTAAAAGTCTTAATTCAGTAAACACCTATTGAGAGATTTTTCTTTGTGTAAATTTTATACTAAGTATTATATGATACACGAATGTTCTGGTTACCTACTGCCTCTCTAACAAGAATATACCACAAATGGGATGGCTTGGAGAAACAGGAGTTTATTCTCTTACAGTTTGGAGGCTTTAAGTCCAGGTTCAAAGTGCCAGGCTCTAGGGGCTAAGTGAAAGCCCCTCAACCTTGGCCTCCTGCTCCTGGCCCACTGAAGCTAGAGGCTTTTCTTCACTCGAACAGCTGCTGGCTGCTGAGGCTGAAAAGCCCAAGTCTGACAAGTAAAAAGGCACTGTCCCGATGCTATCAAACTACATTGTTGTTGTTGTTATGTGCCGTCGAGTCAAACCCGACTCATAGCGACCCCTCCTTGGGTTTCCAAGGCAGTATCACTACGGAAGTAGGATTGCCCAACCTTCCTTCTGAGGAGTGGCTGGTGGGTTTGAACCGCCAGCCGTCTGGTTAACAGGCAAGTGTCTTAGCCACTATGCTACCAGAGCAGGCCATTAATTCACATCCATTGAAAGTCCCAAGGTTGGCAGAGCATGGCAGGCTTCTGAACAATGACACACATGGCTACATGCAGGGTTCAAGTGTGCCATAAGCTGCTTATTATATACGGGAAGCATACCACATCCCTAAAGCAGCTACTCAACTGCTCCAGTACATTCCACCATGGCATTAATTACCAATCTTACTATGGAGAATAACTACATCCAGCTGCCCAATCACTCAACTAGGCCTACCCAAGTTGAAACACAAACTTAACTACCACAACAAAGATATAAAAAGTAGAAAATACTTCCTTTATGCTCAAGAAGTTTAGATTCTACACAATAGTATGCTCATATAGATTTATGTTTACTTGGCATTGATGATCTTGTAAAAACTTCCCATTTCTCTCTCTTTTTTTTTAATTTTGTAACACAAACCAACCAGACACAAAAGCCTTTCAGAGCATGCTTCATACATCTATTTACGTCTATTCTTTCCATCCTATATTCAGTAAATGTTTATTGATTATCCACTAAGTGCCAGTCATTGTACTAACAAAGCTATCATCTAGTCAGTGTACAAATAACTAAGAAGTCCACTGAGAGCTATCAAAAGGGGGAAAAATGGTAACAACCATGGCAGAACATGGGGAGTCCACACAACTCAATTCTGAGGGTTGTGAATCACTGCTATCGTGGTCATCTGCTGTTTTTGCCTGCCTAGTATCTTTTCCCTCTTTGAGTTATTGTTGGGTGTCATAGGGTCAATTCTGACTCATGGCAACACCATGTGACAGAGCCGAACTGCCCTATAAGGTTTTCGTAGCAGACTGCCAAGTCTTTCTCCCATAGAGCTGCTGAGTGGGTTTGAACCCCCAACCTTTTGGTTAATAGCACAGCACTTAACCCTTGCACCATCTGAGTACTAACACCTCATTCCTCTCTGGGGAACTCTGCTGTTCTACGCAGCTGGGAATTCTTTCATTTACTGCTGAGGGCAGCCCTCTTCTCATAGAGCAGATCTGTGAAGCAAGGAAAGCCAACCAGGTGTTTTCTCTCAGAAATTTTAATCCTAGGTAGTGATACAAGCTCAGAAAATGGTTGGAGTTTTTCAAGGTAAAACCTTGAATGGATAATGTATTAACTCCTGCCACTTAGATTTCTGGAGTTGCCCTCTTTCCTGTCACTCCAAAGTCCTGACTTTTTAACTTCTCTTTCATTTCTTTGCACTACTCTGAGACCGTCCAATCAACTCCTTCCTAATACAGTTAGCCAGAATTTATGTCTCTTGTTTACAACCTACATGTTGTTGTTAGGTGCCATCATGTCAGCTCTGACTCACAGTGACCCTGTGCATATCAGAACATACCACTGCCCAGTCCTGCACCATCCCCATAATCATTGCTATGATTGAGCTCATTGTTGCAGCCACTGCGTCAGCGCATCTCGTTGAGGGTCTTCTTTTTTGCTGACCCCCTGCTTTACCAAGCATGATGTCCTCGTCTGGGTACTGATCTCTCCTGATAATGTGTTCAAAGTTACAGGAGATGAAGTCTTGCCATCCTCACTGCTAAGGAGCTTTCTGGCTGTACTTCTTACCTACTCTAGCAGGAACCAGTTCCCAATCAAAGTACTAAACTAAGTTGGAAAGGTATTGCTGCCTTAGTAAAGAGGTGAAGTAGTGCATGTACACTCAGAAGCTAAAAGAAACTCAGTCTAGTTGGAACATAAAGTACAAGATGGAATTTCATGAGAGAAGAGGGTGAAAGTACACAAAAAATAGATCATGCAGATCTTTGTAAAGAATATAAAGCCAAAGCAAAACCATTAAAAGTCTATTTAAGGCAAACTCTTTTTAGAAATATTGCTATGGTATCAATGTGGAGAACAGACTAGAGGTTTCAGATACAGGTACAGAAACCAGTAGGAGGACAACTGTTCCAGTGAGCCAGGCCAGAGATGATATGGTTTGATTTGGAGTTATGAGAATGGAAATACGCTAGATATGGTCAATGGATTATAGAGCTATTGGGATGTTAGATTCAATAGGACATGAAGATCCATTGAATATTGGAGGCAGGAGACAGGGAAGTTTCAAAGATAACTTCTAGGCCTGAGTTTGGCTGACTTAAGTAGTATTTTGATTCAGTGAAATTAAAAAAAAAAAACTTGCCATTGAGTCAATTCTGACCCCCCACATGTGTCAGCACAGAACTGTGCTCCACAGTGTTTGCAGTGGCTGCTTTCTCAGAAGTAGACCTCCAGACCTTTCTCCCAAGGCCCCTTCCGGTAGACTTTAACCACCAACCTTTCAGTTAACAGCCAAGCACTTAACTATTTGTCTCACCCAGGGACACCATTCACGGAAATAGAAAAACATAAAAGAGAATTCTACTTGGCTGGGGAAGACAAATGGTTCGTTGTTTGGTGTGTTGAGTTGCTTATAAAATATTCAAACCAAGATGTCAGGTAGTAGATGGATATATAAATTTGATACTCAGGAGCAATCGAAGTAGAAGACATAGATTTGGATTTGGAATCATTAATAAATACTTGAAAGTAAAGCTTTGGGAGTAAGTGAGGTCACCTGGGGAGAGTCCATAGAATAAGTAAAGCAGATGGTTCTAGGCATAAGGACTAAATAAGGCAATAAGTAAGGCAAAGTCCCTTCCCCCATGGAGCTTACATTTGATGGTTAGCAGCCAGACAACCATCATATAAATAAATAAAATCATGATTTCCAGTAGTGGTAAGTGCCATAAGGAAAATAACAAGCTAATATGAGAAACTGCAACTGAGGAGGAAGAGGGGCTAATTGATCAAGTGGTCAAGGAAAGCTTTCTGAGTAGATGATTTTTGAGCTGACACCTGAAATTTGAGACTTCCAAATCTCTGAACTTGAGAGTCCACAGGACGATCTTTACCGGCAACTGGTGCAGAGGTCTCTGGGCCTGACGGACTCATCTTGTGTGAATGATGGAAAAAAGATTAGTGTGTCTAAATCCCAATTAACCAGTTGCCATAGAGTCAATATCAATTTATGGTGACCCCAAGTGGGCCAGAGTACAACTGTGCTCCATAGGGTTTTCTATGGCTGATTTTTATAAAGTAAATCACCAGGCCTTTCTTCCAGGTGCCTCTAAGTGGACTTGAACCACCAAACTTTCAGTTAGCAACCAAGGCTCTTAACTACTTGGGCCACCCAGGGACTCCCAGGTTGAGGCAGAGAGGGAAAAATGAAGCTGGAGAGGAAAGTACGACTGGACCCTTTCAGCTCTTGAAAAATCAGGGTAAGGAGCTTATATTTCTTGCTTGTTGAAATAGACAATCACCAGAGGATTTAACTAGGAAAGCAATGTGATCTGGTTCACTTATACTAATATACACTAAATTTACCCTTTATCCTGAAACTTGAGCATATCCTGTGTTTCAAGAGAGTAAATTGAAACATAGTAAACTATCAATCAGTCTACCTCCTCCTGTGCCTCATATGCTGAGAACTTTTCATTCTATTTTTAAGTGAAAACTGTTAACAATAACATGCCATGTTTCTTGACATCCATTTGCTCCCAACTATAATGTATAACTGGCCTTCGGTCTTTCACCAAGTTCTCTCCACCAAATTTATCTGATAAACCCGAAGACTTATGGTTTTGGTTACCTAGTGCCA
>NW_006921592.1:11967462-12023801 GCF_000298275.1 Orycteropus afer afer | reverse complement strand
AGCTGGGAGCTCTGGTAGCATAGTGCCTAAGGCACTTAACTGCTAATCAGAAGGCTGGCGGTTCAAACCCACCAGCCACTCCTCGGAAGGAAGATGGGACAATCTACTTCTGTAGTGATACTGCCTCGGAAACCCAAGGAGGGGTCGCTATGAATCGAGTCTGACTCGATGGCACATAACAACAACAACAGTAAGAATACTGTAACTTTCACTCAGTACTTATTTTTTTTTTATTTTAAAAACTTGAATTCCAAAATAATATACCCCTTGAAATCCTAGTTAATTTAAATTGGACTTATTCATTTGTGTTTAGCTTTTACAGGTTCAATATTTAAATTCTAAAACCTAATGAATGATTACCCTATTGAGGTATTACATTGAGTAGTCATTAATGGTCTAAAATACATAAACCAAACTAGTTCACAGCACTAATAGCACACACAAACCACAGCCTCTTCTAGCCAGAAGCTAGAAGAACTAGTGGGTGCCCAGCTACTACTACTGACCTTTCTGACCAGGGACACAATAGAAGGTCTCAGATAGAATAGGGAAAAAATGTAGAGTAAAATTCAAACTCCTAAAAAATGCCAGACTTACTAGACCAATAGAGACTAAAGGAACCCCTGAGACTATTGTCCTCAGATACCCTATGAACTTACAATTGAAGCCACTCTCAGAGGTCACCTTTCAGCCAAATAACACATTGGCTTATAAAATAAACAACATCATTGGTAAGTAATGTGCTCCCTTAAATAATCAACTACATGAGGCCAAATGGTCAACATTGACCTAAAAGCAAAAATGAGAAGGCAAGGAGGGAAAGGGAAGATAGATCAATGGAAACAGAACAAACAAAATGGAAATAATGCTTCCATATTATAAAAATTATAACCAATGTCACAGAATAATTTGTATAAAAATTGTTAAATAGGAATCTAATTTTCTGTGTGAACTTTTACCTAAAACACAATTAACTATTTAAATTAAAAGAACACATAAACCATTAAAATTATTACTACAATTTCTACATTATCTCATAAAAATAGAATAAAAACCAGTAACTGAAAAAACTCCACACTTTGGCCATGTTATTATGCTTTAAATTAATATAAAAAAGAAAAAAAAATAGCATTACAGCTTTTCAGATTGAGCATTTTGACTACTGACTTGAAGGAAGACATTAATCTTAAACTGATCTAATCTGCAAATGAAACAAAACAGAAAAAAAAATACTAAATTGGATGAAAGAAGCAAATTCTCAACATAGAAAAATGGACAGGAAGGATGGGCCAAATCTTATCAGAGGGAAATTAATAAGACTTTAAAAGGAGTCCCTGGGTGACACAGACAGTTAAATACATGACTACTAGCTGAAAGGCTGCAGTTCAAACCCACCCAGAGACAACTCTGAATACAGGCCCGGTAACCTGCTTCCAAAAGGTCACAACCTTGAAAACCCCGACGGAGCATGGTTTTACTAGGATGGACATATGAAGGGTCACCATGAGTTGGAATTCACTCAACAGCAACTAGCAACAACAACTACAAAAGGATGGGATGGAGGTGATGTGACTCAATTAAGTTCTTTCTAAACACAAAAGATCTTAAATGTAAGCCCAATGGTTCAATACAATCTTACATAAAGTTAGAAGTATATCAATGTCTCAGATAAGTAAGCTAGAAATCTCCCTCTACAGTGTACTGATTGGATCTTTCTTGGGATATTTAATTGAGTTCTGAGGACCAAATCAAAAGTGATGAACACAAGCTGAAATGCATGAATATAAGATTAATAGTTAGGCAAGCAGTCATATGAAGAGATAGAAAATACACTGGAGGACAGTGGGCTGGAAAAGAGAAGATACAAAGGAGAATTGCACAGTGGCCTTTTCAAATGTTATAGAACTGCCTAGTAGAAGAGGAATAAAATTTCTTTTTATGAAGCCCCAGAGGGCAGCCCTAGAATCAATGGGTGGAAGTTACAAGGAGGTGGATTGTTGATCAATACAAGTAAAAACTTTCTAACAATTAGATACACTATAAAAATGGATTGGCTTCTTTGATCCATAGGTAGTTCTCTTTCACATGAAGCATTCAAACTGAGGCTAGACACCCAGAATGGAGGAATATTGTCTACATTGGGATTGTATGAGATGTTTAAGATTCTTTACCATCTTGAAGTTTCACATATACTATTAGAGCTTAGCTGTTAACATGATAGTGATATGTGTTAAGAAAAAGTCCCATAAAATACTATAGTATTTGCTAAATATTTATGCCAGAAGGTAGAGATTGAAAGGCAATTTTAGTTATATTCAAAAATGATCAGCTTCCATAATATCCCCTCCCCCACCACCACCACCACCACAGGGTGTTTTAAGAAATCATTTAAATGCCTCCACTATTATGAAAGTCACAAGATGATATTGCTGCAAACAAAGCAATGAGTGTTAGGATTGCTTCTTTATGGAGATGTTTCTGCACCTCATCACAAGCCTAAAACATCATAGTTCTCACTTCCACACCTAACCACATGCCTAAAACATCATAGTTTACACCAAGAAGATTCAAGATCAAAAGCACTGGAATAATTAGAACAAACCAAGGATAGGGTATTCTCAACAAAATTTCCAAAGATAGTCTGACCATTCCAATGAATCCAGTCTCTACATTTAATGTACTTGTAACCATTAGTAGGAGCTCTGCTGGTGTAGTGCCTAAGGCAGTTGACTGCTAACCAGAAGGCTGACAGTTCAAATCCACCAGTCACTGCTCAGAAGGAAGGTTTGGCAGTCTACTTCCATACTAATACCACCTCGGAAACCCGAGGAGGGGTCGCGCTTCCAAGGTAAGAAAATAAATGCTTGAGTATTTACTCAAAAAGATGCCTTTAACCATTCACCCACTGATCATTGGATCTAGATGAATAATGATATATATATATATATATATATATATATATATATATAATATGAAATATATTCTGAATCATAGGACCTGGTCATAAAAGATCCAGAGTTCAAATAAGTCTGGTTAATCAGTCTCTAAAAGAACATCCCAAACTGTGGTGTCAATCTTTATATAGGGAGGGAAAAGAGTCTGTGGTCAAAAAGTTTTGGAAACACGTGCTCATAAGAAGCTAAACCGCCTTCCCTACTAAATGATTTATCATAGCTTTTCATATTTCCTATGAATCTCCAGGCAGGCCCATGCAATGTATAAATAGCATAGTGCCTAAGGCACTTGACTGCTAACAAAAAGGCTGGTGGTTCAAACCCACCAACCACTCCTCAGAAGGAAGGTTGGGCAATCTACTTCCATAGTGATACTACCTCAGCAACACAAGGAAGGGTCGCTATAAGTCTGGCCGACTGGACGGCACATAACAACAACAACAACAAGACATTTGACTACTAACCAGAAGGCTGAGCATTAAAACCCACCAGCCACTCCTCAGAGATAAGATTGAGCAGTCTATTTCCCTAGTGATACCTCCTCAGAAACACAAGGAGGAGTCGCTATGAGTTGGATTCGACTTGACCGCAATGAGTTTGGTTTTTGGTTTTTTATGTTCAGAATAAGGTACATCAAGACACTATAGTGTATGCTTGTAAGTAGGTAGGGTAAATGGTTAAACCCTTGGCTACTAACTGAAAAGTCAGTGGTTTAAATCTACCCAGACGTGCCTCAGAAGAAGGGCCCTGCACTCTGCTTCTGAAAGGTCACACCCTTGAAAACTGTGGAGGGAAGTTCTCCTCTGCAATGCATGAGGTCACCATGAGTCTGTATCAAACTCAACAGCAACTGGTTATCCATGCCAGAAACTACAGAATGGGATGCAATTCCAGTTTTGGTGTATATATAATCAGAAAGTATGTATAATAAGTTTTGTGCATATATGTACATTCATAAGTTTATCATAAATTTTACTCATATAAATAAGGTTAGCATGCAATTTTCAAATAATAGCAAAATACATAATACTCTTTACTATCAATTCCATATAACCAATTTGTTCTTATAGAAATCTTCCCTTGATTTTGGTCAAATGCTTGTATCTATGGAACAAATGTATCTCCAATATGAATGCTTGTTGATATTTTTGTTTATTTTAACAATAAGACAAAAGTGAATAAGCAAATAGCTTTGTGAAAGCATCACTGACATGATTGACTATTTTTGTTGAATCAGATAATAGTTGTGAACACTGGAAGACTAGTTATTTAACTTTCTGTGCTTTTCAGGATGTAATGGCTACATAGAAATCATACTTTTAAGTTCAATTTCCATTATTAACATTTTCTCTAACACTTTCACAATTCTAGACTATCAGCAAAGCAGTAAATCCAAGCTCCGAGATCTCATGTTTTCTGATTTCTGTGATGTAAACATTCTCACCATGCTCAATTTCAGGCTACCCCACTCAGGCAAGTGTTATAAAGCTCTTTTAGTTCTGCCAATAGGTGCATCTAGGTGCACCTCACTCCTCCAGCAAACCTCCTGCCCAAAGGCACTCAGATTTCTCATTCTGTGGGCTGGTAAACCCTTCATTCTGTCTCTTGTCTCATATTTCCACTGTTCCCATCTCTCTGCTGTCTCTCTGCAAGTCTCCCTGCCAACGAGGTCCAGCACAGGGATCTCGGGTCCAAGAATGCACTCCCTTCCACCTCCAACTCTTCTCTCTTGATGCCAGTGAGGTCCCTTTCTGCCTCTAGAAGGCCTAGCAACATTCCAAAACAGACCAATCCTCACAGTAGGGTTCCATACACTTTATTTGCATGGTCCCACCCCCACAAGGGTTCCAAGTACCTTAGTTATATTATTAGCAAGCTATCCAATCCCCTTGGTGGGCCACAAGCCCACCTCACATTTGCTATATTACAAACACCATGGCTAAAAGAGCCATACCAAGTAATTCACTCACTACAATTACCTTTGCTTTTAATGGAATTGATTTAACTGTAATTTACATAATTTAATATATAGTAACATCTGTCTTTAACAACCAGCCCACTAAATTCCTGAACATTTAATAATCAGCTGTCTGGTCATCTGGTATGAGCCAATCCAGCCCACTACTCATGTGACTAGAAAACACTTTGATATCTGAGCGATATTTTCTGAAACTCTGTTTTAAAAATATTGCTCTAAGGTAGCCTTTACAAGATATTTAGACCATAGTCTACAAATCTCTTTATTCTTCACACCTAGCATTAATTTTTTTTTAATTTACACATGTATTGCCACAATATGTATATACATTTTTTTAAAAATAGTAATAATTTTCTTTTGAATTTATGTGATGAATTGAACTGTGTCTCCCAAAATATATGTGTTACAAATCCTAACCCCTATTAACTGTGGTTATAATCTCATTGGGACACAGGTTTGCTTTGTTATGTTAAAAGGTCATATCAGTGGAGGGTGTATTTGAAGGAACTCACCTTTCAGATACCCGAAGAGCAGATTGGGCATAGGGAAACAAGAAGACACGAGGAAAGATGGATGCCACACCACATGAGGATCACCAAGGAATCAAGGAACAATGACCTTCCCCAGAGCCTACAGAGAGAAAGCTTTCCTCATTCCCAACACCTTGAATTCAGATTTCTAACCTCCTACACTGTGAGATAATAAACATTTGTTTCTTAAAGCTACCCGCTCATGATATTTCTGCTATAGCAGCACTAAATAATTAATACATGTTTAAACTATGTTAAATAAAGCTGTTGACAAACAGAAATAGTCTTTACAGTTTAAAGTATTTGTTGAATTGTTCATGTTATGCTTTAATTAATATTTATGGTGTAATGGACTAGTTAAATTAAAGGATATGGAATGAGGAATAATCATTGATGATCTCAGGTGGATCTTGGCTGAAAGCAAAGAATACCAGAAAGATGTTTACTTGTGTTTTACGGACTATGCAAAAGCATTCAACTGTGTGCATCATAAAAAATTGTGGATAACATTGCAAAGAATGGGAATTCCAGAACATTTATAATTGTGCTCATGAGTAACCTGTACATAAACCAGGACGCTGTCATTCAACCAGAACAAGGGGATTCTGCATTGTTTAAAATCAGGAAGAGCGTGTGTCAAGGTTGTATCCTTTTACCATACTTATTCAACCTGTATGCTGAACAAATAATCCAAGAAACTTGACTATATGAAGAAGAACGTGGCATCAGGATCGGAGAAAGACTCATTAACAACCTGGCAATATGCAGATGACATAACCTGGTTTGCTAAAAGTGAGGATGACTTGAAGCATTTACTGATGACGATTACAGACAACAGTCTGCACTATGGACTATGCTTCAACATAAAGAAGACAAAAATCCTCACAAGTGGACCAATAAGCAGCAGCATGATAAATGGAGAAAAGATTGAAGTTGTCAAAGATTTCATATTACTTGGATCCACAATCAACACCAATGGAAGCAGCAGTCAAGACATCAGATGACATATTGCACTGGGCAGATCTGCTGCAAAAGATCTCTTTACAGTGTTGAAAAGCAAAGATGTCACAATGATGACTAAGGTGTGTCTAACCCAAGCGATGATATTTTCAATCACCTCATGTGCATGTGAAAGCTGGACAATAGAAAAAGGAAGACTGAAGAAGAGTTGATGCTTTTGAGTTGTGGTGCTGGTAAAGAACACTGAAGGTACCATGGACTACCAGAAAAACGAACAAATCTGTCCTGGAAGAAGTGCAGCCAGAATGGTTCTTGGAAGTGAGAATGGCCAGACTTTGTCTCACCTACTTTGGTCATGGAGAAGGATATCTTGCTTGGTAAAGTGATGTGTCAGTGAAAAGGGGGAAGACTCTCAACAAGATGGATTGACACAATAGCTGCAACGATGAGCTCAAGTACAGCAAAGATTGTGAGGATGGTGCATAACTGGGCATTGTGTTGTATGCAGGGTCGCTAGGAGTTGGAGCCAACTCAACAGCACCTAATAACAACAAACTAAAATGTTAGTACAGTCTAACGCATGGAAAAACATTACATAACTTGGTCATCAGATTTATATATAAGTCATATTTACAAAACTCTATCCTGAGAATTATAGCTCTAGCAATTTGAGTTTATGCAAAAGTAAAAATCACATAAGTAACAGCAGTTGCTTAAACTGATTATGAATGGGAACCATTCGAAATTCCCTTCAAAACAAGGCAAAAAAAAAAAAAAAAGTCTTAAGTTTCTTTATTAGGGTTCTAATGTTCTGTAACTGGTTGGGTTGCAGGGTTGATCAACTTTGTAATAATTCACTTCTGGCAACTAGACTGGGAAAAGATCACCTAGATGCTATCAAGTGTTATACAAACGAGACTGGGCTTCAGGTCTTGTGATGGCTCGTCTACATCCCATTGGTTGTTACTCCTTAAGTCTGAACCTTTGTGTTCCCAGGCAAGCTTTTGGGTGTTTATCAAGGCTCCTCCTGCTTGATGGGCCCAAAACTCCAGATTTTGTTTATTAAGGCTCATAAGACCACTGAAACTCTGCTCAGCTCTAAATTTCTTAGCTGTAGCTTTCAGAATCTGCAACTGAGTCAAGGGAAAGAATAGTACTTTATTCTGGGACATCCCTCTTAGCTTTTCTTATTTCCAGAATATGTTGTTTGATGTCTGCCAATATGTCAATTACCACTCAATGGTGACCCCATAGACAGCGTAGAACTGCCCCATGGGGTTTCCAAGGCTATAAATCTTTAGGGAAGCAAACTGCCTCATCTTTCTCCCACAGAGCATCTGGTAGATTTGAACTGCAGACCTTTTGGTTAGCAGCCGAACACTTAATCACTAGGTTACCAAGGCTTAGAAACTTTGATTCCTTCAGTAGCGTCCAGTTCCTTCTTTGTCCTCAATGAGAGGTTCTTCCAGAATGATACAGTCGGCCACTGCCAGAAGCAAAACTGCACTGAGCTATTTTTTCAATGTTTTGTTTTTTCATGATAACCGACTCTATTTAATCTCAGTAAAATGTTATAATAAATAATATTTTCACTGAAAGAAATTTGATTAAAATGTTTCGTTGCCTCTGAAAATCCTGCTTTAAGACTTTAAGATACAGCAATGAGAACACCTGATTTTAAATTGAAGTTTGCTTCAATATTTGACCATCTTACCTTAAAATATAGACAGATGTATAGATTCAAATGAAAAAGTTGCTCACACTTGTATGTTTTTCAATCTCATCATTCAGTTAGGGAAAGGTTTGTGTTGATAGCAGCTAGCAAGTTTTCATACTCCCTGGGTCCAATCATTTGTTTCTACAAGCTAATCAGGAGGAAAGTATTGCATTCTTATTTTGAACATGTGTAATACTATTCAACACATGAGAAAATTTTCTTTCCAAGTTTTAAGTGTGCAGATAAAATTTTTAGACTATTTTCAGCCACAAAATCACTTCACTATCATAACCTTTCCAAATGCCAGTTTTCTAAATGCTCTTTCCATATCATGAGTATCTTTTGAAACACAGTTGCTTTCCCATTCACTATTAACATATCGCCTTTATGTAGAAGGGACCGATAAAGAGTGTACATTTTTAAAATATCTTCTAAGTAACATACTGAGAGCCACTTTTTATTTTTTAAAAGGTCAGCAAATTTGGAGGATTTGTGTGTTTACAGAAAAATAAAGTAAAACTCATCTTTTAGCTTTATGTCTCATTCAGGAATTGGCCACAGGATCAAGAATAAACTTCAATGTAGTTAAAATTATTTCCAAAGTCACTCTCCATCTCATTGCAAAGCACCGTAAAGATGCGATCTTTTAAAAGAACATTTTAAATACATATTAACCACATCAATAACACCACTGTCCCACTTCACTTCTTCACTGCTGTGTTTCTGCTCACGCATGTTGCACTGAGTGAATTTCACTTGTGGTTCCCTCTCTGATTTTACCCCAAAACACTTTTTGAAGTTCCAGTCAAAGAAGCCACACTTATCCAGCTTTTCCAGAAAAGAATTGGTTTCAAAAAGTCAGTTACTCCATACAAAATGTCTTATCTGATCCATTATTTTTAATTCTAATTGAAACAGAGGCTACCAAATGCCGCAAACTGAGCCATGACAGAACCATTTGTACTTGGAGGCAGGTATGGAGCAAACATTCCACCTTTGTCCTTAACATTTATTTCTTCAAATCATTGGCAGTGGTTTCTCTGAGCTTACCCTCAGTACTTTCTGGTAAAGGCATACATTTTAGTTTATTGCCACATAGTTTGCTGTATACAGTGTTAACAATTTTTCCATAATTGCAAGAATAAATTGTTTCCCAATGGTATGTGGAATCATTGTTTTCCACTATTAATTTCTATTTATTCATTCATTTAACAAATATGTTGATTGTCTACGGCATGCCTTATATGGTTCTAGTCTCTGAGGGTTCAACAGAAATCCATATAGAAAAATGAAGTCTATCCTCAGAAAGCTAATCTTTAAACCTCAGAAAAGAGTACTCTGAATACCTAATGTGAAAGTTAATAAATTTTAAGGAGCTCTGGTGGCACAGTGGGTGAGGCATTTGGCTGCTAACCAGAAGGTCACTGGTTCAAACCCTCTGGCTGCTTCATGGGAAGAAGATGTGGCAATCTACTTCCATAAAGATTTATAGCCTTGAAAACCCTATGTGGGTCGCTATGAGTTGGAATTGACTTGATGGCAGTAAATTGGTTTGATTTTGGTAAAGTAAAAGGTTGAATAGCTCATTACTTTAAATATCAGTGATAAAACTCTATGATACATAATTTCATACTAATTGCTTTGTCTTATTATCATTAATTCATACCTCAGAGGATTATAATAAACTTGGGGTGAGAGTCATCATTAACAACAGAAGTGAATAGTCTTTTTTTTCTTTTTTTGGCTGATTACTCATCTGATTAGATCAGCATTGTTTTTACTTCATCTTGTCAGCACCACCATTTCTGGTTAACTCATGCTTGCATTATTAATATGTACTTTAATTCCATGGTGCTTCTATGATTCAAGATTGAATCAAAAATCAAACCATTAGTTATGTTAACAGAGAATTTAATAAAGGAAATTGATTCTACAGGAATTGGAGGACTTCAAAGGAAAAAGGGTGGTCTGGTGACCTAGTACCGCTCTGACAAGAACATACCACAAATGGCATGGCCTTAACCAAGAGCTTATTCTCTCACAGTTTGGAAGTTGTAAGTCCAAGTTCAAAGTGCCAGCCTCTAGAGGCTGTGTTAAAGTGCCTCGACCTTGGGCTTCAGCTCTGCCTTTTGCTCCCAGCCCACTAAAGCTAGAGGCATCTCTTCACTCAGGCAGCTATTTGCTGCTGAGGCTAACAAGCCTAAGGTCAACAAATGAAATGGCACAGTCCCGATGTTACCAAGCCACACAGCTGGCCATTAACTCAAGTCCATTGTAAGTCCAAGGTTACCAGAGCATGGCAGGCTGCTGATCAACAACACAGCTACACGCAGGGTCCAAGCGTGCCATAAGCTAGAGATCATTCTCCAAGGCTCTTGCTTACTACATACAGGAAGCAGACCACATTCTCTAAGGCAGCTATTCAGCTGCTCCCAGTAGAGTCCACCATGGAGTTGATTACCAGTCTCATCATGGGGAATACTACATCCAACTGCCCAGCCACTCAACCAGGCCCAGCCAAGTTGACACACAAACTGAACTACCACATACAGGAAGCAGACCACATACCCAAAGCAGCTACTGAGCTGCTTGTGGTAGATTCCAGCATGGAGCTGATTGCCACTCTCATCATGAGGAATAACTACCACCAACTTCCCAGCCACTCAACCAGGCCCAGCCAAGTTAACACACAAACTTAGCCACCACAAAGGGAATACTGAAGTAATACAAAGATAGTAACTTCAGGAAGTGCTTCCATTCCTGGGGCTGTGAGATCAAAGGGAAGAAAATGGGTTTATCAGAATCTAGAGCATGGGGGCCACAGAGAAAGGGTCAATGCTGGCTCCTCAGGAGCTCAAAAGAGGGATTCCTGGGTTAAGATTGAGACATCTTAGGGGACATGATGAAGCTGATGTGGGAGTATGGAAAGAAGCTGGAAACTGGAACCAATTGCTACTGGAACCAGTTAGGGTGAGAATAGCACCTATGCAGACAAATATGAAGGAGAATGTTCTTGCTCTCTTCTCTTCCCATTCAGTTTGGCAAAATCTGGCAAGAAGCCAACTGATAAAGCAAAAATATGGATTATGGACGCTCAACCCCAGTGTCACGGTGCAGAATGTAAGGTGAGATGAGAGACAATAGCATAATACCCAGTAGTGTCTTTACAGAAGTAGCTTTAAAACACCTGTTCATTTTTTGAGAGTTAGTTTATTTAAAATTAGGTAAAAACAATTCATAAAATCACATAACTAGAACACATTATGTGCGAGAAGCAAAAAGAAAGAAAGAAAAATGTCTGTGAGCCCACCATACACTCCCATCCAACACATGTGGCACACAGCTGACAAACAGACCACAACTGCAGGAGCCAATGACACTCTGGGTAATGAAAGTAAAGATAAACGGATTTTATTTTTAAGATACAGCTCTGTGTTTTCTTACCACACTCATTGGATGATCTTATAAAACCCAAAATGGCCGTCCCTAAATTTGGAGGCCATCGGTCTGCATCAGGGTTTGGAAAACAAAAGTTCATGGGCCAAATTTTGCCTGTTTTTGTAAATAAAGTCTTATTAGAACACAACCATGCCTATTTGCTTACATATTGTTTATGGCTTCATACAGATTACAAGGGCAGAGTTCAGCAGTTGCAACAAAAACTGTATGTCCAGCAAAGACTGAAATATTTATTACCTGGTCCTTTACTGAATACATTTGCTGATCCTCGTCTACACAGTGCTGTCCGTAGAACTCTCAGCACTGATGGAAATGTTCCATAGCTGCACTTTCCATTGCAGTTTCCACTACCCACATGTGGCTGGCTATTGAAGAGGTTAAATGTGTAACTGAAGTATTGAATATTTTATTTTGTTGTTGTTAGTTGTTATTGAGTCAATTCTAACTATTATATTTCATTGTAATAAAATTTTATTTTAATTTACTAGCCACATGTGTGTTAGCACAAGGACAGTCAATAGAACCAGGAGATATGACTGCTCTAGAGTCATCTAGAGTAGATTTTTGACATTTCAGATACGATCTCTCAGAGTCTCACAGGAGGTGTGTTGAAGTACGTTGGCATTTCTACACTCTCATGATAGACAGTACAAATGTACATGAAGATCCAATTCTCTTCTCCTTCCAAGCACATGAAGGATTACAATACCTTATCCTTCTCAAGTTAAGTAACCAGAAGACTGGTCCTGGACAACAAAATATGTGCAGAAATTATGTGTGTATGCCCTTTCCAGGTCAAATCTTTTACATACCAGTGCTCAACTCTCCAAGGAGTCCTGTTGGTGTAATGGTTAAGAGTTGAGCTGCTAGCTAAAGAGGTGGCAATTCAAATCCACCAACTCAGTGGGAAAAAGAACTGGTCACATGCTTCCATGAGTATAACAGCCAAAAAACCCTACGCAGCAGTTCTACTTTGTCACATAGGTTTGCTATGAGTCAGAATCAACTTGATGGCATCTAACAACAGCAAAGCTCATCTCTCCAGCCCATTCCTACCCTGCTAAGGCAAATCCCAGCATACTGTGTTGGGAAGCCAATATCATAAGATGAGGTAATTTCTCTTCCTTTGAGCCCTTGATTGATAATTCTATGAAGTTAAGCACTCCTCTACCCTCTACAGAACATACGGTATGAGTGGCAAGTAAATGGTTTTTTTTGTTTTGTTTTAAGGAACTGATGTTTGAAGGTTATTTTTTGCCCCAACATAGTTTGCCCTGAATAATCCTCTAAACCTCAAATGGCCTCAGAAAACCCTACCTGTGCTCCTTGCCTAAAATATACCAAATAAAGTTAGAGGGAGGGAGTCCCTGGGTGGCACAAATTGTTAAGTGTGTTCTGATGTTAATCGAAAGGTTGATGATTTTAATCCACCCAGAGGCATTTTGGAAGAAAGGCCTGATGATCTACTTCAAAAAGATCAGAACCATTGAAAATCCCATGGAACACAGCTCTATTCCAGAATATGTAAGGTCACCATGAGTCAGAATTGACTCAACGCAACAGCAACTGTCTTTAAAGTTAGAGGAATATGATGCAAGCCAGGGATATGGGGCTCAGAGTGAATCTTCTATTAGCTCTGAGATTTTTTTTAGAAATAGCAAGTTCCTGGAACTCTATACCACTGTGATTTGGAGTAGACTTGTCATTTGATGCAATAAGTGAATTTTTAAAGGTCTGTTCTTTCCTTTCCAGGTCCCTGCTTCCTATTGTACTGGCATACAAAAAGAGTACTAACTTTTAGTCAAGCAGGTCTGCATTTGAGTTTTGACTCTGCTCTTTATTAGCTTCATGATTTGGGGTGAATCACTTGCCTGCTTTTGATCTCAATTTCCTCTTGCTGAAACGTGTGATTATAGCAACTTTAATTATAAGCACTAGCAATGGCTTGTAATAACTGTTAGTGTCTCCTCCATTCTGAAAGCCTACCACATCATTGCAGGCCTTGCCCATTTGCCCCTGTTCTTCATTTCACTTGAAATTTTCACAGCATTCCAAGACACCTCTTCTTAAACCTTAGTCCTTCTGACACAGCAACATGCTCTCTTACTGCATCTGTTGACCATGACACCTTCCTCTTCTGAACTCTGTCTCTAAACCCTAGGTAGCTCCTATTCATCAATCAAAATCCAGCTCAGACATTACCTCTTCAGTGAAAACTCCCACCACTCTGAGGCAAAGTACACTGTCCCCTTCTCACCCCATCTATGTTCTGTGCTCCAGGGTATCTGGCACAACTTCTGTGATGGCATTGGCCACAACTGCACTGTGGTTTTTCATGCATCCTCTTGTCTCTTGACAAGTTCATTAATTGCAGGGCTTTCCATTTTCTCATCCTGGATCTATATCCCCAGTCTGTTCTATGAAACCAGTTGCTGTCAAGTCAATTCCAACTCATGGTGATGCCATGTGTGTCAGAGTAGAACTATGGTCTTCAGGGTTTTCAGTGGCTGATTTTTCAGAAGTAGATCATGAGGCCTTTTTTCTAAGGGGCTTCTGGGTAGACTTGAACCTCTATCCTTTTGGTCAACAACCAAGTACACTAACTGTTTGCACCACCTAGAGACTTCAAACTGCCTCACACTTAGAGGAATTCATGGCTTATAGCAGGCCATCAGTAACCATGGAAGGCAAAAGGTCAATAAGAAGGAAGAAGAAAGAAAAGAAGGAGAAAAGGAAGAAATAGGCAGCTGTGATTTCTATCAAATAGAAAATATCTGAAACGACAGTTTCCCCTTCCAAGAAAAGTGTGGCTTCCTTTTAAAGGATTAATTCAAAATCGTTCTCACTGAGTCATGCAGAATTTTCAAATGATTTTTTGAGTTGACAGGGAATCTATAAAAGGAAAGAGTTCATTGCAAATTGATGAAGTGGAGGCAGATTCTTTTCTTCCTCTTAGCTCCCACGCCTACATTTTCATAATTATTTATATTTCATTAATCAGTTCACTATAAAAGGTAATTCAAGAGCTGGGCAGAGATATATTTAGTTACCCAAGCTACAAATGCCATGGCAGAAAGGGATCAGCAGAATCTAATTGCTGAGACCCAACCCTAGTGGAGAAGAGCTTTCATAAAAAGCACGTCAAAGCAACTTTATTACAGCCACGTTTTCTCTTTAGGGGGAAAATGGCCCCAGTAAGACACTGTAATAAAACATTAAAATTTTTAGAAATAGAAAAATCAAACCCTATGACATGTGGCATAAAAATGGAAGGAGAATCTTATAAGCATTTTAGGGGGGCATACAAGGTTGTAACCAGTGAGGTTATCATCAATTTCTGCTTGCTGCTGCTATGGGACCAAGTCTATGGCAGGTACAAGGGGAAGGTTATTCTTCCCAGGAAAGGACATGGGAGCAATGACAAGAAGGAGAAAGAAACTAATATTGGCTATGAAACTCAGAAAATCAGTGTTGAATTATTTATGACCAAGTTTGAATGTCCCCTTGCTGTTTTTAGCTGTCAGGAAGTCTAAAAAGAAAGTTATAGAATTTCTGGCCCCAGCCAAGGGGACAACTTCTTTGAAAAAGTGGCCCTTAGAGATGAAGACTTAGAAGTCTCCAAGGCACAGCATAGAGCACAGGGTTAGTGGGGGTGGAAGTTGAAATGAAAAGTATTTCCAGGTGTGCAAAAGAGTCAACACTATCAAATTGCTCTGGGACAAGGGTAGAGAATGGAAAATTATGTGTCCTCCTGAGCATTCCTTCCATGATTTTTCAGGGGCCAGAAATCTCTCAATTTGTAAAATGGTCAGCAATTGTATGCAACCAACCACATTGTCTCCACCTGAAATAATGAAAGAGACCAGGGTTCATGGTATAAAGGTCAAGCTGAACTCATGCAGCCCCTAGGGAAGTTTTCTACTTCTTTATTAAGTGAAATGCACAGATTGGGTCTCAGCCTAACCAAGTGATGTTTCCTTGAACTGTCAAAGGTCATCACGGGCTGAGGGTTTGGATTCAGTATTCACAGCGAGAAGAAACAGGAGCCAAGTCCTTGTGACCACCATGCATTGCTTTCAGGGGCTGAGGAGAGAGATTTCCTGACCCCATTCATCAGTTTCAGCTGGATGTGTGGTAGAACAGAAAAGAACATTGTAGGTTTTCACCTCATCAGAAATCAGCTGCTGTCATTTTGAGAGGGCTAAGAATATTATTCTAAAGATTCAAAGTACAAGTCCTGTGCCTATTAGAGTTAGACCCCCATATACTATCCGGTATGCTAGAGAGTCATGGTTGAATCACTGTAATATTCCAGTATTTCTCCTTAGATGAAGGAGCTCTGGTGGTGTAGTGCCAAAGGCATTTGACTGGTAACCAGCAGGTTGGCGGTTCAAACCCACCAGCCACTCTGCAAAAGAAAGACTGGGCAATCTACTGTAAAGATTTACCATGTCGGAAACCCAAAGGGGGTCACTGTGAGTTGGAATTGACTCCAAGGCTGTGAGTTTTGTTTTGGGGGGTTTTTTGGTCTCCTTAGATGCAGTGGTTAAAGCATTCAGCTGCTAACCAAAAAATCAGTGGTTCAAACCCACCAGCCTGTCCCCAGGAGAAAGATAAGTCAATTCATTTCAATAAACATTTACAGCCTTGTAATCTTATGGGGCAATTCTGCTATATCCTATAAGGTCATTATGAGTCAAAATCGACTCGATGGCAGTGGGTTTGGGTTGATTTTTCTCAGGAGCACAAATTGTTGAATGAAAATAAAATCAAACATGCTAACACCAGTGGGTAGAAGAAAAGATTTTGGGTGAGACTCAGGAAAAGTTCTCAGTGGATAGAAATATAGTATTAGCTGTTGTTGTTGTTGCTGTTGTTGTTAGGTGCTGTCGAGTCGGATCTGACTCGTAGTGACCCTATGTACGAGAGAATGAAACACTGCCAGGTCGCGCACCACCTTCATGATCCTTGCTATGCTTGAGCCCACTGTTGCAGCCACTGTGTCCATCCATCTCATGAAGAAGCTTTCCCTTTTTCACTGACTTCTACTTTACCAAGCATTGTATCTTTTTCCATGAATGGTCCCTTCTGAGAGCATGACAAAGTAAGTGAGACAAAATCTGGGCATTTTCACTTCTCGGTGGCATTCTGGCTGTACTTCTTCCAGGATAGATTTGTTCATTTTTCTGTCAGTTCATTGCATTTTTTGTATTCTTCACCAACACCACAATTCAAAGACGTTGATTCTTCTTCAGTCTTCCTTATTCATTGTCCAGCTTTCACATGAATATGACCAAAAAAACAAACTTAGTGCCGTTGAGTCAATCCTGACTCATAGTGACCCCTCCTTGGGTTTCCGAGGCAGTATCTCTATGGAAGCAGATTGCTCAATCTTCCTTCCGAGGAGTGGCTGGTGGGTTTGAACCACCAGCCTTCTTGTTTGCAGTCAAATGCTTTAGGTACCAAGCCACCTGAGCTCCCTCACATGCATATGAGATGGTTGAAAATATAATGGCTTGGGTTAGGTGAGCCTTAGTCTTCAAAATGACATCTTTGCTTCTTAAGACGTCTAATTTCTTGACTGCTGCTTTCATAGATGTTGATTGTGGATCCAAGTGAAATGAAATCCTTGGCAACTTCAATCTTTTCTCCATTTATTGTGATGTTGCTTATTGGCCCAGTTGTGAGGATTTTGTTTTATGTTGAGGTATAATTCATACTGAAGACTGTAGGCTTTGATCTTCATCAGTAAGGGCTTGAAGTCATCTTCACTTGCAGCAAGCAAGATTGTGTTATTTGCATAGTCTTTTCACAATCCTGATACTGCATTCTTCTTCATATAGTCCAGCTTTTCCCATTATTTGCTCAGGGTACAGATTGAATAAGTATGGTCAAAGCATACAACTCTGTTGTACACCCTTCCTGATTTTAAACCATGCAGTATTCTCTTGTTGTGTTCAAACAATAGTCTCTTGGTCTATGTACAGGTTCCTCATGAGTACAATTAAGTGTTCTGGAATTCCCATTCTTCTCAATGTTATCCATAATTTATTATGATCCACACAATCAGTTGCCTTTGTATAGTCAATAAAACACAAATAAATATCTTTCTGGTATTCTTTGCTTTTGGCCAAGATCCATCTGGCATCAGCAATAATATCCCTTATTCCACATCCTCTTCTGAATTCAGCTTGCATTCCTGGAAGTTCCCTATCAATATACTGCTACAACCATTTTTAAATTATCTTCAGCAGTATTTTACTTGTGTGTGATATTAATGATATTGTTTGATAATTTCCACATTCTGTTGGATCACATTTCTTTGGAATGAGCAAAAATATCAATCTCTTCCAATCATTTGGCCAAGCAGCTATCTTCCAAATTTCTTGGCTTAAACAAGTAAGCACCTCCAGGGCTGCATCCATTTGTTGAAACATCTCAGTGAGTATTCCATCAATTCTTGGAACCTTGTTTTTATGCCAATCCCTGTAGTGCAGCTTGAATGTCTACCTTAAATACCATTCATTCTTGATCATATGCTACCTCCTAAAATGATTGAACATTGACTAATTATTTTCAGTGCAGTGACTCTGTATTCCCTTCATGTTCTTTTGATGATTCCTGCATCACTCAATATTTTGCTCATAGAATCCATCAATATTATAATTTGAGGCTTGAATTTTTTCTTCAGTTCTTTCAGCTTGAGAAATGCCAAGCATGTTCTTCCTTTCTGGTTTTTTAACTCCAGGTGTTTGTACTTTTCATAGTAATACTTTGCTTTGTCTTCCCAAGCTGCCCTTTGAAGTCTTCTGTTCAGCTCTTTTATTTCATCATTTCTTCACTTTAGGTGCTCTCCATTCAAGTGCAGGTTTCAGAATCTTCTCTGACATCTATTTTGGTCTTTTCTTCCTTTCTTGTCTTTTTAATGACCCTTTGCTTTCTTCATGTATGATGTCCTTAACATCATCCCATAACTCATCTGGTCTTCAGTCATTGGTGTTCAATGCATCAAATCTATTCTTCAGATGGTCTCTAAATTCAGATAGGATATGATCAAGGTCATAATTTGTCTCTTGTGGACTTGTTTAATTGTCCTCAGCTTCAACATGAATTTCCATATGAGCAAATAATGGTCCGTTCCACAGACATGTCCTGGCTTTGTTTTCATTGATAATATTGAGCTTCTCCATCATCTCTTTCCACAGTGTAGTCAATTTGGTTCCTGTGTATTCCATCTGGCAAGGTCTGTGTGTACAGTCACTATTTATGTTGTTGAAATAAGATATTTGCAATGAATAAGTCCTTAGTATTGCAAAATTCTATCCTGTGGTCTCCAGTGTCATTTCTATCACTGAGGTCATGTTTTTCAACAGCTGATGCGTCTTCTTTTTCCAACTTTCACATTCCAATCACCAGTAATTATCAATACATATTGATTGCATGTTTGGTGAATTTCAGACTGTAGAAGTTGGTAAAAGTCTTCAATTTCTTCATCTTTGGCTTTAGTGATTGGTGCATAAATATGATAATAAGACGTATGGATATTATCTTATCACTGATAGCACTGTACTTCAGGATAAATCCTGAAATGTTCTTTGTGAGGATGAATGTGATGCCATTTCTCTTCAATTTGTCATTCCTGGCAGAGCAGACTATTTGAGTGTGTGATTCAAAATGGCCGAAACCAATCCATTTCAGCTCACTAATGCCTAGGATATTGATCTTTATGCATTCCATTTCATTTATGACAACTTCCAGTTTTCCTAGATTCATACTTCATACATTCCATGTTTCGATTCATGAATGTTTGCCACTGTTTCTTCCCATTTTGTGTAATGCACATGAAGGTCCCAAAAGCTTTATTCTATCTACATCATTAAAGTCAATTCTACTTTAGGGAGGTAGCTCTTATATTTTAACTCTTCATATTTGAGTGCCTTCCAACCAGAGGGGCTCATCCTCAGGCACTATATCAGACAATGTTTCACTGCTATTCATAAAGTTTTCCAGTAATGTATCAGACAGTATTTCATTGCTATTCATAAGGCTTTCAGTGGCCAATTTTTTCAGCCATAGATGGCCTTGTCCTTCTTCCCAGTCTGTCTTAGTCTGGAAGGTGTGCTGAAACTCATCCACCATGAGTGACCCTACTCATATTTGAAATGCTGCTGGCATAACTTCCAGCCTCACAGCAACGTGCAAGCCACCACAGTACAACAAACTGTCAGATAAAGTGGTAGACAGTAGTATTCATTATTAAATGATTAAATAAAGTAAAGTTTTCTCTATTTTGAAGTCATATCTCACAAAATACAGTAAAATATATAGTAGGAATCTGATAAAGTTTTAGATATCTTGCAAAGACTGATAAAAGTCTAGGTTTTTTACTCTGGCCTTAAAAATTCAGATGATCACATATCCTAGTTTACCTGGAATAGTTTGGACTTCTGCCTATTGTCCCAGTGTAATTACTAATACAATACCAAACCCACTATGATGGAGTTTTATTCTGACTCATAGCAACACTATAGGACAGATTAGAACTGTTCCATAGGGTTTCCAAGTCTATAAACCTCTATGGAAGCAGATTGCCTCTTTCTCCTACAGAGTGGCTGGTAAATTGAACCACTCACCTTTTGTTCAGCAGTAGAATTTTTTAAACATTACACCATCAGAGCTCCTTTAATTTCTAATAGCATCCTCTTTTCCTGGGTAGTGCAAATAGTTAACATATTAACACACTTGACTGCTAACCAGAAGGTTGGCAGTTGAAACTCACCAGCCACTCTTCAGAAGGAAGACTGGACAATTTACTTCCATAGAGATATAGGTTCAGAAACCCAAGGAGGGGTCACTATGAGTCAAAGTAGACTCAACAGCAGTGAGTTTGGGTTTTTGTTTGTTTGTTTGTTTTTACAAGTGCCTTATTCATTCTGTACGCTGAGGAAATAATGCGAGAAGCTGGACTATATGAAGAAGAATGTGGCATCAGGATTGGAGGAAGACTCATTAACAACCTGCAATATGTAGACAATACAATTTTGCTTGCTAAAAGTGAAGATGACTTGGAGCACTTACTGATGAAGATTAAAAACTACAGTGTGCAGTATGGATTACACCTCAATATAAAGAAAACAAAAATCCTCACAAATGGGCCAATAAGCAGCACCAAGATAAATGGAGAAAAGATTGAAGTTGTCAGAGACTTCACATTTCTTGGTTCTTCAATCGATGCCAATGGAAGAGTTGTCCTGGAAGAAGAACAATCTGCTTCTGAAAAAATCAGCCATTGGAAACCCTAGATAGCAAAATTCTGCTCTGACACTCATAGGGTTGCCATGAGTCTTAGATGAATCAACAGCAACTGGTTTGATTCATTCTCAAAAGTAACCTTGTCTGGATGATGATATAGTCATGCTACTCATGAAATGTTTCCACTGAATACATAAGCTTTGTTACCTCTCATTTGAAGGCAAAAGGGGTATCTCTGTGAATCCGAAACATCTCACTGTAGCACTTATGTTACACAAAAGCACAAATAGGTTTAGCCCTCACAAATGGACAGCAAAACAATATATCACAGGGAGTTGGATTTCAGCTAATAAAATCATCTTGATGCCTTTACCAGTGGAATTTCTCCCTCTAGCCGTCTTGGGCCACACAGCATTTTTTAATTTGACATAATTGATGTGATCTTATAATACCAACCTCAGATTTACGGTAAGAAGAGAGAGGCACTGCTGACAAAGCTCACATCTGTAGTGTACATGTTAATGGGATGTGTTATTTTTCTTCCCCTTAAGTCTTCCTTTGAGCATCTTCCATGTTTCAAGCTATGCCTTCCAAATTGCTCAAGACAGCTGGGACCATTACCTGTTTCTTGTTAATTAATTTTGTTTTTAGGGCTCTGTTGTTATTACCATTTGTTCATTGGCTGTTCTCATTATCATGGTATTTGTTTATCTCTATAAATAAAGTAAATGCTACAATTCTGAAGTGAATACAGCACAATGGTATAAAGCTTCTAAAGGAAATGAAAATAATATTGAAAAATCATAGTAAGAAATCTTGTTCCTTACAAACTACTTATAGAAATGGATTCTAATGACAGACTTAAAGGAGAAGAAGATGTATTCAAACAACATACATCTTTATCTGAAAAGAGACAAGCCAATGTTAGAGATGGCACTGACTGTAGAGTGATAAGATGCAGAACATGGTTCCCTTTCCATCAGTGTTCGACAGGGCACTCCCCACTCCATCTGGATGAAATCAGCAAAAGAGCCTCTGCTTTCAATGCTGGCATAAGAATGGAGTAATGAGGAATGTCCTGGCCTCTCTTACAATACTCCTCTGCCCAGAGCCAATGAGTTTCCACAGTGCCTCTTATGGGTGACAATACTATGCCATGGAGACAACCCAACCCACAGCAGAATCTTGGCCCTAAAGTCTAGAGAGAGATGCCTGCCAGAGTAGAGTCAGTCCTAACTCATTCTTCCCAATTTCAGCTTCCACAACACTATCATCCTAACTCTCCATTTTGCTCTACCTTATGCACATGGAGCTTTGCCACACAGGTATCAATTGTAGGAAATGAAGTAATGAAGGGCTCAAATAATTATCTAGTCAATGAAAAATGGGACATGATGAACAATGAAAAACTTGTTTTTCATGTTTTTGAAGCCAAACAGTGCCATCCTCATTCAAGATCCGGCCTTTTCTTTGGGCAAGATAATCTTTAGGTAGAAAAAGGAGGAAATGAAAGACTCCATTGGAATAATGTAAGTCCGACCATTAAGTCTTAGTTCTCCAAGAATGGCATGAATCATATGACAAAAACGTCAGTATTGGCCCTAAAAGGAAGTTGACCATGAAAGCTTCCTCATGATTTATTATTAACATTCATTCATGACAAACATAGGTGACCTTCTTTATATGTGTACAGCACAACCAAGGGAACAGTCATGATGAGTGGGTGATGTGCTAACCCTGCAGATATTCTTTTTAGACACAATCTTTGAATATCGAACATTTTTTAGTTTTAAGTACCATTTTAGTATATTTTCTGAGATTTGTTTTATTCTAGAAAAGAGACACACGGAGGGTAGAGAAGGGGGTTGTCATACATGTCAAATTCTTCATTTTTCTCATCTATAGACTTGGAACATTCACTTTTCAAGGAATTTACAAATGCTGATTCTTTCACAGTACTGAAAATGCTCATGTGCACTTGCTATTTCTTCCAGAATAATATATTTTCTTCTTTTTAAACACTTTTAAGGTTGTTTCTGGTGGTACAGTGGTTGAGCCATTTGGCTGCTAACCAAAAGGTCAGTGGTTCAAACACACCATCCTCTCCATGGAAGAAAGATGAGGCTGTCTGCTTCCATAAAGATTCACAGCCTTGGAATCCCAATGGAGGTCACTATGAATCGGAATCGACTCAGTAGCAGTAAACGATAAGCACTTTAAAAAATCTGAACTCCCTTTATCTTCATAACAACAACATGAAATGGGCACTGTTGTTAGTCCCACTTTATAAATGAAAATGGGGCCAGAGGAATTAAGTAATTTACCCAAGATCACTCTGGTAGCGTAGTGCCTAGGGCACTTCTCTGCTAACCAGAAGGCTGGCAGTTCATCCTCACCAGCCACTCCTCAGAAGGAAGAATGGGCAATCTACTTCTGTAGTGATACCCCCTGGGAGTCAGTCTGACTGGAAGGCACATAACAACAACAACAAACCAACATACCTGTGGTTGAATAATCCATTGGGGAGTAGGATTTTCTTTGTTATTTTAAAGAGGCCCTGTCAATGTAGGCTGTGTCTTAAACCAGTCACTTCTGAGATATAAAAAGAGCAGATTAGGCACAGAGAGGAGAAAGCACAAACGGGAAAGATTACTGCCATATGGAGACGACCAAGGAGAAGACACATTGAAAGAAACAAGGATTTTCCCCCAAAAGCCAACAGAGAGCCTTTCCCATAGAGCCAAGCAAAAAACAAAACAAACAAACAAAAAAATAGCTGCCATCAAGTCAATTCCAAATTACAGTGACC
Organism: Orycteropus afer afer; assembly: GCF_000298275.1. NCBI lineage: Eukaryota > Metazoa > Chordata > Mammalia > Tubulidentata > Orycteropodidae > Orycteropus > Orycteropus afer. The sequence goes on along the minus strand of NW_006921592.1, from coordinate 12,000,142 downwards.
CACTGGGTTTGCAAGGCTGTAAATCTTTATGGTTGCAGACTGCCTCATCTTTCTTCCATAGAGTGGCTGGTGGGTTGGAACTGCTGACTTTATGGTTAGCAGCCAAATAAATGCCTTACCCATTGTGCCACCAGAGCTCCATTACCCTGGAGCCAGGGCACTGAATTCCAACTTCTAGCCTCCTAAATACTGAGAAAGTAAATTTTGTTCATTAAAGCCATCAACTTGTGGTACTTTTCTTATGACAGTACTAAGAAACTAAGATTCAGTGAAACCTGTGAGAGCCAAGAACTCACGGGTGCTGCCTTGTTTTCCTAGGTCTTGCAAGTTGTCTTGCCTTTGACAAGGTAAAATCTTACCACTTTTTTTTGTTTTGTTTTAATCATTTCTATTTGTAGAAAATAGTTCAGTTTCCTTCTCTGACAAGTTTCCAGCTTGCATTGGTTCTGACTTTAGCAGATTTTACTGAACTACAATACAATTATTCCCACAATTTTATCAGCATTGATAAATAGGAGAGACACAAGTCTAGGATTTCCCTCTGATTCACAATTAAATAACCACGTTGTTAAAACAAAATGTGCTCTTTGTGTTTGAATTGGATGCATCCTACCTTCCCACCCCCATACTCACCTCCCCAACCACCTTTTTGTTTTTTTCAGTGGCTCCAAAGAGAAAGATTTTCCCTCTCAGTCTTTTCAGTCAAGTTTGGTAGACATTCATCAACTCTGTAGTTTCCAAGTCAGGATGTCTGTCATTTAACCTTCATCCTCCTTGAATTTTCATCCTGAAGGGTTTGGATTAAACCACAGACTGATAAATGTGCAGTGCTTTGGCGACACAAAAGAGAAGTCATTAAGGAAACCTCTCAGAAGGTATGAATCAAAGCCAGGGATCTTGTTTTCCCCCCTAGTTCACGGATCGCCTGCAGTAATAAGTTTTTATTATTTTTTATTTATTTCTCTTTTTTTCCTTCAGTTTCCAAATGGTTTTCATCATCATTTCCTGCTTGTTTTTCTAAAAGAATAAAAGTATATCCTGACGGCAGACAGTTCTGTGTTTATTGCACTAATGTGGCTGGCAAAAGCATTTTATCAATTTGAAATTTAATCTGGAACCAGCAGGCAGGGAGAGAAAAGTGCATGAAGGTTAAGTAACAGGCCCCCTGATGTGAATAGTATGTTTCACTCATGAAGACTCAGGATAATTAGGGAAGAGGTCCTTGTTTCCCTAAGGCAAACTTTTTGCTAAACTGGAGCTTGTAACTGGGGACAACCCTTCTATTTATTTAGCTTCCAGTTTTCCAATTCATTAAACCACCATTTACTTACACACAGAGTTTGGTTTCTTTTTGGTCTGGGAAGTTGCACACCTTTCTCTGAATTTCTGTCTAGGCATTTGACTGCTAACCAGAAGGCTGGCAGTTCAAATCTACCAGCCACTCCTGGGAAGGAAGGTTGGGCATTCTACTTCTGTAGTGATACCACCTTGGAAACTGAAGGAGGGGTGCTATGAGTCAGATCTGACTCACTGGCAGTGGGTTTGGTTTTTAGTTTGTACTAAAAAAGAAACCAAATAACAGCAACAACAACCAAAAAAATACGTTGACTCATGTCACTTTAGTTTTATGTATTTCATTGTACATAAATTATTTTATTAGATAAAATGTAGTTTAAAAAAAAATAAAAACTGGGGCTTGCACAAAGGTGCTGGTTGTATGAGATGTGACCAGAGGCAGAGAAGATTTCCATGAGCCACATAAGAAAGAAATGCAGTATGTTACAGTCACACTCATACACATATATGCCTGGTTGCTCCCTTTCCCTGTCTGTTCCTGAAAGAAAATATCTTCAGAGTCAAAATAGTCCTTTATTCTCTGACCTATATTAGTGGTGTCCTAGGGTAAAACTCTCAGACTCTGCTAAAGTGAAAGGAAGAGATTAACTGAAAGCATAAGAAACATTTGAATGGGGAGACATTAGACCACATAGAGTGAAGACCAACAAATCCAAGGGGTATCTGTACATAGGACGGAAACCAGGAATTAGGCTACAATATTCTAATTGGAAGTGCAAGATCAGGAGGCAAGACAATTTGAGGCAAGGCAGGGGAAGGGAGCTTTACAGTAATTGCTTGAAAACACAAATTTAGATTGGTTAGTTTGAATACATGACTAAAGGGGTTTTATAGGGCAGTTACAAGATAATTGAGTGCTCTGGTGGCGTAGTGCCTAAGGCATTTGACTGCTAACCAGAAGGCTGGTGGTTCAAACCCACCAACCACTCCTTGGAAGGAAAGTTGGACAATCTACTTCCACAGTGATACTGTCTCCGAAACCTATGGAGGAGTTGCTATGAGAGGGATCTGACTCCATGCAGTGAGTTTGGTTTTTGGTTTTTACAAGATAATTGTCATAAACATTTCCTGAGGGCTGCTGGGGGGACTTCCTATAAGTATTTTGTGTCACATCCTCCCTTAAGAACATTAAGAGTATTTCTTTTGTTATGTACTTAAGTCGGCCTAAGAGTTTAATGGTTGCAGGGTAAATGCTTTGTTATGTACTTAACTCTGCTGGCATCAAGACTTTCCCTTAGCTCAAAGAGAAAACAATTTCTTAGTCACAGGTTTTTAATTCCGTACCAGGATCACTGATTGTTAAAGAAGTTGGCATGAGTCAAACTGGAGTCTGAACTCAGGCTCTGACTAGCCATTTTACTTTGGTCAAGTACCTTAATTTTAGGGCTCCTGCAAATAACCTCCTGGGTAAAGCAGAAGAAAGAGTTTGTAACAAAATGAAGTTAGGTCTGCTCCTAAGCCAGCCACCCTTAATATGCCAGGCACCTCTGTTCTAAACGCTCTCATTCAGTGTTGTTGTTGTTATATGCCATGGAGTTGGACTCGACTCATAGCAACCCCTACTTGGGTTTCCAAGGTGGTATCACTACGGAAGTAGATTGCCCAACTTTCTTTCCGAGGAGTGGCTGGTGGGTTTGAACCACCAGCCTTCTGGTTAGCAGTCAAGTGCCTTAGGCACTACGCTACCAGAGCTCCCTATCATTCAGTAGTAACCCAAATGTCAGCAGCCTGAATTTGCTTGAGTTCTCAAAAACCAAAGTCACTGCCACTGAGTTGATTCCAACTTATAGCAACCTGTTATGACAGAGTAGAACTTCCCCATAGGGTTTCCAAGGCTGTAAATTTTTGCAGAAGCAGACTGCCTCATCTTTCTCCCACAGAGCAGCTGGTGGGTTTGAACCACCAACATTTTGGTTAGCAGCTGACTGTTTTAACCACTATGCCACCAGATCTTCTTGAGCTCTTCTTATTCTTGAAGATTTAAGTAAGATGGATTGAAATCCCCATTCAATATAAAATGAGAACACACCGTCTTTTGAAATCCTGTGGAAGTTTAGGGATGGGGTGTGAGGAGGCTTACATTTATCTTATTGAAACTTCAGCTTCCACTTCCATTGAATTCTCTGTCCCATCTTTCCAAATACCAGTTGCACATACTCCCAATATTCTAAAGAAATTCTCCTAGCTTTAAGTTTACAGTTTGTGATGATATGAATTCCACCTCATAGCTCAGATCTCAGGTTGAAGACAAAGCAAAGGCACATTGAAGGCAAAAAAGACTATGCCAAAAGACAGGCAAATTGGGAAGGTACATGAGGCATTACCACCACCAAGAGATTGGAAACCTCTAAGCCTCACTTCTGTCTTCAGAACCACAGCATAGACAGAAAGTCTTTCCAAGGTCAAATATGGAAGGCCACTGGTTTTCTGAGTACCAGAAAGATGTTTACTTGTGTTCTGTTGACTATCCAAAGGCATTCGATTGTGTGGATCCATAACAAATTGTGGATAACATTGAGAAGGACGGGAATTCCAGAACACTTAATTGTACTCATAAGGAACTTGTACATAGACCAGGGGGCTGTCATTCTAACAGAATAAGGGGATACTGCATGGTTTAAAATCAGGAAGGGAATGGGTCAGGGTTGTTTCCTTTCACCATACTTATTCAATCTGTGTACTGAGCAAATAATCCAAGAAGCTGGACTATACGAAGAAAGCCATGGCATCAGGATTGGAGGAAGGCTCACTAACAACCTGAGACACACAGATGACACAGCTTTGCTTGCTGAAAGTGAGGATGACTTGGAGCACTTACTGATAAAGATTAAAAACTACAGTCTGCAGTATGGATTTCACATCAGTATAAAGAAAATAAAAATCATCACAACTGGACCAATAAGCAGCATCACGATAAATGGAGAAAAGATTGAAATTGTCAAAGACTTCATATTACTTGGTTCTACAATCAATACCAATGGAAGCAGCAGTCAAGACATTGAAAGACATATTGCTTTGGGCAAATCTGTTGCAAAAGACCTCTTTCAAATATTGAAGAGCAAATATATCTCCTTGAAGACTAAGATGCTCCTAACCCAAACCATGGTATTTTCAGTCTCCTCATATGCATGTGAGAGGGGGACAATGAATAAGGAAGATGAAAGAAGAGTTGATGCCTTTGAGTTGTGGTGTTGATGAAGAATGCTGAAAGTACCATGGACTGCCAGAGAATAAACAAATCTGTGCAGCCAGAATGTTCATTGGAAGTGAGAATGGCCAGATTTCATCTCACCTATTTTGGTTGTGTTGTCAGAAGGGACCATTCTCTGGAGAAGGATGTCATGCTTGGTAAAGTGGAGAGTCAACGAAAAAGAGGAAGGCCCTCAACAAGATGAATTGACATGGTGGCTGCAGTGGTGGACTCAGGTATAGTAGAGATAATGAGGCTGGCATAGGACCAAGCAGTGTTAAGGTCGCTATGAGTCGGAGACAACTTGACAACACAAAACAACAATTACTTCTCTGGACTCAGAGGGTCTCATTTTCCCAGGAAGCTCTTGACATTGGTCATGGTCATGTGTATTCATTTCCTATAGTTGCTACCATAAATTAGCACAAATTGAGTGATTTATTAGAGCCGAAATTCATTGTCTTTTGGTTCTGAAGACTCAGAGTCCAAGATCAGAGTGTTAGCCTTATTGCTTCCTTCTAAAGGCTCCTCTCTCTTAACTTCTCGTAGCTTGTACCTGTAGCATCACATGGTGTCCTTCCTCTATCTCCCTATCTCTATGTACTTTTTCCTTATAAAAAAAGATATCAATAGAATAACTACCTTACTTCAGTATGATCTCATGTTAACCTAATTGATTGTTGTTGTTGTTGTTGTTATGTGCCGTTAAGTCGGCCCGACTTATAGCCACCCCTCTTTGGGTTTCCGAGGCAGTATCACTACAGAAGTAGATAGCCAGCTTCTTCAAAGACCATAAGGAGCTCTGGTAGCACAGTGCCTAAGGCATCTGACTGCTAACCAGAAAGTTGTTTGTTTAAACCCACCAGCCACTCCGTGGAAGCAGGAGTGGATAATCTACTTCCATGAAGATTTACCACCTTGAAAACCCAGTGGGGGTCATTATGATTCAGAATCTACTTGACGGCAGTGGGTTTTTTTTTTTTTTTTTTTCAAAAACCATATTTCCTAAAAATGTCACATTCATAAGTTAGAATTTCAACATTTCTTTTGGGGGCACACAATTCAATCCATAATACCACGGGAAGGATCCATGGTTGCTGCTTTCCTGAAATGGTGCATCCTAGATTTCTTTTAATGTCAGCAAGAATTCCCACATTTCAGCCCAAAAGAAATAAGAAACTCATATCTGATTGCTGATAAGCACATGCACACTTCTTCAGTCTCCTAGCTCTCTCTTGATGAACAGCAAAATACCAGATGCTCTTACAAGGACACAGTGAAGATTTTGCTTACCTTCCAAAGCCAGTGCAATCCAAGATGAGTCATGTGCTTTAAATGAAGAGGAAAAAGTGACAAATGAAACTTTACAGGCCAGGTAATGAGGATCACTCCACATCCTGGGACAAATACACATCAAGTCGCCTAAACAACACAAAAAATCTGAGAGAAAGAAAAACAGCGGGTTGTTTCAAAGATTAATTCAAGAGTATGAAGCATCTCAACTATCCTTCTGGCAGGAAGGATTAAGACTGAAAATGCAAGGTCTCAAGCAAAGTTCTCATTGGGACTGAGACATCACCCCTCACGGAATCCAGTATCTGAAATCACGCAGAATATGAGGAAATACTAAAAGAACACAAGCATGGTAAAAGAATACAGGCATGTCTCATCTTACTGCAAACACTTCACTTTAGTGTGCTTTGCAAATATTGCCTTTTTTTTTTTTTTTTTTTTAACAAATTGAATGTTTGGGGCAACCCTGCATCAAGCAAGTCTATCAGCGCCATTTTTCCAAAAACATGTGCTCACTTCGTGTCTCTGTGTCATATATCTCACAGTATTTCAAGCTTTTTTATAATGTTGTTGCACACTTTATTAATAGACTATAGTATTGTATAAACATAATTTTTATATGCACTGGGAAACCCAAAAATGGGTGTGACTCGCTTTATTGCAATATTTGCTTTCCTGCAGCGGTCTGGAAGCATATCCACAATGGAAGAAGGCATCAGCTAAAGTCTATGGTCATTGATATCAGCAGAAACTGGATCCAAATCACAGTTCCTTCACTTTCTGGGCGGCCTTGGGCAGGTTATTTAATCTTTGTAAACCTCAGTTTCCCCCTCTGTAAGATGAAGGTAGTAACACTCATCTCTGTGTTTTGTCAGATTTAAATGAAGTAATTTGTTAAGTGCTTGGTCTGGAGCAGACCCTCAAAATTATTTAAAGATTTCCATTTGAAGACCCAAGACCCCATCCCAGCCAACACAACTTTGTAAATTTTAAATTCAAGCTTAACCGTTCTCTGACACCTTTTTCTAGTATTTTCTTAACTTAGCAGAGTTTTGATTGGCATGCTGAGTTTTTAAATATGTGATCATATTTTTCATTACTTGGCTGTCTTAGTCACATCTCCTGAACTATTTTCAAATCATTTTCTAATGTTTATTATTGTATTCTCTCACCTCTCTCAACATTTTCCTCAGGGATGCATTTGATCAAATTTTATTTTTCAACAGTTATCAGGATAATGCATTACAGAAGGACCTTTCATGCCCTGCCAGATCACTGAATGGAATCACTTGGCGGACACTGTCCAGCAGCAATTCTGGATATCACTCAGGACCAGCATTGTACCTTCCTTGTGGTCTAATGAAGGACTTGCTCTAGGCAGCAGCAATTTGTTACCCAGCCTATCTACAAATATTTGAATCTTGCCTTGTTGTTATCTGGCCTGTTTTTCCCCTTCAGATTCACGGAACAAAGTACAATTTGGCTTCTGGTCCTTCTGGTTTGGGATTTTTGCTATCATGTGCCTTAAAGGTCTACACACCCACCCATTCACCTCATGATCATTGTCCTTCTCTCTAATCACATGATTTGGAACACCTGGTTTATCCATTCTTCTTCCTACCTTCTTTCCTTTTTTAATTCCTTCCTCCCACTTTTCTTCCTTATCTCCTTCCTTCAATCAGAAAGGATACAGATACATGTTGTGAGAATCAAGTTATGCTGTTGTCATTGCAGGTAGCCACTTAGCATATAAAATAGGTCCAGACCAGTACATGACAACCCCAGTCCCCATGTTCAATTCAAAAAACAATTATTGAATGTGTATTGTGTGCCAGGCCCCAACACCATGCACTGGAAATACAAAGGTAATTGAGACTTGGTCCACGTACACACAGAGTTTTATAAGCAAGTAGAAAAGTCAATAATGTCATCAACTATGTTGTTGTTAGCTGCCAAGTCAGTCCCCAACTCATGGTGACCCCATGTGCAATGGAATAAGATGCTGGTGAGTCCTGTGCCATCTCCATGATCGGTTGCAGTAAGATCATTGTGATCCACAGGATTTTCATTGGCTGATTTCTAGGAATGGATCCCAAGGTCTTTCTTCCTAATCCATCTTTGTCTGTAAACTCTTCTGAAACTTGTTCAGTATCAGAGCAACATGCAAGACACCACTGACAGACAGGTAGTGGCTGAACATAAGGCACATTGGTTGGGAATCAAACCTGGGTCTCTGATTTGGAAAGTGAAAACTCTGCTACCAAACAACCAATACCTCATACCAGTTGCCACTGAGTCAATTCTGACTCATGGTGACCCATATGTGTCAGAGTAGAACTGTACTCCATAAGGTTTTCAGTGCCTGATTTTTCAAAATACATTGCCAGGCCTTTCTTCTGAGGCACCTCTGGGTGCAGTTAAACCTTCAACTTTTCAGTTGGCAGTTAAGTGCAATGACAATTATATTGTAATCATATAATATTGTCATATAATACTCTGTGATGCAATGCATAACAGGGATGTGCATTAACTGCCTTGGGGATGGGGCAATTTCAATTTTGTTGGGGGAAGCTCCGCAAGGAAAGCTACCTTTAGTTCAGGATTTTATCATCTCATGGAGAGCAATTATGGAAGCTTCCTAAAGTCTCTCCCAGAGTTTTTTTCTTAAGCCACTCTAATATTTCTCCATGGTGCCATCAGAATCATCTTTGTAAGACAGTGTATGCTGTAGCCTTCTTAAATCATTTAAGGACACCCCATCTATTTCAGGATAAAAATCCAAACTCATTGACCTGCTCCTCCTTCCCAAGTACATGTGCCACTCTGCTCTCCCAAACTATTCCTAAACTACACCCATGCTCCCTCACATCTCCAGGCTTTTCATGTTCCTCTGGTTAGAAGATTCTCCAATTTCTACCCTTTTCTACCTAAAGTACTACCTATCCATCAAGATTTCACTTCAGACATCAGCTCCTCTGTGAAACCTTCCCTATCAGCCTCCCCCCTACTCCTCACCCAGGGAATTAAATGCCTCTGGTTGGCTAATGGAACACCCATTCCCAACCCCAACTATTATGTGAGTCAGAAATATTCCTCAGAGGATATAGATGGTGTGTGCAGGTTGGGTGATTTAATAACAGCTTAATAAATGGACTATTTACAAAGGAGTAGGCTGTAGAGAAAGCTGAAAAGATACACACAGGGCTAGCAACAGCAGGATATATCAGCTGATGGGGTAAGAAGAGCTAAGAGTTACAGCCTAGAGGGAGAGGATCACCTAACAGAAGCTTCTAGATGTAGCCTGCTTGTTGCAGTCACACAGAGAGGTAGCCAGGGAAATAGATAGCCCAACCAAGGCCTCACCCTTACTCTCCTCTCCCTCCACACCCCCTAATATCCATCCATTTATTACTGACCAACCCAAGAGCACGGGGGCCTATTAATATCTACATCTATGAGCTTCCTGCTGTAAAGAGCAAGGCTTAGAAGGGAGGAGAGTCACTCTAGAAAAGCTAAGTTCCTGTTTTCTCTGTTCTCCTTCCAGCTGGGGGGAGGGTTGGCATTTGACATAGTTTTGCCTGTAACAGTGAAAATCTGAAATTTTGTTGCTCTGATAAACAAACTACTCATTACTGCCATCTCTTCTCCTCACTCTGAAAGTAGATGTGATTCCTGGAGGCATGGCTGCCATGTTAAAATACTGAGGGTGAGTCCAAGAAAATCAGATACCAGAACTAACCCTGATGTCATTGAGGTGTTCAACCCACACCAGCAGCTGCCTACTTTCAGACTTCTTGTTGTATAAGAAATATAAACTTGTATTTACTTAAACCACTGTAAGCTTGGAAAGCATTCCTAACTGATATGGGCTTCCTTGTGTTTGCTTTAGTAAGTTCAATTAGAATTATCTGAGTAGACGTCTGCCTTCTCCCCTAGAATGTGAGGGCTGACACAGAAAGACTCCTTATTGTTATTTGTTGCTATTTGTGAAATGAATAAATGAACCAACACACCACACACCGGGAATATTAAAAAAAAAAAAAAAAAAAAAACCTCACTGCCATGGAGTCGATTTTGACTCATAGCCACCCCCTTTGGGTTTCCAAGGCAGTAAATCTTTACAGAAGTATGTTGCCCAGTCTTCCTTCTGCAGAGCAGCTAGTGGGTTTGAACCACCAACCTTCTGATTAACAGTCAAATACCTTAGGCACTACACCACCAGAGCTCCTTGAAGGCATATTAGGGGGTTAGATATCATCTTAGTGCTTCTTCCAAGCTCTGGTTCATTCTTTGCCTAATTTTACCCTGAGGAGCTCACCCTTAAAATGCCTTGCTCCCCATGTTTTCTTTCTCTCCCTTTGCCCTGTAAGTCTGTCGTACATCAAGCAGACTTGAACTGCACAAATTGTTTGCATTCTGTTTAATAGCCATTTTTTAAAATGCCTCTCACTCTAAGAGAGATGGGCTGATTAATGTACTCAAAATATCTTGCACTACACAGCCGATTCTTTTATCCTTGTTCTATTCATAATATATAACCCCTTTCTTCAAATGTGCATAAAAGAATCCGTTCCCCACCAACATTATTTGTAACTATAGAGCTTGAGATGGTACTAGATGTCAAAAATGAAAAATTGCTAAATTCAAAATTGCTTCTCCCTTTGTTTTAAAGGTGACCTGCAAGAGTTTTTATTTTTTTAATGAACTAATTGTAGGATTATATGCTGAATGCCCCAAATGCAGAGAGTGAGAGAAGAACACTCAGCATATACCTGCTACAAAATACCTGGTATTGTTTCAGAGTTTCCACAGCTGTAGACTGCTGACACCCTCATTCCCACAGCCCTAGCAAGGAGACTGGCTCCAGGCATCTCTGTTTCTGAACTGTGATAACAGAGAGCAAACAGCACAGGACTAGTGAGCTGGTTAGGAATTGAGAGGCACCCATTTGGCCACTTGCTGAGTGACCTTCAGGTAAATTGTCTTATCAGTTAGCAGCTCATCCTCCCTACTTCTACCAAGAACAAGGAATCCCGCCTCTTCACCCCCTCCCAGAGAAGAATTGATGGTCTGATTTGCTGCTTAACACATGAGTTCCATACAAAGAAGCTGTCTGAGTTGGAAATTATTTTCAAGACTCATTAAACCCACACAGATTTTGTTCAATCTGAAAAATATGCAGGGAATCTGTCCATATTTCCCAAGACCCTATCCTTCTCCTTCTGATCCCCTACATGGTCTACAGACCGAGACTGGGAAAACCTCATTCTTGTCCTAGTGGTATTGCTAGCTGCCATCCAGTCAGCATAGTGAATACGTGCACAAAAAGAAGCTGCACCATCCTGCTCCATCCCCGGGATCTGGTCATTGCCAGGGGGTTTAAGGTGGTTGATTTTGTTTTCACGGACTGATTTTTGCAAGTCTATCTCCAGGTCTCTCTTCCTAATCCACTTTAGTCGGGAAGCTCTGCTAAAACCTGCTGAGCATCATAGCAACACGCAAGCCTCCATTGACAGACGGGTGATGGCTGCTGCAAAGGGTTGGTGGGCAGTTAAACCCAGGTCTTCTGCTGGGAAGATGAGAATTCCATCAGTGAATCATCAGTGCCCTGTCTTGTTCTGTGCTAAGGTGTAAAGTCACTCCCTTTAACTCATCATTAATGTTTTTCAGATCACCTTTAATTCTATCCAGGAACAAAGTTATGCCAAAAAGGGAGTGAAAACTTTGTGAAGTGGTCTGAGGGAAATGGCGGGGGAGTCCCTTATGACTGAAAATAGTGGCCTGTGACCAACTGAAATTCCACCTTTCATATGGATTCCTTCGTATTGTTTATTTTGTCTCCAGTTACCTGTCACCTGTTAAAATGTGCATAACCCTTCAAGGATAGCATATTAAATTATTCATTAACTAGTATTACACTGCTGAGAGAATGAGTTGTTCAGATTCCATTCCAATGAGATGACTACATTGGCAGCAATGGAACACCAAGCAAGGGAACTTCGCTATAAAGGCAAAAAAAGCCAGAAAAGCAGAGCAAGTAACAGTGCAAAACGGAGAGCACCAAAGTGTGTAGTTGCATTGATCCAGTCATTTGTCCATCAAATATTTATTAAGTTTGTACTCTGCTAGGGACTGTGCTGGGGCGGGGGGGTTGATACACTATGAAAACCAGTTGCTATTGAGTTGATTCAGACCCATGATGGCCCCATGTGCATCAGAGTAGAATTGCGCTCCCTAGGGTTTTCGATGGCTGATTTTTTCAGATGTAGACTCAAGGCCTTTCTTTCAGGGTGCCCCTGGGTAGACTCTAACCTCCAACCTTTCAACCTTTCCAACGTGTTAACACTTTGGACAACTAATTCAGAGACTCCATTAGACAATGAAGTAGGTATCTAATCACTGAGAAGATCAAGGACATTCAAGACCCACCTGGCCCACTTCATGGTTCTCCTCAAGTCAGCTGGTTCTATCACTCATCCCTGGGAGGAGCAAAGCCCTGGTTTCCAAGTCTGGGCATACAGACCTCCTCACTGACCTCCTGACAGACAAGCAGCACTCTGACCATCTGACGTAACTCGTCCCACTCTGGTTGTTTCCACCAGTCTATGGAAGGACTCTGAGCATCCTCTTCATAAAGCAATTTATATTTCTAGAATATTAACGTATCTATTAGTGTGTGCCCGACAAAAACATTGAAGAGGGGACACTGCTAATCAGGGAAAATATGAAGGCTAAATTGCTATTGTGAGGGCAGTGTTGGTTCAGTGGTAGAATTCTCCTCTTCCATAAGGGACATCTGGGTTTGATTTCCAGCTGATGCACCTATGTGCAGCGACCACCTGTATGGCGATGGAGGCTTGCGTGTTCCTCTGATGCTGAATAGGTTTCAGCAGAGCTTCCAGACTGAGAAGAGAGGCCTGGGAACCTACTTCTGAATATCAGCCAATGAAAATGCCCTGGATCACAACAGTCTGATCTCCAACCAGTCTTGGGGATGGTTACCAAGTGCCTGGGGTCACTGCGACTTGGAACCCAACTTGATGGCAACTAACAATGTAACAACAAATCACTCTTAGTGAAGTAAACAGCCTTCCACACACGCAAAAGCACAAACAAATAAATCATCAAGAGGGCCAGACCCAATGGATCCTGCAGCGACCCCATCTTTGTTATCTGAATTCTCTACAAGTACCTAAGATTTCAGACAGAACCAGGGAAACTGAATCCCATCCTCAACCCTTACAGCCTCTTTTCTGTGACTCCATAGACCAGGGTGCATTCAGACTCTGTTTTATTCAAGTGTTAATCTCCCAGTGGGAGAGGTTGTTTCTCTTCTTGTTTTTTGTTTGGTTTGGTTTGGGTTGGGTTTTTTGTTGTTGATGTTGTTGTTGCTTTCCCTGTTGAAACAGTAGAAAGATGTCAGAAAACAGAAGCCCAGCTTGGCCCTCTAGGGAAGCTTCTTGGGTCTTGGCAAGTGTACCCAGGGAATCTAACCACTTCAGGAGGTTAAAGAATCAGCAAGTTATGCCTCTGGATTTGAAAATGCCAAGCTGGTACTTTCAGGTCAAATGGAAATGCCATGTTGAACTCTGCCTCAGGACCTTAAGATAGATTAAGTTACCTCGGAGGCCTTACCTCATCAGAATCCACCTGCAAAATGAACTACAAGAGCAAGTCATCCACAATCAGGTAATTCCTATCATAAACCTAATGAGAAAATAACTCAGAAGCCACCAATGGCTTCTGCCCAAAGAGATGAATAATGTGGAGAATCCTTAGCTGAGAGAAGAACAGAAGAAATTAATTGCTGAAGCCTTCACAGCACGATGAAAGCCAAGAATTATCCCCTGGATCTGCACTTACAATTTACAACAGCTGCCTCCTTCAGACAGGCCGAAGTGACTCTCAGGGAGTGCACAAAGCACAGCTGATTGCAGCGATGAATCTGGAGCTGGGTCAGCATGCAGCCACCGCAGGGAGGATGCTCAACCTCAGGCACATCGGCAGCGCCCTCCTGGAGCCACCAATGGAGTCACACAGCTCTCCTGGGGCTGGCAGCTCATCTTGCAGCAAAGCATCCCCCCACTCTCCATGCTGTTGCCATCATAACTTTTTAAAAATCCCATTGGGAGACTACTGAAGCACAGTCTATACATTGATATTTTCCAGCTACTAGAAACTGGATTGACAGGGACACATAATGAGAGGAGCACCTGATGCCCTCTCCTGAACTCTTTGCTGGGTGGCATAAAAGGGACAGAGAACAACACATCCGGGGGTTCACTTAGGGTCAATGGCCAAAAGTCATGGCATTGAAAAAGTTCAGGCAAAAAATATAGGACAGACTCCAGTTCCTTTGACAATTAAAAAAAAAAAAAAAAACAGTTCCCATCAAGACGACTTCAACTTATGGCAATATGATATATGTCAGGGTAGAACTGTGCTCCAGAGCATTTTCATTGGCTGGTTCTTGGAAGTAGATGGCCAGGCCTTTCTTCAAAAGTGCCTCTAGGTGAACTCAAACCACCAACTGTTTGATTAGTGGCCCAGCGCACTGGGGATCAAATGAGAGGTAACCACCTCCCCCATCCCTACACATTGGATGGAACCAACCCTAATGGCTCTTGCACAAATTCACAGGAAAGGGAGAGGCTGGACTTCCTGTGGTTAAAACAGACAGGTGTTTTAATAATAAGTCGATGTTTTGCAGTCATAACTGAAAAAGTACATCACCCTCAAATTTATACAAAAGTCCTTCTCTTCCATTTCTGAAAAGGGACAGATGACGAAAGTTAGCATGACCCATGACATAAAAAAATCTGAGCAGCAGAATTAAAAAAAAAACCCAGTGGTCTTCCACTTCCTTTCTCAGACCCTTCTCCAGCCTCTTTTCTCTTTCAAGGCTCCTTTCTCAGCATCACCACTACCTTTACTCTATCTGTCCCTCATCCCTCTCTCACACTTTATCAATTAACTCCTGCTAAAATATCAACTGCTGATTAAGGTATCCACTGATGGTAATAATTTCAGATGAACACTTATGAGCACGGTAGAATATTCAAAAATGATTTTTAAAAGGAGAATTGCCTCTTGTTGCTACCACCTCTCAGGAGGGGTATCCTGTGAGCAGCAGTCATCACTTGTTATGGATTGAATTGTGTCCCCAAAAATTCTATGTTGAAATTCTAACCCTTGATACCTATGCTTTTGATCTTGTTCGTAAATAGAGTCTTTGAAGATGCCATCAGTTAACATGAGGTCTACCAATATATGGTGGGTCCTAATCCAATCGGGTGAGCTCTGGTGGTGTAGTGCCTAAGGCATTTGACTGCTAACCAGAAAGCTGGTGGTTCAAACCCACCAGCCATTCCTCGGAAGGAAGATTGGGCAATCTACTTCCATAGTGATACCACCTCAGAAACCCAAGGAAGGGTTGGTATGGGTCGGATCCGACACAATGGCAGTGAGTTTGGTTTTTTAGAATATAATCTGAGTAGATTATTATCCCACTTATTAGGACATAAGAATATTCTCTAATTATCTTACAGGAATAAGAGGAAAAAAGAGACACAGAGAGAAGGACACAGGGGAAGGTAGCCATATGAAATTGCATCTGCAAGCCAAGGAATGCCTTGGCTTCCAGAGCTACCTGAAGCTGGAACAGACAAAAAAGGGATCTTCCCCTAAAAAGCACAGCCCTCCCAACACCCTAAATTCAGACTCCCTGCCTCCAGAACTGAGAGATAATAAATATCTGTTCTTATAAGCTACCCACTTTGTTACAGCTGCCTTCAGAAACTAATCCACCACTCCTCCGTACATGAAGGAGGAGGATGAGTAAAGCCTTTGCATTCTACCTCTGAATTGTGCCATGCTTTGCACTAAATGTATCTGGCATACTTCCAGCAGGGCTTTCAACCAGTTCTTCTCAGTTCAGTTATGGCCAATGAAGTGAAACTGGAACGGACACAAATTTGTAGAATGTGGGTGAACCAGAACGGTAACTGTAACAGGAAAAATTACAGGTTGACACCTGCTAGAAGCTTAATTTTCCTCCTAGAAAACAAGGGCAATGTCCTTGTTGCATAGCAACCACATCTCTTGATCAGCAGAGTCGGAAACAACAGTGCCTGGCTCAAAGATGGCACAGCTTTGAATGTATGTTGCTCTTCACAGTCCTAGCAATAATCCAGTTTCCTGCATTAGGCTCCTGAAAAGACTCAGTATTCCTCTTCTGAGTCTCCCATTCCAAGGCTTCTACCTATAATTTTTTTCCATTCCAGCTAAAATTCTGCTTCACTCAAAATTTTTAAATTCAGATATGTTCAGATTTTACTTCATCAGCCATGACAGAACTGGTTTTAACAAGTTCAAAGCCATGGCTTCCAACACTGTCCATGTGTCCCTTAACTGTAAAATATTAGAAATCATAATTTTCACTTAGCTTCATGATATTTTTTACTTAGGAATTTTTCAGATAAATAAAATCAAGATCTCTAGTCAATAAGTCAGAAATTTCCAGGAGAGCTCAAAGGTTTACATAAAGAACTACAAATCAATGTCAGCTACCAAGAGTCTTAATCTTTACTCCATGGAGTTTGCTGGAAATTCCACAGGGAAACAGAGTGTTGACAGCAGCAGAACCCTTTCTTCCACTCCTTTCTATGAAACGTTTTGAGTCCTCCAACTCAGGGTAGAGTGAGATTTCAGATTAATTAAGAGCAGTTCTTGCTCTTAAAAACCACCCAGATTTCTTTTACAATGTCTATTATTTTACAAAAATGGTGTTTGCATTGAGGGTCTCATTCTACCCACCTTATACTTCAATGGGGCAGTGTCTTATTTGTCTTCCTTAATAGTAGGCATTCATTAAATATTTGTTGAATTAATACATTAATGAAGGAATAAATATTTTTTTTAAAAAAATGAATGGCTTTTGCTTATGATACTAATGAAAAATAAAAGATATCTGCCAATTTAAAATTAATTTTCAAAACATGACAATTACAGTGCAGAAAGATTGCAGTTCTGACCCCCTGTAGTAAAGACCTCTGAGCATGACCAGGTTATATCCATCAAGCACAATAATGAGAAACATATTTGCATAATTTGATAACTAATTGTTATTGTGTAAATGTCTCCAGAGCCATAAGTAATAACAAAAGTCTACATACTATATTTTGGGATGTTGTGGACTTTGTAATTCAGCATTGCAAAAACAGCATATTGAATATGCTTTTCCCAAGAGCTGAAGATGAACTGAAAATCCTTTTGCCAGTATCTAAAACACCTCCCATATCACTGACTGCCCTAATTTTGCTACCTTTTGTGTTTCACCTAACTCTCTTCTCTCTTCTTCACCTGCCCACAAATTAAACAGCCCCACTGGCATAATGACCACAACAATGGACTTAAACATCCCAATGATCATGAAGGTGGCACAGGACAGGGCAACATTTCATTCTGTTAAACATAAGGTTGCCATGAGTTGAAGCCAACTCAACAGCAACTAACAACACGAAGAAGTGATACAAGAGTAGTTACTCAGTGTCAGCCTGAATATCTTGGTCAATAATGGCCATCCCAAAATCAATCTCCATCCTTCTAAGTTGGGCAAAATGTTCAGTGTTGTAGTTCTTCAGTGTTTCTTTGACGACACCTGAATAGTCATGTGTTCACTCCTGCTTCAAGCTCTCCTCTGTCAGTACCAGTTGGGTACTTATTAGTTGGGTATCCTGACACAAGCTCCAGTACCTCTCTGTTCCTATAGATGATACCTATGGATATATTGGATAAGAGAACTCATCAGGAAAATGTGATTTATAAAGACTCCAACCTTGGGTACCTCTTGAGAGACAAGACTATGGGGAATATGAAGGTGTCTCTGTGGCTACAATGGTAACAGACAAGGTCATCTACAGAGTATAGAAACAAGGAGATTGAGCAATTGGGATGGACCAATGCCAACATCTGAGCTTACATCAATATTCCAAACCAAAAAAACCAAACTCAGTGCTGTCAAGTCAGATCCGATTCATAGTGACCCCTCCTTGGTTTTCTGAGGTGGTATCTCTATGGAAGTAGATTGTCCAATCTTCCTTCCAAAGAGTGACTGGTAGGTTTGAACCACCAGCCTTCTGGTTAGCTGTCAAATGCCTTAGGCACTATGCCACCAGTCACAGGCTAAACAGAGGATCTAAATCTTATCCAGGACTGAGCATCCCAATGAAATGAGCCTAGATCTCCATCTATCAACCTTTCCCTTCGTAAAACCATGGTGGACACCATGTGTGTCAGAGTAGAACTGTGCTCCATATGGTTTTTAATGACAGATTTTTGAGAAGTATACCATGAGGCCTTTCTTCTGAGACAACTCTAAAAGCAAACCAAACCCACTGCCATTGAGTTAATTCCAATTCATAGCGAGCCCCATTGGGTTTCTGAGGTGGTAAATCTTTGCAGAAGTAGATTGCCCAGTCTTCCTTCCACAGAGTGGCTGGTGGATATGGACCACCAACTTTCTAGGTAACAGTCAAATGCCTCATGTACTGTGCCACCAGAGCTCCTTGAGATACTTCTAGGTGGACTCAAACCTCCAACCTTTTGGATAGCAGCTGAGTGAACTGGTAGCACCACACAGGGACTCTCTCACTTCATAAAGCCTTAATAAACAAGAAGTCATCAGGAAAGGGCCCCTTTATCCATTGTCAACCTACTTGACCACATGATCTCAGCATTTGTTGAGAACATATATGCGAGATGCTGTTTCTTAAGATGGAGAACACAGCAATGAATAAGAACACACACACACACACACACACACACACACGGAAGCCCTACTCCTCACAGAACTTGTTATTCTAATGTGGAGGGGTAGAGAATAAGCAAGTTAAATCAATAAAAACATAGAGTATGTTAGTGATAAGTGCTTAAGAGAAAAATAGAAATAGGAATGAGGATGTTCAGCCAAGGTTATCTTGAAGAGCACTGTTTGTTTGTTTTGCAATTTTAGATTGAGTGCTGGAGGAAGGCCTCACTGGGAAGGTGACATACGAGTAATGAACTGGAAATTATGAGGGATGGAGCCACAGAGATATCTAAGGGAGGAGCCTTTCAGGCAGAGAGAACAGCAAAGAGAAAAATCCTAATAGATGTGGAAAGTATAACACAGTACGTAATTCAAAGTAATCATATTATTATAGAGTACAGTAAAAATCAATTTTCAACAAAACTTTTCAATTCAAAGAAAATAGTTGAACATCAACTGAGCACATTTTTTTTTCTTGTTTTGTTCTATAGTGACTTTCCCCTCATCTTGCATACCTTAGCCATCAAAAATGCAACAAAACAGTCCAAATTACATAAAGAATGCACAGTTTCTAGGTAATATCATTAATGGGGTTGTTTGTTACCACAGCAAAGTTCAAGATATCTCAACAGATACAGGGTGTAAACTGACAAGAACTGAACACGTTATATAAAGCATGAAGGGTGGAAGAAAATAGGATTTCTTTTTCAATTAAAAAAAAAAGTTACCTTCAACTATGTATAAAAAGATAAAATAGACTTATTCTGAAATACCTTTGAAATTAGATATAGAGTTTATAGGATTTCAAATCAGTGTACCATATTAAAAAAAAAAAAAAAAGTGTAGCTATTAGTTGCTATTAAGACAGCTCCAGCTCTTGGTGACTCCATGTTCATGATCATTGGTATGCTTGAGTCTATTGTTGTGGCCGTTGTGCCATTGAATTTCAAGAGGGTTTCTCTTCCTTCACCGGTCCTTCACTTTATCCAACATATGTCCTCTAGTGATGAGTTCCTCCTGATGATGCATCCAAAGTAAGTGAGCCGGAGTCTCAGATAATATTCTGTGCTCCACAGGGTTTGCACTGGCTACTTTTCAGAAGTAGATCACCAGGCCTTTCTTCCTAGTCTGTCGTAGTCCAGAAGCTGCACTGAAACCTGTCCACCATGGGTGACCCTGATGGTATGTGAAATGCAAGTGGTATAGCTTCTGGCATCATAACAACATGTAAAACACTACAGTATGACAAACTGACATATGAGTGGTGATTGTAATAGTTAAGCATCCAGCTATCCACTTGAGGCTCTATCCAGCAAAGCTACAGGAGAATTTGCAACACCAGCAGTGAGGGATACACTGAACAACATTATAGGAATCCTTTCTTACTGTAAGATTCAGAACTTCTGAATTAGCCCATCTTAGTTAGTAGCCTCTTGTTGTCTAGTATTTCCTGGAGTTTACAGTTGTGTGGCTGAAATCCACCTATATTCAGCACATAGTGCCTACTTTGGCGAATTTCTTTTCATTCTAGTGGCCTGTTTGACTTGGGACTGTCATCATCAGATGTCACTTCAGACTGAAAAATATACATATACTTGTGGTTGTCTGATACTGGCAGTTATGTTTATCCTTAACAGTTATTGCAAAGGCAGATAAAAACATTAACAAGGTTCAGTTGGTGGCAAAGGATCCCCAAATACATTTACTTTTAAGAGTTGATTTATAATTTCAGTGGGATTCTTCTCAAGAAAGTTCTGATAAACAGGAGATACAGATATATTAAGTGTATGTTAATACTAAAATTAATTTTTTCACCACTTATGAAAAGTGCAAATCCTTTTCCTAAGAACTCCACCCTCTTGTTTGCTTTAAATGAGGCCATAATTAAGGTAGCACCTTCGGCTGATTTAAAAGTCAGTTTTATTAATAGTTATTCACATATTCTTTTCCTGCAAAAGTCACAGCAAAATACTACTTTACCTCCACACAAGTTAGCTTTATCCTTTCCCTTACCACATTTTCATACATTAAGTTATCAAACAGATATCAGCCCTGTATACAGTGGCCCTCAATCAACGTAAAACAACAATATCTGGGCACCTCTTAGGGAGCTCCATGATATTAAAAGTTTTTCATTACTTTTCTCACATTCTCTCTTCCCTTCAGCAAAGCCTACCCTATGGGTGTATTTTTTTCCCTCAAAATGTCTTTATGCCGTATCCTTCTATTCTTTGACTGAAATTCATCTGTGTTTATTCCTCGAGCTCTTGCACTTATATATTTTATTACAACTTCTTCATACCCTTCCTCGTTCCCAAACCTAATCCTTTTCTTCTTTACCCTGAGGGCTCCTGCCAATATAACTTCAGGTGAAGCAAATGAAAATACTAGCTTTTGCTCCAGGCTTCAGGCTTCCTTCACCAAAATTAAAACGTAAAAACATTACATGGATATTAATATTATATTCCCTGCCCTGCAAACCTTCTATAACATTCTATGGTCTGTCAGTCAACAACATTTATTGAGTGTCCACTCTAAGAAAAGTAAGTTTATGCCTTTCTGAGAAAAGATAAAAGAAGAAAAGGCTTTTTTAACTTTTCTTTACTATAAGCAAAAGTTCCATCTTATTTTGTTTCCTTCTATTGGTATTCTTTCACCCCTGTTCCTGCTCCAAATGCTGGCGCAACACTTGTCATAAGTATTTTTGTCCCTCTCAGGCACCCTTTCTCCTGGTTTCCTAGAGAAATTTTTATAGTACCTATAAATTATCGAATCCATAATAAGTTATAAATGTACCGTATACGCTCCAAAAGGAAAGTCACAAAAGAACTAGTCAACTAAAGTCTGTGAACCCCATTAATGTGTCCCAAACTGTGCTGGGTGCTTCACATTCCTTAGATCATTTACTTCCCAGAACTACTCTGCAAGATTGCAACTGTTCCCATCATACAGATCTTATAAAACAGAGGAGTTAGGTTAAGTAAATTACCTGAGAGTTACAAAAAGTTAAACATAGAATATGATGTATTAATTTTCACCCACCAGCCACTCCTCAGAAGGAAGATTGAGCAATCTACTTCTGTACAGATACCGCCTCAGAAACCCAAGGAGGGGTTGCTATGAGTCGGAGACAACTTGACGGCAATCACAGCAACAATAATAACAACTAATCCATTTTACACAAGAGATTTGAAAGCAGCGACTTGAACAGACATATGTGCATCAATGTTCATTGCAGAACTATTCACAATAGCCAAAAGGTGAAAACAACCTAAATGTCCATCAACAGATGAATGGATAAACAAAATGTGGTATATACTTTCAATGGAATATAACCCATCCATAAAGGGAAATGAAGTCTTGATATATGCTACAATATGGATGAACCTTGAAAACATTATGCTGAGAGTAATAAATAAATCGTAAAAGGACAAATATTGTATGCTCTCCCTTATATGAAATATCTAGAATGGGCAGATGTATAGAGACCAATGCTTGTTAGTGATGACCAGGGGTGAAAAGAAGGGGAAAGGAGGAGACATAATTAATGTCACTGAATTGTACATGTTAAGAATGTTGAAATGGTAAATGTATCGTTACATATATATTTACCATAATTTCTTTAAAAAGAAAAAACTCTTTTAAGTACTAAGCAGCATGATTAATGTAGGTAATGCCAAAACGGGAAGCTGAGGAATAGAGATAAAATTAGAAATCAGGAAATTGTTCATAACTGCCTGATCCAATCCTATTGACACCCTCCCTCCATCAGTCACCCTCCCCACAAGGTCACAGAAAGAAAGAAATGCAGAAAGGACAAAGCAAGTAAGCATTTTATTACTGGAAGGGGGCTAAAGTTAGCATTGGGGCTGAGGGTGATCCTGCCTGGGGTTGGGTCTCAAGCTGGGGTTCCAGGCTCCAATGTGGAAATATGGAGGACTAGATTAGTGGACCATTCTGGCTTAGCCTGTGTAAGTCTAAATGATCTGGAACCTCCTTTCCCCAAAACCAAAACCTAAACTCAGACTTAGCCCAGACTAGGGAGAAGTAGAGCACAATGCTATCACCCCATGCCACCCCCAGCACCCTTTGCACACACACCCTTCTAGAGACAAAAAATAAACAAGAGTTCTCTGGTTTCCACTACACACAGGGTAATTAGTATAAGGAACTGTGCCTGGTTTCTTCTGGGTTGGATAAAAATTTCTGACAAGCTTTGTGGAGAAGGGAAAAGAGAGGAAGATGTCAGGCCCACTCATTTCTCTAGGCTTCTAGAAAAAAGAGAACTTCTCTTCTCTTCTGAAAAGTCAGACCCTTCTCTAGCACTCTGGATATGCCAATGTCCTGGAACTTGGCTACAGTCATCTCTTCCTCCCTGGAGATGGAATGGCTGTACCTGGATGCTAGCCCACCATTGATAGCAGGGAAGCAGGAGGAGGAGGAACAAAGAGGAACTTTGACCTCTTGCCAGAGACCAACTGTAACAATGATTGTTAACAATAACACAGCAGGAGAAACCTTGATGCCTCAGTTTTCTTATATGTAAAGTAAGGTTGGGCTAATGGTCTATTAAGTTCCTTCTCACTCTAATGTGCTATAAAATACAAGGCCATGAGCTCGGGCATCATACCATGCCATTGCTCAAGTACAAAAACCATATCGTCATGGGTCGTCATGGTGTTGGTCCTTACAAGAACCAAAACAAGTATAATCACCCTAAACATTTACCTTATTCCCATCAACAAGTATCTTCACTGTACTTCACCCATGTTTGTTGATGACCTTTCACTCATCTGGGGAGCTTCCAAATGTGGAACTCTCATAGTCAAGGGGAAATCCACTTCAAAAATCTGGGGGTCTGGCTGTTGAGGAGTAGGGCATTCCCTTGGTCAAGGGTACACTGATTTCAGGCATTTCTGACTTGCTGAAAACAATTACCACTTGTTCTGCAATTCTTCATGCTTGTTCTCAGCTCAAATTCCATCTGGACATTTCAGAGTTAGCAGAGCATGTAAAGGGGGGTGTTTTTCACCTGTTCAGACATTTTTCGGATGTTTTTTTTGTGATTGGATAGCTCAAACATAGCTTTGTTTTCAACCTTCAAACATGCTGTAATATTGATGGGAAAAGGAAGTTGACGGGAAGGGGAGACGTTACCTTCATTTCAACCACTCTATGACAGGGTCAGGGAGGCTTGAAAAAGAGGTTTATTTTACCAACACAATGAGGCCCTATAATTAAAGAGGCTGCTTAGAGCACTACAAAGAAATTAGAACTTCATAAGGGACATAAGGAGGATGGAATTAACAATTAAAACGCTATCTGACAATCCTGGTTTCCAACATGAGTGCACTTTCTAGGTTATGCAAAATGTTTGCTTTGCAATGAAAAAAAAATCAAGAGCTGGCTGTAATTTCTGACACACCATATTGCAGGGCCGTTATTTAGAAAACTAAACATATGTATATACAATTTTTCAAACAAAGATGTTGTTGTTTTTTTAAGTGTAAAACCCACAGCAGTTGTATTTGTTACAAACATTGGGTCTAATCCAGGGAGGGGGAAAACATTACTTTTCCTGCCATGGAAAGTCTTATTCCATTAGCACTAGAACATGGTTTTTCAAAATTATAGTCTCCTTCCCTTGGACCTCATGAAAATATGAGGACAGAGAATGGCTTTGGATCTTGCTCACATGAGTAATAACACTTAAAGAGCAGGGAAGACTTTTGGAATAATCCTTAGATCCTAAACAGAGATAAAATAAAATAACAAAATAAAATGGAATGGATGACAGAGGGTGTTATTGTTGATTGTTTATTACTGCTAATAAATAATATTTAGTGTTGAATGAATAATTTCTTTTATAAAAATCAGCACAAAGCTGGTTTCTATCAGGTGGAAATTAAAGATGTTGCAAATGTCCAACGTTTCCAAACTACTGTACTACCTACCCCATCAACTCTAATATCACCTATTTATCTTCTCCTCAGTACTATCCCTCCCATTTTTGGATTCTGCAATTCACTGCAACATTTTACAGAACTCACAAACCATCAAGGAAGTAGCTCAGGCAGTGGTGGAGGCTGAGAAGTCCCAAATCCATGGTTCAGGTGTCAGGTTGGAGGCTTCTCCTGACTCTTGTGGTTATGGAGGCTGGCAAACCCAAATTGGCAGGTCAGATCACAGGATACTGGTTCATAAGACTCATGGAAGTTGGCAAATTAGGTCAGATGATAGGCTGCTGGCTCAAGAACTAGAGGTCAGATGATGATGAGCCAGAAATAGGATGCAAAGCAAGAGAGGAAATTTTGCCAGAGCATTAATATACATATTGGATACAGCCCATAACCTCTAGAAAACTCCACTTATGTGAGCAAGGTGGTGTAAGGACATGACTTGAATAAAGGTGGTAAATGTGGTGGCTTGAGTTGTACCCTCTAGTAAGGCTGTGACTCAAATACATCCCACTTAATCCTGCCTCATTAATATAACAGACAACTCACTCCCAATGGGACCATAACCACAGGCATAGAGGCTAGGATTTATAACACATCATAAAATGGAGGATAATCACATCATTACATAACTGCCAAACCACTGAAAATCATGACCCAGACAAGTTGATATATAAACATAACATCACAGATTCCATATACCTTAGATGCTTTAGCAGCAAGCTGTCCAATCTCCTTGGTGGACTGCAAGCACTTTATTTGCATAGCCCCACCTAATCCTTGTATGGGAGTCACAAAGACTATGGCTAAAACCAAACCAAACCAAGCTCACTGTCATCAAGTCAATTCCGACTCATACCAACCCCCATTGGGTCTCTGAGGTGGTAAATCTTTATGGAAGTAGATTGCCCTGTCTTCCTTCTGCAGAGCAGCTGGTGGGTTTGAACCACCAACCTTCCAGTTAGCAGTCAAATGCTTTAGACACTGCACCACCAGAACTCCTTAAGACTACAGTTTCAAAGGGTCATATTAAGTAATTCACTGCACCACAATTGTATACTTGTGTGACGAACTGATTCCAAATCAGTAATTTTATAGGACAGAGTAGGACTGCCCCATAAGGTTTCCTGGACTGTAATCTTTACAGTAGCAGATACCCAGATCTCTTCTCCCATGGAGCTACTGAGTATGTTAGAATCACCGACCTTTTAGTTAGCAGTCAAGCGCTTAACCATTTGAACCACTCAGGAATTCCTTTACAGTGCAACAGTAGAATCTCACTCACCTTATAACTATCATATTTAATGTATATCCTGGATTAGAGTAGGTCCACCATGTTTGTTTGGATGATCTCCTGAAGTGAAGAAATAGTGCCAGAGAGTCTGTGAGCCTTCTTAAAGAATACAGGGGCAAAATGGGATCACAATATAAGTTCTGACTATTCCAACACTTTACTGACAAAACAAGCTTTGCTTACCTTTTTAAAAATAAGCCCAGGAGTTTGCAAAGACTAGAATAGTTCCTTAAATAAGAAGAGTCCTAAGAAGGAAACCTGGAGATTGAAAGAAATAATCGGAAGAGAGAAACAAGGAAGAGGTGGTACCAATTTGGCTACTGAGACCAAATGTTTCATTAAGTTTCTAAACATGGTCCAGGAAGTGTAACCAGAATGAAGGTGCTTTGTTGGTATAGGATAAACACGAATCCTTCTGCCTTCCAGGTGAAAAAGAAGTGGAAAACTTACATATCTGTCTGAATGATTGATAGTGGGAAAAAAATCCCATTTTTCACAAATTATGGACCTTTTCTTACTGCTAGTAATGCACAGAAGATTAAAGTGAAGTCTATATTTCACAAATAGGAAGACCAAATGATTTAAAACCTTTGTTATAATGACCTACTTTCAAGTGAAGAATCAATTTCTTTTACAGCAAGAATCTGTTAATTTAGGGGAAGGGAAAGAAGGAGGCAGAGAGCACATGAACTAAACATGAGACAAAAGGAAGAAAAGAGAGCAAGAGATAATACCCATGGAAGTCAGGTAGGGTTTTTCTGGCTCTGTTTTTATATAACTGAGTTGGAATTGACTCAATGGCAATGGATTTAGGTTTTGTTTGTTCGCTTAATTTTTATTTATTGAGCCATTTAGAGGTCTATTTGCATAAAGATTCTGATTTTAATTCCACCTTGAGGGTGCTATATTAGTTTCCTTTTGCCACTGTAACAAATGACCACAAACTTAAAGGCTTAACACAACACAAATTTATTACCTTTTAGTTCTGCAGGGCAAAAGTCTGACATGGATCTCACTGGGCTAAAATCAAGGTGTGGTCAGGGCTGCATTCCTTCTGGTCCCTCTTGGGGAGAATCCATTCCGTTGTCTTTTCTACCTGTTAGAAGCCACCCACATTCTTTGGCTCATGGCCCCTTCCTCCAATCTTTAAAGCCAACAATGGCCAGTCCAGTCTTTCTCATATTACCTCCTTCCACTCTTTAGGGGGCTCTGGTGGTATAGTGGTTAAGGCATTGGGCTGCTAACCACAAGGTCAGTACTTGAAACCCACCAGCTGCTCCACGGAAGAAAGATGAAGCAGTCTGCTTCTGTAAAGATTTATAGCCTTGGAAATTCAATGGGGGTTGCTATGATGTGGAATTGACTTGATGTCAGTAAGTTTGGTTTTTGGTCTGGTTCCATTTTAAGCACCCTTGTGACTGAATGGTTTTTTTTTTTTTTTTTTTTGTGACTACATTGGGCTTACCTAGGTAGTCCAGGATAATGTCCCTCTTTTATGGTCAACTGATTAGCTACCTTAATTCCATTCAGAACCTTAGTTCCCCTTGACCTCATAACATGACACATTCACAGGTTCCAAGGATTAGGATGCATATATCTTTGGGGGAGGGGGCATTATTCTCTCAACTACAAGTGCTATGGGATCTTGGTAGCTTACTTAGCTGCTGAGTCTCAGCTTCCTCATCAATCAAATGGGAATAAACAAACTTACTTTATAGGATTTCTGAGAAAATTAAATGATCATGCATCAGTAACTCATCTTTCAAGTGGACCCTCAGTAAATAGTGTCTATTGTTAACATTATTAACTTTGAATAAAATTGCAACTCCTAAGAAGACAATGGGAGCTCTGGTAGCAGTGCCTAATGCACTTGATGCTATCCAGAAGGCTGGCAGTTCAAACCCACCAGCCAGTCCTCGGAAGGAAGTTTGGGCAATCTACTTCCATAATGATATCACCTCGGAAACCCAAGGAGGGGTCATTATGAGTTGGGGCCCACTCGACAGCACATAGCAACAACAACAACAACAAAGAAGGCAACAATGTCTTAACCCTTTCCTACTGACCCATGCAGTCATTTAACAGAATATGCTAACAATTCTACTTTGAGCTTTTTCTCCTTTTATTTTCTCAAACCCTCTCTGGGATGTTTCTGGCAAGCTGCCATCCACAAAAGTATATCAATGTACTCCCACCTACTAGCATGGACTTGCAGGAAACAATAAACTTGGTTTTTCGCTTAAGTCAATGGGACTTTTCTGTCCTTGCTTCTACACAGAACCATGCCTGGAGTGAAAGAGAGTTGAGAAAATGGAAAAGAAGTGAAAGTGGTGTTATAAGTGATTCTGTCTCTTCCATCACAAGAAGCAGCAAGGTCTCCTCAGCAGGAGTGCCTTCCAGTATCAGTAGGTCCAAAGCACCTCAGTGACCTGCCTGCATAAATGATAGTGTCATATGTTATAAAAGGAGTCCCTGGCAAACAGTGAAGTTCTTGGCTGCTAACCGAATGGTTGAGGTTGGAGTCCATCCAGAGGCCCTTGGAAGAAAGGCCTAGCAATCTATTTCTAAAAAATCCTATGAAAACCCTTTGGAACATAGCTCTACTCAGACACACATAACCTTCCCATGAGTCAGAACTGAGTCAGTTGTAACTAGTTTGGATTTTTCATATTTGGTTTGGGTTTTTTGTTTGTTTGTTTGTTTTTTGTTTTGGTATTTTGTAAAAGTTAACAATTCTAAATCTTAGAGGATAAAAATAAGAGAATTGCAAAACAAAGACACCTTCCTCTTTTCAGTACTAGAGTGAAGTTATGATCAGAATTCCTAATTATTATCCAAATGTTCTGAGTGATCGTCACTTTGGTGAGGCTGAGAATTTCTGGAAGCTCTGCCAGGTGCCCCCCAATTAACTAGATCCTTATTTCACTATTACTGAGACTGTGGGAAATCCAACGGAGTTGTTCCAAGGAGCTAACCAAGTGCATGTTTTGTCTGAAGATGGAGAGAGAGTGTTTAAAGCAACAATCAAGCCACTACTCATCAGCACTCAAGAAGTGAGCTGTTTCTTTGTGGTTACTATAAAGTTGGTGATCTGGAGCAAGCACTGCCAGGTCAAATCGCTCTGTTCTCTATAAGCACAAATACTAGGCCCTGTCCTTTTCACAAATCCTCAAGCCCTTTGCCATCAAGTGGATCTGACTCATAAGGACCTTATAGGGCAGAGTAGAACTATCCCATGTGGTTTCCAAGGCTGTAAATCTCTAAGGAAGCAGATTGCCACATCATACTCCTGCATAGTCGCTGGTAGGTTCAAACCACTGACCCACTGATTAATAGCTGAACATTTAACCACTGTGCCTGCTGGGTGCCTCCTCTCTCTCTCTCTCTCTTTCTCTCTCTCTCTCTCTTTCTCTCTCTCTCTCTCTCACACACACACACACACACACACAGATCTGTCCAAATCTTAACTACATCACAGCTTCTCTCTGGGAAGGAAAGGCTTTGTCTCATTAGCTCCAACCATAGAACCTTTTTGTATTGGGGCAGCAACCTTAATGTCTAATTGCTTCACTCTTTGTTGGTAGAGAATGAATGTGTCAGATAGTCATATGATGAAATGGAGCAGATTGTAGCTAAAACTTCACCTTCTGATTCTATGGCTTATTTCCAGTACACCAGGATGCTTCTTCAAATGAAAAAAAAAAAAAAAAAAACATGGCTCCCAGAATATGCTTAACTTAGCATAA
Organism: Orycteropus afer afer; assembly: GCF_000298275.1. Lineage (NCBI taxonomy): Eukaryota > Metazoa > Chordata > Mammalia > Tubulidentata > Orycteropodidae > Orycteropus > Orycteropus afer. The sequence goes on along the minus strand of NW_006921592.1, from coordinate 11,970,498 downwards.
TATAATATTTGTAACAATATAAGCAGTTGTCGTCTAGTCAATTCTGACCCATGGTGACCCCATATATGTCAGAGTAGAACTGTCCTCCATAGTGTTTTCAGTGGCTGAATTTTTGGAAGCCTGTCTTCTGAGGCACTTCAGGATGGACTCCAACCTCCAACCTCCAACCTTTGAGTTAGTAGCCAAGTGTGTTAACCATTTGCACCATTCCAGGACTCCCTACAACAATATGGGTGCTACTTAAAAAAATATGTGATGTTGAATTTTGACAGGAAAATAATCTTTGCACATTTCCATAATTCATTGATAGTCTGTTCTTTTTAAGAAAACAAAACTCTCCAAAAACATCTGCACCTGCTCCCTCACCCTCTTGCCTTTTCTGGAAAGTTCATGAAATAGTACTATTCTATGACAGCTACATCTCATATGCTGGGAATCTGAGAACCTCCAAGAGTGGCAAGGGCAGGAATTGGTGAAGGGAGAGCCCTTCAGTTAAACACTCTCACAAACCTGTCTTCCTTCAGGCAGCTGGGCCTGCACCCAGAAGAGAGAAAGGCAAAGATTCAAGGGCAGCAAGAGGGGTTGTTGGCTGGCCACTGGTATACAAGAGAGCAAGGAGCCATCTCCCTGTGACCCATGGGAAGAATGAAGCAGAGGGAAAACAATAAACTGTCAAAATAGTATCGCTCTATGCAATCACCAAGAGAGCTAAATGGGGCTACAGAAAGAAAGCACACACACCCACACACACATGCACAGAGTCCTATGAAATACAATCTCATTCTTCCTTATGAATTTTCATACTCCTATGTGATCCATCACAGCAAATATTACACCCCAAACTATCATCCATCATTAAGAGCACTACAGGCAGTCAGGGAAACACTGCATGGAGGAGATCCACAGTGCAATTCCCCAGGTGCCTCCCCTACCCTTTGCAGGCTATCAATTGGGAGCTCACAAAGTGCTGGTGCAGCAAGCGTTTAGGGGCACCGGCACCCATTCCTAGATGAGAGTCTGGTTGAGAGGGCTTTTCCCTGTCTTCTATGAGTCGTTTGGGAATTCCCTGCACCACAGGTGAAAGCATAGGTATGAGGAACTTCAGCGCAGCATAAGATTTTGACAGAAACAAAGTTGTGTCTTCTCTGTCCTTTGCTCTGAAAGGTCCCAGGTATTTCCTAGTCCCAGATTTTCCTATTGAGCCTCCATTTTCACTATCAATGAAATAGTCACTGTCCTTTTATTTTGACGTTCTGAATTCAGACCCCTATATATCTATCAGGGAGCTCTGGTAGTATAGTGCCTAAGACACTTGACTGCTAACCAGAAGGCTGGCGGTTCAAACCCACCAGCCACTCCTCGGAAAGAAGATGGGGCAATCTACTTCCATAGTGATACCGCCTTGGAAACCCAAGGAGGGGTCTGTATGAGTCAGGTCCGACTCGACGGCATATAACAACAACAACAATATATCTATCAGGAACACTGATGGTTAAGTAGTGAAATTCTCCTCTTTCATGTGGGAAATCCAAGTTCAATTCCTGGCCAGTGCACTTCATGCTCAGGCACCTGCCTATCTGTCAGTAGAAACTTGAGTATTGCTATGATTCTGAATAGGTTTCAGCAGAGCTTCCAGATGAAGTTGGAGTAGGAAGAAAGGCCTGGAGTTCTACTTCTGAAACTCAGCGAGTGAAAATCTGTGGATCACAACAGTATAATCCACAACTGATCGTAAGGATGGCACAGGATGGGGCAGTATTTTGTTCCATTGTGCATGGGGTCACCAGGAATTGGAGACCACCTTGAGGGCACCTAACAACAAAAACACATGTCCATCAGATCTTTTCCCTAGCCTATCAACCTAGGGGCACAGGAGCAATAGCAGGAAGAAATGAACAACAGAGGAAAGAAGGAATAAAAGGAAAGACAAAGGAAAGAGAGATTTAATATGACTTTCACTATCATATATGTCATCTCATTCCATCCTTGCAATACCTTAATATGAGAGGTTTTATTTACTCTCATCTTACATATGTAAAAAAAAAACTGAGACTCAGAGAGATGACTTGGCTGTGTAACAAGATTATCTTATGCTGTCTTATTTTCTCAGAATGCCAGCTAAAACTAAGGAGAATGGGCTGTGAGTACCTCCACTTTCTCAAGAGGAGCTACTAGACCTGTTCCTTCAGGTCTTTCAAAACAGTGGTCCTACCAAACCAAGTATGCAGAAGTCAAAAGTCTGTTGAAAAAGTGAACAAGTAGGAAAGTCATTGGCCTATCTGGGATGTCTATGGAATGAGGATATGGATTTTTCTTTCTTTGCTGGGGCTTGTTGGGTGAAAGAAACTCATAAGCCCATCCTGGTACAACCAAATGAGCAGGATATAGTTTGAGATAGCTAGAGAGGACTGGGCATTTGCTCCCTAGAATCAGGAGATTTAACAAACCTAGATATGATTGCTACTTCAATCCCAGAACCTCCAGAAAATTTTGAAGGCAGTACGGTTCCGGCTTGCTGTCCCAAAGTGTAACTTGGCAAGAAAGTATGGGCCTCTCATGGGCCCAGGGCAAGCTGAGAAGAGAACCTGGTCTTGATTTGTCTTGATGGAACCCAAGAGGGCTTCCCACAAGGGTAAAAGGACCCCATGATTAAGAGGCTGTAGGGTTGCCCACCACAGACAAGACTGGAGGGGAGAGTTTAAGACAATAGCTTTGTAGCTTGTCCATTGTTGGGGTCTCCATGGGGTGCCTCTGAAGGACCCATAGATGATATGATAGCTGCTCACTTAAGCCAAGAGAGAACTGCAAGTAGCACTGGCTAGATAGACATTTGCCTCTTCTATACTTTGCGCCTCCTGTCCCAACTCTGGAGGACTCAGAAGAAAAGGAAAGTGAAAGAACAAAAATATAGTTTCTGTTTGGGGTGAAGAAAAAGTTTTTGGCAACAGATGATGCTTATGGTTACACAGCATTATGAGTGTAATCAATGCCACTGAGTTGTATGCTTAAAAACAGTTAAAACAATAATTTTTTATA
>NW_006921592.1:11960692-11966167 GCF_000298275.1 Orycteropus afer afer | reverse complement strand
CTACTTCCGTAGTGATACTGCCTTGGAAACCCAAGGAGGGGTCGCTATGAGTCGGGGCCGACTCGACGGCAAATAACAACAACAACAACAACAGGCTCCAAGTCCCAGCAACCTTTTGGGCAACAGAAGGGAACATTGCCTAGTCCTGCACTATCTGCATACTCATTGGTTATGTTTGAGTCCATTGTTGTGGTTATTATGTAGTGTCTTCCAACCTAGGGGTTCATCTTGCAGCATTTTGTGGGACAACATACCGTTGTGACCCATAAATTTGTCATTGGCTAATATCAGAAGACCAGGCCTTTTTTCCTAGTCTGTCTTCATCTGGAAGATCCACCATTGTAGCCTTGCTGGTATTTCAAATACCAGTGGCATCGCTTCCAAAATCATAGCAACATGAAAGCCACCACAGTAAGACAGACAAACTGAGAGACAGGTGGTGGCCAGGAACCTTAAAACACTTCCAGATGATCACAAGTACAGCTGCCTATGTTATGCGTGTTGATGGGTTTGCCAAGGATTTTTCTTTCACTGTTGCTGGGTACATTTTTTAAATTTTCTCATCCTTTCTGTTGTTTGTAGTAAAGAAAGAGAAGAAAGAAATTTGAAAACAAACAAACAAAAAGTGAAGAAAGTATTACAAAGAAATAGAGAGGAAAGGACCAAAGTACACAAGACAAAGAAAGACCCAGCATTAAATCTGGGGGAGGAAGGAGGAAGAAAGGATGGGGAGATGAAGCAGAAAAAGGAAGCAGGTTTAGCTAAGTCAGGCATATCTATGCAATGCTATAGCTTTATGAATTCCCAGAGGTGCAAAACAATCTCAGTGTATATAATGCTTTAAAAAGTCACAGAAGGAAAAAGGAAATGAATTCAACTCACTTGCTTTCAGGGCCGCTTAAAAAAAAAAAAAGAAAAGAAAAGAAAGAGGCAGATAAATGCTGCTAACAGAGCTCTTTGCAATGTTTCAGAATGAATAAATAAAACCTTCCCTGCCAACTTTTTTTTATTATTATGTCTGTCTCTGACTTTTTAAATGCTTTCCTTAAAAATGTTTTCATGCTTCCTTTTCCCTGAACATTTTACAGTTCGCCTTCTTAAATTTCACTAGAGACTTGCAAATCAAGTTGCATCTTGCTGATTTGATAGCTGCTTTTAAGCAGCCCAGCGGAAGGCAATGCCCTAGCATCACTCTTGCTGGGAAGAGAGTTTATTAGCAAGCCCTCCCCTGCTAGGCTGGCAGGAGGACATGCTAGAAAGGCCAGGCGAGGCAAGGCCTGGCCCAGGGGCCAGCCTGCAGGTGTCTGGAGCAGGCAGATCAGGCTCCTCCATGGTGACCTTCAGTTTCATAGAAACAACAAAGGAAATCACCTCTTTCCCCAGGCATCATTAGAAACTCTTGCTTCCCACCCTGGTTGTGAGAGAGGAAGGCAAAGTGGGGAGACGAAGGAAAAGAAAAATCCTTGTTTTGCAATCCCAGTAATTAGTCCTAGAGGATTTCTCCAACTGCTACTGCTGGCAGGAAAGGCTGGGAGAGAGGAGTCGCCAGGCTTGCTACACCGGCCACTGCGGAGCCAGCTCCCTGCTTGAAATTCAAATGAGTGCTGTTCTGACCTTTGCTGTCACACATTTTATTTCAGAGACAGTTTACAAGGCCTCTCCACCATGCAGGTCATGTTTTAGTTTAAACAGAAAGACTCTCATAGGTGTTAGATGCGAGTTAATGATTACACCGAAATCATTCTAATTAGGCTCTGTTGTTACATGCTGCCCTTTGGGGGCTGCTGCTGTTGTCACATAAAGTATTTTGTAGAAAAATAATTGGTCTGAGATCTCTTCCGCCTTCTCTCACATACCCATCTCCTTTCTCCCTCTCTCTCTTTAAAAATTATTGATCTTTCAGCACTTGATCAGGGAGATCATTCATTCTCAGTCCCTGTGAGTCTTGCTGAAGGCATTGAGACTGTCACCTGCAGACAGGAGAGGGAACCAGGGCTGGTCCTTTGATGAGTTCAGACTGCATCATCTACTCAAAAGGCAAAGGAGAATGAGGTTTCTATTAGGGCTCTTCTAGAAATGCCCTTACATTTTGTTTTGATTCGAGGGAAGGATGGGCAGAGTGGTTGGCTTGTTCAGAGAACCTTGTCACCCACCTGAGTTACCTGCTGGTGTGGGGAGGGATTTGGTGGGTGAATGGCTCCAGTTTCTCTGCATGGCTTACTCAACATTTACGCATATCTACATACAAACACCATGCATACCAAACTCAAACAAGCAGTTTTCAATCTGGTTACCTCTACAATGATTCAACATTGATTTTTTTTTAGCTTCTCTCAACTTTTCTTTGTTTCTTTTAGTTAACTTGGAAAAAATGACCCAGCTGCCTTATAGAAAAATTATTTGGCAATTAAAACCAAAAAACCAAACTCACTGCCATCGAGTCAACTTGACTCAACTCATAGCGACTCATAGTTTCCGAGGGAGTACCTCTATGGAAGTAAATTGCCTAATCTTCCCTACAGGAAGCATAAAGAAGGTATGGAAAACACAAGAAGTGCTTATGGACTGCAGCAGATAGGATCTGTTCTGGAGAATAGACAACACTGGTAAAAATAAGAAGGGTCATCAGCTAGAGAAAAGAAATACTTTAATATATATATATATATATATATATATATATATATATAAACACTTAACAGGTTAACTGAAGAGTTGAGAGGAGCTGGAAAAGGCTTCAGATGAAAGGGAAGAGATTCCAAGTGTACAGGGTATTCTAACAACCTAATAAGGGCAGTGGTGGTTTGGAGACCTGTGTTCAATTCCCAGTCAAGGCACCTCGTGCAGCCACCATCTGTCAGTGGAGGCTTGTTACACTAAACAGGTTTCAGCTCAGCTTCCAGACTAAGAAAGAGTGGGAAGAAAGGCCTGGCCATCTGCTTCTGAAAATCAGGCCATGAAAACCTTATGAATCTCAAAGGTCTAAGCCCATTGTACGTGGAGTCACCATGAGTCAGCCGTCTGCACAACGACAGCTAACAACAACAACCAAAACCTGACAATGCTGAATTTTACCTGAGCCCTGTGATTCTGAAAAACAGCCTAGGTTAGGGAATTCCCTCATCATAAATATCAAATAACCACTTCTCCTGTATGACTTTGATAACACTCAGGGATATCCTCCTGTTTACTAATGGCAAGGCCACACACAGACCCTCCAAACTATCTTTCTTTATCTCATATACGATTAGTTGAATTGTTTGTTCCCACTAATCAAGCAGAACAAAGTGCTTGTTACCAAAGTGGTTAAGATTCTCTCCTTCCCCCAGATCCCTGAATGTTAGCCCACCCTTAACCTGGGTCAGGCTGGCCTCGGGATAAACTCCTTCTCTATAAACTATCTGATCTCACCACTCTTTCATTCTACTTTCCAGCACCTGGTTCTTTCTAGCTTTGTCTGCTCCTCTCACTATATAAAAGAAAAACCCTTTTGCCCAAATATTGAGATGCTCGCTGATCTGACAGTCGTCTGAGCATTCTCCTATTGCAATAGTCCTTTTGCTTACCCCCACTCCCTGCCTAAACATTTTGAGCAAATTGTCTCCTTACCAAGTCCGGATTTGTTTATGTAACATATGCCCAGTAGGCTGAGAGTGTGCCCAGTGTCCTTACAAATAACTGAAAGACACTTTCAGTTATACTTTTTAAGATTACTTTCAATTTTTAAAATCTTTTTTTAAAAATTATTTTTGAATATAGTGGTGGAGGCCAACCCATCTCAATCAGTTTAAATTGATATTCAGTGTCATCAAAGGATTCCAAAAAGTGAAAAGGAAATGAAATGCTCTTAGCAAAAATTGTTTGAGGAAGACTGACAAAAACTTTTCTCTTCCTGAAAATAATTTTAATAATAATAATAAATTGGAAAGAATCAACAAAATTATAAAGCACTGGCTACCGTTTTACTGTGTTAGAAGTTCAGTTTTTCTAGGATTTGATGTCTGGTCCAGCAGAAATTTGCTACTCAGATTGTGAGCCATCAAGAACAGTTGTTGTTTTAGGAGTCAGTTTTGACTCATAGCCACCCCCTGTGACAGAGTTGACCTGCCTCATAGTGTGCTCTAGGCCACCATCTTTACCGGAACAGATCGCGAGCTCTTTTCTCCCGCAGAGCCGCTAGGTGGGTTTGAATCACCAATCTCTCAGCTGATTGCCAAGGGCTTAATGCTTAACTGTTGCACAACCTGGGTTCCTTGGGACCAGACCTTCAGAATTAGAATTTGCATTTCAACAAAATGCCCATAGGATTCACATACACAGTGAATCTGAGAAACCTTGCTTTTGAGCGTTCCTACTTTTATCAGGGAAACTGGGCGGTGAAAACTTTAATGAGCTCAGCTGCTAGCCAAAAGGCTGGGGGTTCTAGTCTACCCAGAGGTTCCTCAGAAGAAAGGCCATGTGATCTACTTCCAAACAATCATCTAGTGAAAAGCCTGGCGAGGACAGACCTCCTTTGAAACACATAGGGTCACCATGAGTTGGAATCAGCTCAATGACGACCAGTAACTAGTGCCTTCGCGAGCATCACAGGAACTTCTCATTCCCCATGGAAAGGATTCCCTGCCTCTGAAATCCACCTCCTATCTACCTTCCCATAGGAAGAGATGCAAGACTCTTGATTCCCTCAAGAAGCTAAAAAAGTAAAATAGAGAAACTAATGGAACTTTAAAAAAAAAAAAAAGAGTAGTAACAAAAATCCCCTTGCTCGAAAATGTGTTGGTGTAGTGTTTTGCTTTTCATTTATGTACTTGTTTGCTTGCTTACCTCTTTGTTTGTTTAGGCACGGGAGCATGGTACTCAGCCTAGAATCTTTTTGCAAAAGGCCATAAAAATTAAAATACTGAGTTAGAGACCTAATGTTCTTTTTATCTTCTCTTAAGAGCTAATGTGACTTGTAAGTCCACAAAAATCCTTGCTCTATGAATAAACATTGCACCAGTGAGGCTAAATTCAATTAATGTTCTGTGCAAGTATGAAAAGGCTCATTGCTCACTGATTTGACTTCCACTTGCACCTAGTGAGGATCTGATTTTGGAAGTTCGCTTTCCTTTATATTTTTTAAATAAAAATTTATTCAAACAGCATATATGTATGCTGGTAGCAAAATGAATAAGTGCTCAGCTGCTAACCAGAAGGATGTTGATTCAAACCTACCCAGTTGCTCCATGAGAGAAAACACCTAGTGAGCTGCTTCTGTAAAATTACATCTAGGAAACCTTATAAGGCAGTTCTATTTTGTGACATTGAGTCACAGTGACTCAGAATGACTTGACCGTACCTATCAACAACATCTATATCTATATCTATCTATCTATCTATCTATACATATATAAGTATATAGGAGCTCTGGTAGCATAGTGCCTAAGGCACTTGACTGCTAACCAGAAGGCTGGCGGTTCAAACCCACCAGCCACTCCT
>NW_006921592.1:11949562-11960537 GCF_000298275.1 Orycteropus afer afer | reverse complement strand
GAATATAAGTGATATGTAGATAGATATAGGTAGATATGGGTACAAATATAGATATAAATCCACCATTCATCTGTTTGTCATACTATGGGAGCTTGCATGTTGTTATGATGCTGAAAACTAAGCCACTGGTAATTCAAATATCAACAGGGTCATCCATTGTGGACAGGTTTCAGAGGAGCTTCCAAACTAAAACAGACTAGGAGAAAAGGCCTGACAATCAGCTTCTAAAATAGCCAGTAAAAACCATATGGATCACAACAGAACATTGCCCAACTTACTTGCTTTGAACACATCATCAGAAAGGACCAATGTTGGAGAAGGACATCATGTTTCATGAACTTGAGGGCTAGCAAGAGCAAGAGAGACCCTCGATGAGTTGGATTAGCATAATAGCCAAAACAACAGACTTGAATATGTTTATGAAGATGACACAGGACAGACTATGTTTTGTTCTGTTTTACATAAGGTCCCCAATAATCAGAATTGATTCAATACACCTATCTTCCTACCTATTTATCTATTTATAAATATATTCAAAGACATCTTATCTGTTTTCTAAATGAAAGGAAGTTTATTTCATCACCCCACAAATCCTAGTCTGCACCTTGGCAGTCTGGTGCCTCTCAAGGCCTCCAATTGCAGTGTTTGTTGGCAACACTTTTGTCACTGCCTAAACAAGGCATCAATAATTAAATTCCCATTTATAAAAAGAGGAAATTATTCATGCCATCAGTAGTCCCCATCAATAACAGGAGGAAACGTAACTATCTCATTACCCCATCACACTGTGTGCAAACAGAACTGCCCGTTGTTGACAATAAATATTTGATAAGTTAGAAAATAAGAAGGATAAACCAAGGATGCAGAGTGGGGCTGCTTGAGAGTTGTTGCAGGATTTGGCCCCACTGGTTGTGATTTGCCCCATGGATCTTCCTCCTGATTGTTTTGTAGATTTAGCGAGAAAGTAACCACAGCTGAATGGAATGCAGGCCATATGCCTACTTTTGAATCACACAGCCTTTCTTTATTTCATGTCTGAAAATAAAATATAACAAACATTTCCTCCTATGTTTTTTTAACAGGGCTTTGGAATGGTTTAAAATGGTTCTGTAATGGCTGGCAGAAACAAGGGCAGCATATGTGCATAGCAACCAAATCTCTTGTACAAAGGACTTCGACCTGAGTAGGAAACAGGCAGCAGTGTCCTGCTCAAAGATGGCGGCTGACCAACACATTCAAAGTGCTGAGTGATACACAAGATACATATTAAGAATAAACAATTTAAAAGAATTTAGATACTTTTGACATAATTAAGCCACAGGTCTTTAAGAATGCAATCTGGATGTATTTCTAGCATCTTCTTCAAGTGAGGTCTCTCAAATCATAAAGCCAAAACATAACTAATCCAATGCTATCAACAGTTGTTAGCTGTCCTCAAGTCAGCCCCAGAATCATGGCAACCCTGTTTGCCATTCCATGGTCAGTTACTGATAGGATCATTGTGATCCATAAGAATTTCATTGGCTGATTTTTGGAGATAAATCACCTTTCTTCCTAGTCAATCTAGTCTGGAACAGCTGTTGAAACCTATTGTGGTAGTTTAAGGTTATGTGTCAACTTGGTTGGCCTGAATGGCTGGGCAACTGGATGTAGTCATTCCCATGATGAAACTGGTAATCAGTCAACTCCATGGTGGGATCTACTGGAGCAGCTGAGTAGCTGCCTTAGGGATGTGTTCTGCTCCCAGTAGATAAGAAGATTCTTTGTGAAAGGTCTGGAGTTTGGGGCACGCTTGGACCCTGCATGTGGCCTAGTCTTCACTAAGCAGCCTGCCATGTTGTCTGCTGATCTTAGGATTGTTTCTTGACTCGAACCAGTGGCCTGCCATATTGTGTGATAATCTTGAGACTGTGTGATTTTACTTGTCGACCTTGGGCTTGTTAGCTTCAACAGCCAGCAGCTACCTGGGTAAAGAGTTGCCTCTAGCTCAAGAGGGCCAGGAGCAAGAGGCAGAGCTGAAGCCCAAGGTCAAGGGGCTTTCACCCAACCCCAAAGGCTGGCACTTCAAACTCAGACTTTTGGCCTCCTGAACTGTAAGAGAATAAATCAGTTTGTTTTAAATCACCAATTGGTGGTATTTCTATGTTAGAGAGGCACTAGCGGATCAAAGGGAGCTCTGGTGGTGTAGTGCCTAGGGCACATGACTGCTAATCAGAAGGCTGGGGGTTCAAACCCAACAGCCACTCCTCAGAAGGAAGATTGGGCAATCTACTTCTATAGTGATACTGCCTCGGAAACCTTATGAGTCAGATCTGACTCGACAGCAGAGAGTTTGGTTTTGGTAGAGGACCAAAACACCTATTTAGCATTAAAGAAACACAAAAGCTTCCACTGACGGGCAGCTGGTAGTTGCAGGTGAGGTACATTGACCAGGAATCAAACCCAGGCTTTTTACACGAAAGGTGAGAATTCTATCATTGAACCATCACTGGCTCCAAAACCAATTGTCGTCAAGTCAGCTCCAACTCATAATGACCCCATGTGTCAGAGTAGAACTGAGCTCCATTTGGTTTTCAGTGGCTGATTTTTTAGAAGTACATCAAACGCATCAATTCTTCTTGGGTCTTCCTTATTGATTATCCAGATTCCACATGCATATGAGGCTACTGAATATACCATTTCAATGTCTCATTTTAACATGCATAAAATAATAGTATCAATTACCCCATGAGGTTAATCAGAGAATCAAAGGAGTCCTTTGCAAACTTAAAATATTATCCTATAGAAACAATGGGAGCTCTGGTAGCATAGTGGCTAAGACACTTGCCTGCTCACCAGAAGGCTGGCAGTTCAAACCCACCAGCCACTCCTCGGAAGGAAGGTTGGGCAATCCTACTTCCGTAGTGATACTGCCTGGGAAACCCAAGGAGGGGTCGCTATGAGTCAGGGCTGACTTGACAGCACATAACAACAACAACATAGAAACAATATAATTATCATAATTTCAAGTGTATTATATTCTGTCTTTTGCTTTGTTTTGGTTTTTTTGTTTGTTTGTTTGTTTTAGAGTATTAAAGATTCAAAGGCAATAAACCCTTTAAAGGTAGGAAACTTTGTCATACACTGTTATTTCTCCCACAGCTCTTAGCTGGGCACACTGTGATTTTCAGTAAGTATTAGCCAAATTAAAGACACAGGATTTCAGTGTTTTTATCAAGCTGCTTCTAATTTAAAAGCAAAACATTAAATAAAATCCCCCAGTTCTGGAAGATGAACTAGAATATCTATTAGCTTGCCCATTGAGCTTATGAACTTTCCCCAACATTTTTGCCAATATCTTTGTGTAAAAAAAAAAAAAAAAAACACATTAATAAATTTAGGATGCATCCCGAAAAACATCTATCAGTATTCCTTTCAGGGGCATCAGATATGGTGCCTGATTCTTGTCCAACCATCACCCAAGAGCTTCTTCGGTTTCTTGGTAATTAGATGGGATCTTCAATGTAATTGAAATTTGTACCTGATAACAGCTCCATCCTCCAATCAACACATCACAGGTTCATACTTACTCTGAAATTTTATTTTATGGCAGACTGAGTTTTGCATCGCTTTTACATTATATTAATTGGCATTGATTCCTGGAATCCTAATTCTTCCTCAAGTGCTTAAATGCTGGAAAGTGTCATGAGAAATACTAAGCAAATCTGGGTGGAGGTGGGAAATATCAGCTAATGAGAAGTGGAGATTATGTATTAGGATTTTTTCATTCTAACAGTGATACTTCCTTAAGTCTTATAACTTTCTCCTGATCTCTTTCTGCAACTCCCTTAATTTCAATTCAATATCACCTCACCCAGAGGCATTATAGTCAATGGTCTTCCCTTGAGATAGGGCTTGTAGGTTTTATTCATTTTAGTCCATATCCTGATGAAAAGCATGATTTTAGGTAAAGTAGGACTGTGACTTTGTTTCACAATTTACAATTTACATAGCTGCTTTCCTATTCTGTACCACTTCCTAATTTATAACATTCCTGTAACATTATTATACATTTACAGAAAGAGAGACAGAGATAGACAGAAAGATAAACAGAGAGACACATATTATGGGGAATTAAATAAACCCCAAAACTCACTTCAGACGTTCTATATTATATTACAGGAAGGAAAAGGGTTTAGGAAAAACTAAGAGGAAGCAATAAGTTGGAGAGAGGGTTGTTGTTGTTGTTGTTACATGCGGTCAAGTCGGCCTCGACTCATAGTGACCTCTCCTTGGATTTCCCAGGGGGTATCACTACGGAAGTAGATTGCCTAACCTTCCATCTGAGGAGTGGCTGGTGGGTTTGAACTGCCAGCTTCCTGGTTAGCAGTCAAGTGCCTTAGGCACTATGCTACCAGAGCTCCCAGAGAGAGGGTTGACAACAGATATTTCAGTGAGGAACAAGAAGATTATTTTCCTATTCTTGCATAAGAGAAGGTAGGGATGGACATGAGGGTGGGACCCAGCAGGTTGTCGGTTCCAAAGTCAGACTACCCATTGCTATGGACTTGATTCCTCCCATGACAACTCCATGTGTTACAGAGCAGAACTAGACACCATAGAGTATTCTTGGCTGTAATCTTTACAGAAGTATAGCACCAGACCTTTCTGCAACACAGCTGGGTGAGTTCAAACCATCAATATTTAGGTAGCCTGGCACATAATAAAATCTAAATAAGTTTTAACTGTTATTATTGTCATTTTAATCCTCAGTCATCCTTAAGTCAGAATTTTGCCACTAGTTAAGATTTTTCCATGTGTGTCAACATCTAACATAACCCTAGGAGATTTATTTTCTAGTCAGCCTGGTCCTCTTTTGTAAGGTAAGGGGATGGTTTTGTCAAGTCTCACATACAGTGCTTCCAGAAGCCAGCAGATCCACCAAGCCCTTGAGCTCAGTATACCCTATAACAAGAAGGAAGCTTAAGGATAATATTTTCCATTTCACATATATTGTGATGAGACAAACTCAGAGACATGGTGCTCAGGCTGGATTTCTTGTAAAGGTCTATGCGTTAAATCCAGGACAAAATCTCTAAGCACGACTAGACCTCTTCTCATTATACAGCCCAACTGGGCCATGTTGCTACAACCTATGAACTTCTTTATTTTATTTATAAAAAACCAAACTCACTGCCCTTGGGTCAATCCCAACTCATAGAGACCCCTCCTTGGGTTTCCGGGCGGTATCTCTATGGAAGTAGATTCCCCATCTTTCTTCTGAGAAGTGGCTAGTGGGTTTGATCTGGTTAGCAGACAAATGCCTTAGGCACTATGCCACCAGAGCTCCCTTATTTTGTTTACTTCTGCTCAAATAATTTATTTTACAAAGACCCGTACCAGGCTAGTCTGCATGAGTTGCAGGTTAAGGATGTCCCAAATGTCCAACTTTTCCAAGCTGCTATACCACTCTATCATCTCTAATATCAACCCCTCCTCCTCCCCTCAGTACTCTCCCTCCCATCTTAGGGTTTTGTATTTCATTGTAGCATCTCACAAAACTCATGAACTGTTAAAGAAATCTTCCATGTGGTGGTGGAGACTACCAACTTCTATATCAGTGGGTCAGGCCTCAATCTGGGGGATTCTCCTCACTCATGTGCTTGCAGGGTCCAAGGATTCCGAAATCAGCAGGTCAAACAACTGATTGCTGCCTCACACCCCAAGAAATGGGAGGGTGATATGATGACATACCAGATGCAGGATCCAGAGCAAGAGAGCGAACTTTGCCAGAGCGTTCATATAGGCAGCCTCCAGGAAAAGAAGGGTGGTGGCTTGAGTTCCACCTTCTTTCTAATGAGGTGGGACTCAAGATACATTGCATCCTAACACTGCCTCATTAACATAGCAGACAACTCACTCCTAAATGGGACCATAACCACAGATATACTTACCCACAGTCATCAAGTCATTTCCGACTCATAGTGACCTTACAGGACAGAATAGAACTGCCACAGATGGTTCCCAAGGCTGTAAATCTTTACAGAACAGACTGCCTCATCCTTCTCATCCTGCCAACAGCTGATAGGTTCAAACTACAGACCTTTTTTTCCCTCTCTCTTTTTTTTTTTAAATTTTTAAAAACTTTTTTGCAGTGTTCCCTTCTCTCCCCTCCTACTCCTGGTAACCAACAAAGAAAGTTTCCTTCCGTATATAAACCTTTCCTTGACTTTTTACAATAATGAACTAATAAAATATTTGTCCTTCTGTGACTGACTTATTTCACTCAGCATATTGTCCTCCAAGTACATCCATGTTACACAGTGTTTTGCAGATTCCACATTATTCTTTAGTGCTGCATAGTATTTCATTGTGTGTATGTGTCCATAGTTTGCTTATCCATTCTTCTGTTGATGGACACCTAGGTTGTTTCCATCTTTTTGCTATTCTAAATAGTGCTGCGATGAACATGGGTGTGCATATATCTCTTCTTGTCCTGGCTCGTACTTCTTTAGGATTAAAAAGAAACAAACTCATTGCCACCAAGTCGGATCTGACTCATAGCGACCCCTCCTTGCGTTCCAAGGCAGTATCACTACAGAAGTAGATTGTCCAACCTTCTTTTCAATGAGTGGCCAGTGGGTTTGAACTGCCAGCCTTCTGGTTAGCAGTCCAGTGCCTTAGACCCTATACCACCAGAGCTCCTTTCTTTAGTATATATACCTAGTAATGGGATTGCTGGATCAAATGGTATTTCTAATTCCAACTTTTTAAGGAATCGCCATACCTATTTCCACAGTGGTTGTATCATTTTACAGTACCACCACCAGTGTATGAGAGTTCCAATCCCTCCACATCCTCTCCAGCATTTGTTATTTTCTGTCTTGTTGATCTTCGCTATTACTGCTGGGGCAAGATGGTATCTTTTGTTTTGATTTGCATCTCTCTAATGGCTAATGATTGTGAACATTTCTTCATGTGTCTGTTGACCGTCTGAATATCCTCTTTAATTAAATGTCTATTCATGTCTTCTGCCCATTTTTTAATTGGATTGTTTATTTTTTTGTTTTTGAGGTGTAGGAGTTTTCTATAAATTCTCGAGATAAGTCCCTTGTCAGATATGTTGTTACCAAATAGCTTTTCCCAATCTGTAGATTCTCTTCTTATTATTTTGAAGAAGTCTTTTGAAGCACATAAAAATTTGATTTTTAGAAGGTCTCATTCATCTAGTTTATCTTCTGCTGTTTGTGCATTTTGGGTTATGCTTGACAATCTGTTTATGCCATAAATTAGGGCCTCTAAATTTGCCCCTAGTTTTTCTTTGAGGAAATTTATAGCTTTAGGTTTCACATTTAAGTCTTTGATCCATCTGGAATTAGCTTTTGTGCATGGTATGAAGTACAGATTTTGTTTCATTTTTCTACAAGTGTATACCTAGTTTTGCCAGCACAATTTGTTAAAGAGACCATCTATTCCCCATTTAATGAATTTAAGCCCTTTGTCAAAAATTAACTGACCATTGGTCAATTGATCTATTTCTGTTCAAACCACAGATCTTTTGATTAACAGCCTAATGCTTTAACCACAGCACCACCAGAGCTCCCCAACCACAAGCATGTTGTTGTTGTTGGGTGCCATCAAGTCAGCTCCAACTCACAGTGACCCGATGCTCAATAGAATGAAATACTGCCTGGTCCTGTGCCAGCTTCACAATCCTTGCTATACCTGAGCCCATTGTTGAAACCACTGTGTCAATCCATCTTTTTGAGGGCCTTCCTCTTTTTCCTTGACCCTCCACTTTACCAAGTATGATATCCAGAGAATGGTCTCTTCTGACAACATAACCAAAGTAGGTGAGACAAAGTCTGGCCATTCTCACTTCTAAGGAGAGCTCTGGATGCACTTCATCCAGGAGAGCTCTATTAGTTCTTTTGGCATCCATGGTACTTTCAGAATTCTTCACCAGCACCGTAACACAAAAGCATCAACTCTTCTTCAGTCCTTCTAATTCATTGTCCAGCTTTCACATGCATATGAGGTGATTGAAAACACCTTGGCTCGGGTTAGGTACACCTTAGTCTTCAAAGAGACATCTTTGTTCTTCAGCACTTTAAAGAGGTCTTTTGCAACAGATTTGCCCAGAGCAATACATCATCAGATGTCTTGACTGCTGCTTCCATTGGTGTTGATTGTGGAACCAAGTAATATGAAATCTTTGACACTTCAATCTTTTCTCCATTTAGCATGATGCTGCTTATTGGTCGCGAGGATTTTTGTTTTCTTTATGTTGAGGGGTAATCCATACTGCAGACTGTAGTTTTTAATCTTCATCAGTCAGTGCTTCAAGTCATCCTCACTTTCAACAAACAAAGTTTGTTGTCTGAATATCACAAGTTGTTAAGGAGTCTTCCTCCAATCTGGATGCCATGTTCTTCTTCATATAGTGCAACTTCTCAGGTTATTTGCTCAGCATACAGACTGAGAAAGTATCATGAAAGGATACAACCCTGACACACTCCCTTCCTGATTTTAAACCATGCAGTATCCCCTTGTTCTGTTCAAACAACAGCCTCCTGGTCTATGTACAGGTTCCTCATGAGCACAATTAAGTGTTCTGGAATTACCATTCTTCTCAATGTTATCCACAATTTGTTATGATCCATACAGTCAAATGCTTTTGCATAGTCAATAAAATACAAGTAAACATATTTCTGGTATTCTTTGTTTTCACCCCAAGATCCATCCGACATCAGCAATGATATCCCTCATTACACATCCTCTTCTGAATTTAGCTTGCACTTCTAGAAGTTCTCTGTCAATATACTGCTGTAATCATTTTTTAATTATATTCAGCAAAATTTTACTTGCATGTGATATTAATGATATTGTTCGACAACTTCCACATTCTGTGGGATCACTTTTCTTTGGAATGGGTACAAATATGGATCTCTTCCAGTCAGTTGGCCAGTTAGCTGTATTCTAAATACCTTGGCATGGACGAGTGAGTGCCTCCAGTGTGACATCTGTTTGTTGTAACATCTCAGTGGGTATTCTGTCAATTCCTGGAGCCTTGTTCTTCAACAATTCCTTCAGTACATCTTCAACTTCTTCCTTCAATATCATTGGTTCTTGATCATATGTCACTTCCTGAAATGGATGAACACCGAACAGTTCTTTTTGGTACAGTGACTCTGTGTATTCCTTCCATCTTCTTCTTCTTCTTTTTTTTAATGCATTTTATTGAAATATAATTTATGTACAGTGAAATACACAAAACTAAAGTGACATAGTTCAATGCATTCTTTCTTTTTTTTTTTTTTTGTAGTGTGCCTTCCCCTCCCCTCCCACTCCTAGCAATCAACAAAGAAATTTTCCTTCATAACAACAAACTAATATAGTATTTGTCCATCGGTGATTGACTTATTTCACTCAGCATAATGTCCTCCAAGTTCATCCATGTAATGTGGTGTTTTGCTGACTCTACACTATTCTTTACTGTTGCATAGTATTCCATTGTGTGTATGTACCATAGTTTGGTTACCCATTCTTCTGTTGATGGGCATGTAGATTGTTTCCATCTTTCTGCTATTGTAAATGGGAGCTCTGGTAGCATAGTGCCTAAGGCACTTGACTGCTAACCAGAAGGCTAGCAGTTCAAACCCACTAGCCACTCCTCGGAAGGAAGATGGGGCAATCTACTTCCGTAGTGTTACTGCCTCGGAAACCCAAGGAGGGGTCACTATGAGTCAAGTCTGACTCGATGGCACATAACAGCTATTGTAAATAGTGCTGCATTAAACATGGGTGTGCATATATCTGTTCATGTCCTGGCTCTCACTTCTCTGGGATATATACCTAGTATCCTTCCATCTTCTTTTGATGTTTCCTGCATCATTCAATATTTTGCCCATATAATCTCTCAATATTGCAACTCAGAGCTTGAACCTTTTCTTTAGTTCTTTCAGCCTGAGAAATTCCAAGCGTATTCTTCCCTTTTGGTTTTTTAACTCCAGATCTTTGCACATTTCATTATAATAATTGAGTTTGTCCTCTTGAGCTGCTCTTTGAAATCTTCTGTTCAACCTTTTTATCTTGTCATTTCTTCCATTTGCTTTAGCTACTCTCCATTCAAGAGCAAGTTTCAGAGTCTCTTCTGACTTCCATTTTGGTCTTTTCTTCCTTTCCTGTCTTTTTAATGACCTTTTACTTTCTTCATGGATGATATTCTTGATGTGATCCCACAGTTCCTCTGGTTTTTGGTCATTGGTGTTCAATGCATCAAATCTAAATTTAGGAGGGATATAATCAAGGTCACATTTTGGCTCTCATGGACTTGTTTAATTGTCCTCAACTTCAACTTCAACTTGAACTGAGCAGTTGATGGTCTGTTCCACAGTCAGGTTCTGGCCTTGTCTTGGCTGAAGATATTGAGCTTCTCCATCACCTCTTTCCACAGATGTAGTCCATCTGATTCATGTATACTCCATCTGGTGAAGTCCATGTGTACAGCCACTGTTTAAGCTGAAAAAAGGTATTTGTAATGAATAAGTCCTTGGTCTTGCAAAATTCTACCATGTGATCTCCAGTGTTATTTCTATAACAAAGGCCATATTTTTCAACTACCAGTGATTCTTCTTTGTTTCCAACTTTTGCATTCCAATCACTAGTGATAATCAACACATCTTGTTTGTATGTTTCATCAATTTCAGACTGTAGAAGTTGGTAAAAATCTTCAATTTCCTCCTCTTTGGCTTTGGTGGTTGGTGCATAAATTTGAATAATAGTAATATTAACTGGTCTTCTTTGAGGTGTATGGATATTATCCTATCACTGACAGCATTGTACTTCAGGATAGATCTTGAGACATTCTTTGTGATGATGAATGCCACACCATTCCTCTTCAATTTGTCATTCCTGGCATAGTAGATGCATATGTTTGTCCAATTCAAAATGGCCAAAATCAATCATCTCAGGTCATTAATGCATAGGATATTTA
>NW_006921592.1:11947189-11948987 GCF_000298275.1 Orycteropus afer afer | reverse complement strand
AAAAAAAAAAGGTTATCCATGTGATCTGAAGACCAAAACACAAGTTTTTTGCGGGCCGACATTTTGCCTCATACATATTAGATCTTAAAAAAAAATGATTAAAAATTTTAATTTAGTTTGATTTGCAATGAAATATCAAGCATTATTCCTACCTCTTTCTTAGTGTGATTTGACATATGGGCATATGATAAAGCTTATAAAATAAATATCTAAACATAAGAATTTTGAGTTCCTTTTTGCTTTGGAACTCCTATTATGTTTCTGATGTCTCTGAATTTTTTTTTAAAAAAAAATGCAATTTAAAAGTTGAAAGGCAAAAATTATATATAAGTTTCCTAAAGGGCTGCTGCATCAGTACCCTGTGACATTCCTCAAATATCTTTACCCAGCATGCCACACTAGTTGCCCACCTTTCAGCCTACATCTACTTGCCCATATAAAATTGTTTTGTCAAATCAAAAGGCATTTTTTGGCTTCAAATTACATGCAAACTTTGGATAGCTGCTAAATCCTATTTATCAATGGAACAAACAATATTTATCAATTGCTTAAATTTCCCTAAATCATTTTCCATCCTTAGGACATGTTTGCATCTTAATTTAGCCCTAATTTCTCCATGCTGGAAACTTCTCCTGTGTGTCTTACCTTATTCTTGCTTCTGACAAAAGTAAACACTGACTTGGACAGCTCTGGCAACCTGCTAATACAATGGATTAGTGTGTTCTGCCTTAAGCAAAGTCTTTCTTCCTGCCCTGTAGGGATTTCACAGCTATCAGATGTAATTTTCATTTTTGATATTTTAGCAATCATGCATGGGACTTCTTTAGGCAACTGAGACTGAAGTCTCTCTCTGACAATATGTTGGAACATGTCCCAGTCAAAGACACAATATAGTTGCCTCTTAGATGAAGACGCTGAAAAGGAAGACATTTGTGGAAGAAGAATGAGGAAGAGAATCAATTTAGAATTTAATCCTAAATCTGGAATATAGTTATTCTTTTACCAATCACTGCTGGATTTTTAATGTTTTCCACTTTTACTGAAACCTGGACATCTAGGATCAGAAACCAAGAAAATATTTGAGACAAGTAGACATGACAAGGACACTTTAAAATCATATTAATTCCTTACTCACACAGACAATATTTTTTATGCCTCATGACTAGATAAGAGCCAGTGCCAGAGTGACCCTAATTTAAGATCTTTAAGTGAGATCAAGTGAGCCACACATGGGGGTCACCGAGAGTCAGAATCAACTTGAAGACAACTGGTTTCATCCTTAGGTGGTGCAAACAACCTCTTAACTGCTAATCAAAACGTTGGTGGTTTGAGTCCACCCAGAGGTGCCTAAGAACAAAGGCCTGGTGATCTACTTCTATGAAATCAGCTACTGAGAGCCCTATAGAACAGAGCTCTGCTCTGACAAACATGGAGTCACCATGTGTCAGAACTGACTCGATGGCAACTGGTTAAGTAGGTTAACCTGGCTCAGAATAGAGAAAGGGTATGTCAGAAATCAGACTCTGGTTGTTCCTCCCTCTAATCCAACCTGCATGATAATGCCAAACAAATCCTCCTCCTCTTCCCTGATTTCATCTTACTCATCAGCTCACCAACATTCAGGGCTTTATTTCACCAAGCCAAAGATCTCTCGGCTCACGGTTCTCAACAATAGAATGCAGCAGAAGCACCTGTAGAGCTCGCTCAAAATTTCTGTCCTCAGAAGGCTGGGGTGGTGGATGTTCAAGCATCTGTGTTTTTAATAAGCTTCTTATGTGAATCCAACACTGAGGTTCAT
>NW_006921592.1:11944555-11946004 GCF_000298275.1 Orycteropus afer afer | reverse complement strand
GCAATGGGAAATCAAGAGCTACTTGCTGGTTTTTGTTATTCTTTTGTCATTTGATTGCATTCTCAATTCATTCATATTTATCCTATTTGCAAGATGTAAGTCCTTTAAATACAGATTTTTAAAAATTACCTTGAGAATTCCAGGTTATGGGGCACTTGGACATAAACCAAATTCATGAATTGCCAGCCTATGGCATGTTTTGTTCATCCTCCAGGATGAGTTTTAAAAATTGACCATTATTTCAAAATAAAGAAACATTAAAGCTGAATTTCAGTTCTCTTGGAAAATTGTAAGAACTGGGAATACTGTGCTCACACTCCTGTAGATCCGAAATTGCCTTGAATTAGGTAAAACCAGCTGCTTCCTTTAGAAAGGTGATGAGTGTTTCAGTTGCCATAGTCACCACTCTTCCTATGGTGTTCCCAACACTTAAGTTGTGTGTCAGTAGTCATTTATCTTTGTGTTTGACTTGTTTTATATCTAATGGGGAAATGGCTTCCAAGGCTATTACTCTATCAAAGGGAAAAAAATCAAAAACACTTTTTGTTCCTTAAAAGAGAGAGAGAGAACATATGCCTTTGGAGAAACAAAGAATATCCCTGTATCTTTAATATGCAAACCAAACATGTGTCTGCCTTTTTTTTTTCTTATCCCCTGCCTGCCTCGTGCATTCATGTTGGATTTCATGGACACTCACATTTGTAAGCCCTGTTATAGCCCCTAAATGAATGATTAGCCTAGCTAGAGTGTATCAAGGAGCTCTGGTAGCATAGTGCCTAAGGCACTTGACTGCTAACCAGAAGGCTGGCGGTTCAAACACACCAGCCACTCCTTGGAAGGAAAGTTGGGCAATCCTACTTCTGTAGTGATACTGCCTCAGAAACCCAGGGGAGGTTGCTATGAGTCAGGAATGACTCAACGGCACATAACAACAAGAGTGTATCAGTAAGGAAGGCTGTTATCCTGCAGTAAGGAACAACCCAAAATCTTGATGGCTTAAAGCAGCAATTGCTATTAGTTGTTCATCCTCCATGTCTACCAAGGTTCAACTAAGGGCTCTGCTCCATGACTTTTCACTTTGGGACTCAAGCTAACAAAGCAAACACCATTTTGAGTATTACCAGTAAAAATACTAAGCAGAACAAGAACGTGAAGAGGACTCACATTGGCAGCTAAATCTCCAACTTAGAATACATATCACTGTTATTCACATCTCATTAGCCAAAATTAACCACAGGGTCCCAACCCAACCACAAGGAAATACAAGTCCTCTGCATGCCTAAAGGACAAAAAGCTATAATTAAGTGATAATTGTGATGATGACCACCCCATGAAGCTAGCAGTACTTTGACTTTCAGAGTGCTACACTGGCCCTTGGAGCATGGGGAGAAGCCAGTGGTGGTCACTTTCCTGGTGTGCTACCTGGATGCTCAGCTGGGGTTTAGCCAG
>NW_006921592.1:11942572-11944310 GCF_000298275.1 Orycteropus afer afer | reverse complement strand
TGGTGGTTCAAACCCACCAGCCACTCCTTGGAAGGAAGGTTGGGCAATCTACTTCTGTAGTGATACTGCCTCAGAAACCCAAGAAGGGATTGCTATGAGTCGGGTCTGATATGATGGCACATATCAAAAACAACAACTAACCAAAAGGTTGGCAGTTCAAACCCACACAGCAGTGCCATGGCAGAAAGGCCTAATGATCTGCTTCCATAAAGATTACAGCTAAGAGAACTCTATGTAGCAGTTCTACTCTATAATACATGGGATTTCCATGGGTTGGAATCTGCTAAATGACAACAGGACAATTATGTAATTCTTCAAAGCTGTGGCTAAACAGGGTCCTTCCACATGTCAGCCATCAATATCACATCAAGAAAGAATGGTGCTTTACTGAGGAGTCTTGGATTATTGTGTTATTCCTGGAGCAAGGGAATAACTGATAAGAAAGACAAGACTTTCATACTATGAGTGTGAGAACTTTATCAAAAGAAGGGTAATACATTTGGGAAGAAAGCAAAATGAGAGGAGATGGATCAGCTCACAGTGCAAAAATCATGTTGAATTCAACATTTTACGCGGCACCTTGCATATTATTGCTTTAAACTTTTAACAACTTTAATATCCTTGAACCTTATTCTTCTCCAACAAACACATCATAAAAGCCACCTTCAAAACTGATGTTAGAAAAACGACACTTATTGCTTAGTGTTATTTCTGACAAGTGTTGTGCCACACTTGTAATATATAAAATGCACTTACTTAATTTAACTTTTCAATATCAAAATGAGAAAAATCATAATCATGAAATAAGAATGTATCATTGAAGACCACAATAAAGCCTGACCATTCAGAATATCCATGTGAACATCTTTGCATCCATCTTCAGAAATCAGCACACTCTCAGGAACATACTCAGCAAGGCTTTACTTGGCTCCTCTTTTTTCAATATTGAAAATATTCACTTATTCCTTTCAGCCACTCATACTGACATTTCTTTCATACAAGCTGCTTGTGTGGGGCAGAAAACACTTTAATCAGAACTCAATTTATCATAGAGAATAATGAATGCCTTTAAAAAAAAAAACATATAAAGATAGCTTTACAAATAAGCTAGGCCTTTCATAAATTGCTACCTGCTGAAAGCACACAATTAGAGTCCTGCCACCAAATCATAGGGAGATAATAATAGTTTTATTTAATAAAATTTGGTGACCAACTGAACACATGTGTTAAGAATTATGCAATAAGACAGCCTTTTTGCATATTTCCTATGAGCCACTGTGTCAGAATTTGAGATGATATTTCCAGTGAGCCAGGCTGGGGAACTTCTGGTTGACCACAGGACCTCTTAATGTCTGTATTAAGAAGTCTCTTTGGATGTTAGGTCACTCTTAGGGTGTGACTCACACAGCCAAGACACTTAAAGACTTCAGTTTGGTTTATGATTAACATTGCTGTCACAAAAGAAAAGGAAAAAGTGCTTTTACAAATTATTTTAAAATTGGAAGGCTTATGTGAGATCTAAGAAATAAACCTCAAAACTGTTGCCCCTGGGGTTCCAGTAAGATGGCGGACTAGGCAGAAAGACTGCACAGATCCTCTTCAACAAAGAAAAGAAAAGCCAGTTAACACATACATAGAAGATAATCCTGGACCCCTGAGCCTTGAAGGGAAGGATATAGAAGTGTACTAAACCCCAACTAGCAGAAAAATTTGCATGAAAATACCAAAAAAGGAGACA
>NW_006921592.1:11922025-11936312 GCF_000298275.1 Orycteropus afer afer | reverse complement strand
AAAAAAAAAACTGTTGCTCTGAGATAACTTTCAAACCTTAAACAAATAATATCCCCAGAAGTAGTCTTAAAACCAACAATAGTTTAGCTTAACTAGTATAAAATGTCTACCTTGAGCTTGATGCTCTTTTAAGAGCTATCTTTACGGACAGACTGAACTATTAGGCATGTCTTTGCAGGGGGGAGTGTGCCCAAGACCACGTATAAGGTTAGCAGACAATGTTTCTACAAGCGTATTTGCTGTGTTCTATAAGAATTCCCAAGTGTATAGTAGAGCTGACAAGGGACAAGGTTGTAGTCACTTCTTGAACACAGCCACCTACCCAGAGGGAAAGAGAAGTTGGACCTGTGGGCTCAGGACCATATCACAGGAGACATCAAGCTCAATCGGCGTAACATACTACACAAAACATTGTTCCACCTCCTACTTTGGTGAGTAGCAATTGGGATCTTAAAAGCTTGCGCTCAGCCATCTAGATGCAACAATGGGTCTCTCCTCATCCAGAACAAAGAAGAATGGAAGAAAACCAAAGATTTGTGCAAACAATTAGTCCAAGAGAATGGTACACCATGCAATCCTTAGCCTACATGACTATGAGACCAGAAGAACTAGATGGTGCCTGGCTACCACTGTCAATCACTCAGAGGAGGATCTATGTAGGAGATGCTGGACAGAGTGGGAGAACAATGTGGAACAAAACTCAAAATCATTTGAAAAAAAAAAAAAAAAGAGAGACTAGGTTTGCTGGTCCGATAGAGCCTGATGGAACTGCTGAGACTATGGCCCCTAGCTGCCCTTCAGTTCTGGAATTGAACCCACACCTGTGGCTTCCAGCCAAACGAAAGACAGGCACATGAGGTGAACATTTACATTAGGTAGATACACTCCTTGGAGAGAACCATCATGGGAGAATAGAAGGGCTGTGTATGCACAGGGACATACCTCAGGGTGCAGGAACACATGGAGGGAAGGACCCCAGGAAGCAGTCTATGGGGACGAAGTGGGAGGGGAGCTGTTGCATTGTGGTAAACAGTAGTCAATGTCATGAGACAAAGCATATGTGAACTGCTATATGGAAAGTGAGTTTGCTCTGTAAACTTTCACCCAGATCACAATTTAAAAAAAAAACAACAACTATGTGGTATTAAATTGACAAAAACAGCTTGGAAGATTACATAGGAAACAGGGGCCAATGAGTTTATGTTAATGGGAGAGGAACAACTCTGAGAAGGAGGGTTAGAATCATTGCACAACTTTAAGGATATAGTCAATGTCACTGAATTGTACACATAGAAACTGTTGGATTGGTATACGTTTTGCTATATATATTTTCAAGATCAACAACAACAAAATAAATTTTTAAAAACTATATAGGGTAAAATGTAAATGGATGTGTGATGGTTAACGTCATATGTTCACTTGGCTAGGCCATGATTCTCAGTGGTTTGGCAGATACCTATGGATGGTCTGGCAAGTTTCATACTCTCTCTCAGTCCTGCATTGGTCTTGTGATCTGACTTCCAGTTTTCGGAGAAGCCTTCAGCCAGCCACCTGACCATCAGATTTTGGATTTTCCAGTTCCCACAACCCTATGAGCCAAAAGATTGCCACCTGATCTGCAGGTTTTGGGTTCATCAGCCCCTGAAACCACATGAATCAGAAGCAGCATTCAGCCTGTAGCTCAACACATGGATTTGGAACTTGCCAGCCCCCACAATGGTGCAAGTCATTTATTTCCTTGAAGTAAGTCTCTCTCTCTCTCTCTATATATATATATACATATATGTGTGTGTGTGTGTGTGTATCTGTGTATACATAGATACACAAGATACACACACACACACACACACACTTCACTGGTTTTACTCCTCTAAAGAACCCAATCTAAAACAGTTTGCTTTAGGGCCATGAAAATCTTCCATTCTAACACCATTCAAAGATTTTTTTTTTTTTTTTTTCCAAAATCATATACACACACAACAAAGCACAGATAAAAACTCGAGAACATGAAGCATATTTGGAAAACACTCTGAAATTTTAAGAATTTGATATCCCATTGGGGAGGCCCCATTCTGCCATCAGATAGCCATTCTGGGCTTCCCAGAAAGCTCTAGCTTCTGATATCCCAAACCAGTGTAAGTCCCAGAAGATTCCAGAGGTAGATGCAGACAGAGCTGTTTTTAAGCTCAATAATTTGGAACTATTGTGACATGTAGGGCCCCAAGAGTAAGCCTAGCCAGGAGAAGATGGGGAAGAAAGGGAGACTGTGAGGCATTGGAGTGTCCCCTGGCACAAAAAGTTGATGCCCAATTAGATTTAGAAAAAGTGACAAAGAGTTGATGCCCAATTAGGTTTAGAAAAAGCTCTCCTCTGTAAACCTCAATTACCTGTGATGCCTTATGACATTCAGCATTTACAAAGTATAATTACACAATAGTGTCTGACATTTAACGTCTATGGATAATTTAAAAGACTTCTACTTCAAAAAGGCTGCTCATGAGCAACAGTAATCACTTCAATTAGCTTGGCACCATTACAATGTAACAAGACCATTTGACTGCCTATTAGAACCAGCCAAGCTCTTCAAGTGTGTTAATTTAGCAGTCATTGCTAATTTCTGGGCTTTGCTACATTTGCATAGGAAAACATAGCCCTTTAAGCAAAAAAGGAAGTTTCATTCCTGAGCTGGCTTCCTATTCTTAGGCTTTTTATATTTTCATGTAGAAAATCAGAAACGTATTCAAAATGTGGACATTTAAAAATAGTACTGAGTAAGATAAGATTCTTACCAAATTTAAGCAAGATACTGGTTCTCTCAGTTTTGTGTTGTGTGTGTGTGCGCGCACACACACACGTATAAAAGTCTATACCCTCAACGAGATGGACTGGCACAGTGGCTACAACGATGGGCTCAAGCATAGCAAGGATTGTGAGGATGGTGCACAACCAGGCAGTATTTCATTATATTGTGCACAGGGTCACTATCAGATGGAGCTGACTCAATGGCACACAACAAAAACAACGTATGTTTTATAAATACATACACACACACACACACACACACATAGTGGGGGGGTGAGGTGTTGTCGAGTTGGTTCTAACTAATGGCAACCCTGTGTACAAAAGAATGAAATACTGTTCAGTCCTGCGCCATCCTCAAAGTCGTTGCTACATTTAAGCCCATTGTTGCGGTCATCGTGCCAATCCACCTCATTGAAGGTCTTCTCTTTTTCCCTGACCCTCTACTTTATCAAGCATTATGTCCTTCTCCAGGAATTTGTCCCCTTGACAATATATCAAAAGTATAATATAGGATATATAAATATATGTTTAAAAAGAAAAAAGAAGCAAACCCACTGCTATCAAGTCAATTCTGAGTTGTAGTGATCCCATTGGTTTCCAGTCTTTACAGAAGTGGATCACCTCATCTTCCTTCCACAGAGGAGCTGGTGGGTTTGAACAGCCAACATCTGGATAGCAGCCAAATGCCTTATCCTCTGCAGCACCAGAGCTACATGCATACATACGTGTGTGTGTGTGTGTGTGTGTATATATATATATATATATATATACATACATACATGCATACACACACATATATACATACACACAATAATACATATTGGATATATAACTTTGTGTAATATGTAATAATTGTATGCATTGTCATATATATTACATTGTTGTTCTTAGGTGCCATCGAGTTGATTCTGACTCATAACAACCCTGTGTACAGCAGAACGAAACACTGCCTGATCCTGCACCATCTTCACAATCCTTGCTATCCTTGAACCCATTGTTGAAGCCACTGTGTCAATCCATCTCATTGAGGGTCTTCCCTTTTTCTTCTGACCCTACACTTCACCAAACCTAATACCCTTCTCCAGGGACTATTACCTCTGACAACATCACCAAACTAGGAGGGACAGAGTCTGGCCATTCTCACCTCCAAGGACCATCCCAGCTGCACTTCTTCTAGGAAAGACCTATTCATTCTTCTAGCAGTCCATGATATTTTCACTATTCTTCACCAACACCACAATTCAAAGGCATCAATTCTTTCATCTTCCTTATTCATTGTCCAGCCTTCACATACATATGAGGTGATTGAAAGTACCATGACTTGGGTTAGGTGCACGTTAATCTTCAAAGTGACATCTTTGCTCTTTGCTTATCTTGCTTATATTTGCATCTTTGCTTATACTGCCAGTGGGAATGCTAAAAGGGCAAGGAGGCCACATATTCTGACCTCCTAGAGCCCCACAAGAGGAAGACAGAATCACCATCAGTAACCCAACGCCTATTCCCACAAGGCCAGATATGCTGCCTTCCTCCAGCCCTTTCGCTGACCATTCCACCCAAAGCACCCAACACCTCTCTCCTATGTTCGATAATTCACTGCAATGGCCACACAGAGCTCACAGGTTACGGGATTTATTAGGGAAGCACCAGGCTACAATTCAAGTTCAGGAAAAACACTCAGTCGTCTCTCTTCCAGCCCCATCCCTCAGCCAACAGTCTCTCACAGTCTCTTTCCCAGCAGTGCTGGTCCCACGGTGTCTTACTCAGCAATGCGTGTCTCTTGTGTCTCTTTCCCAGCAGCACGTGTCTCTTTCAGGAGCGCCTATCTCTTTCAGCAGCACGTCTTCCTCAATCAGCAGTCAGAGAGAGTTCTGCCTCTAGTAGGCCTCCTTTTGAGCCTGGCAGAGTGGCCAAACTAGCCCGATCATAGCATCAGAACTCTAAGCACCTGAGAGAGAGTGGGACCCTCCCAGAACATTGTTTTGTGCCACTCCCAACAGAAATACTCCAGGTGGACAACTTTAGCAATCAGGAGCTCCTCAGTTGCTCATAGCAAATCCCACCTTGGAGTTTACAAAGACTTATGTGTAGAAAAGCTACTCTAAGTAATTTACTACACTACAGGGAATGAAAGTCCAAAAAGCTTTAGTCTATCTCACATTATTAAGGTTGACTCTACTCTGAGGAGGTAGCTCTTCCCTAGTCGTATTTTGAGTGCCTTCTGGGAGCTTTGGTGGTGTAGTGTCGAAGGCATTTGACTGCTAACCAGAAGGCTGGCAGTTCAAATGCACGAGCCACTCCTCAGAAGGAAGATAGGGCAATCTACTTCCTTAGAGATACCACCTCGGAAAACCAAGAAGGGGTCACTATGCATCGAATCAACTAGAGGGCAGTGAATTTAGTTTTTTGGTTTCTAACCTGAGGGACTCATCTTCCCACACTATATCAAATAATGTTTCACAACTCCTCTTAAAGATTTCCAGTAATATAACAGACACTGTGTCACTGCTATTCATAAGGTTTTCGGTGGCCAATATTTTCAGAAGTGGATGGCTCCATCCTTTTTCTCAGTCTGTCTCAGTCTGGAAGCTCCACCGAAACCTGTCTACCATGGGTGACCCTGTTGGTATTCAAAATACTGATGGCATAGCCTCCAGCCTCACAGCAATACACAAGCCACCACAGTAAGACAAACTGAAAGATTAGGCAAAAATATGGTTGGAAAAAAACACAAAGTTTTTCACCTTTAAAAAAAGTCTTTAATGTCAATCCAGTGTATTAGAACTGGAGCTGTGGATGTACTGTCTCTCTTATTCCTGTTGTTATTGCTGTTACGCTTATTATTGAGAGTACTATTACCAAATGAATTGGGCTTCCTAAATCATATTCGTATACATGATATAATTTGGCTCTCACTATAAAGAATCTCTATTTTGCATTGGAGGAAACTTACTGTATTGTTGCATACAAAGGTCACGTACATACACACATATGGCGATTACAACTCAGAGCTTTTGATTCAAACTTGGGAATAATGTATTGACCATCTAACATGACCAAATTGTTGATACTAGAAAGTTGTGAATGGAAAATCCATAACTTAGCTATTAAAATCATCTAGACTGTTGGTCCAGTGCTCTTTTGCCAGGACGCAATAGCCTTTTCCTAAATGAGGTCCCACTGACATTAATCTCTTTGTGCTGTGACCTAATCTATCACTAGTTATTTACTTAGGAAGGTATATTATATTCCTAATATATAATTTCTTTTGTTAAAAAGACTTCACAACTGTGTCGTGCTTCTTTAAAAAGTTAAACACAGAATTACCAGCAATTACCCTCATAGGTCCCACCAGCCACTCCTCGGAAGGAAGGTTGGGCAATCTACTTCTGTAATGATACTGCCTTGGAAACCCAAGGAGGGGTGGCTATGAGTCAGGTCCGACTCGACGGCACATAACAACAAAAACAAACCTCATAGGTTGTGGTAGTTAAGGCTGTGTGTCAACTTGGCTGGGCAGTGGTTTTGAATGGTTTGGCAGCTGGATATAGGTATTCCCCATGATGAGATTGTAATCACCTCCATGGTGGAATCTGCTGTGAGACATTAATCAGTGGAAAGGGAGCTGCCTTTGAAGTGTGACCTATTTCTAGTATATATGGAAGAGCTTTGGGAAAGGCCTCTAGCTTTTAGCACATTGGGATC
Source organism: Orycteropus afer afer (assembly GCF_000298275.1). Lineage (NCBI taxonomy): Eukaryota > Metazoa > Chordata > Mammalia > Tubulidentata > Orycteropodidae > Orycteropus > Orycteropus afer. The sequence continues at coordinate 11,929,805 of NW_006921592.1, read as the reverse complement.
CTGCATTTGGCTGAGTCTTCACCTCCATTTCCTGCACTTGAACCAGTGGCCTGCCATGTTGCCTGCCAGTCTTGGGATTGTGCCATTTTATCTGTCAAACTTGGGTTCATCAGCCTCAGAAGCCTGTAGCTGCATGAGTTAAAAGAAACTTTTAGCTCCAGTGGGCCTGAAAAAAGAGGCCTAAACCCAGCCCCTAGAGCTGGCACTCTGAATTTAGACTTTTAGCCTCCTAAACTGTAAGAATACAATTTCTTTTTTGTTAAAGCCATCCACTTGTAGTATTTCTATTACAGCAGCACTAGAGATATACACCAAAACATAGGTATATACCCAAAATAATTGAAAACAAGAGCTCAAACAAATACTTGTTCATTGCAGCATTTTTCATAATAGCTGAAAGGTGGAAACAACCCAAGTACTCAGCAGCAGATGAGTGGATAAACAAAATGTGGTGTATCCCTAGAATGGAGTATTATTCAACCGCAAAGAGAAATGAAGCTTTGATACACGCCAGAACATGAATGAACCTAGAAAACATTTTGGTGAGTGAAATAATTCATGTACAAAAGGACAAATATTGTATGATCCCACTTATATGAAATATCTAGAATAGACAAATGTATAGAGATCAAACTATGTCAGTGGTACCAGGGGCTGGGAAGAGGGAATGAAGAGGTATTGCCTAATGGATATTGAGTGTGTTTGGGGTGAAAAGTTTTGGGAATAGATAGTGAAGATGGTTCCACAACATTGTGAATGTAATTAATATCACTGGTCTGTACACTTAAAAATGATGAAAATATAAGTTTTATGTTATATATATTTTCCAACAATAAAAAGGCTTCAAAATTCCTCTTTTTATTTAGTGAAATATAATTTGCATCCCATGAAGTTCACCCTTATACCATATACAGTTCAGTGGCTTTACTCTATTAACAAGATTGTTCAACCATTAAACCCCCACCCCCCAAAAAATGCTGTCAAGTAGGTTCTGACTTACAACAACCTGTAGGATACAGTAGAACTGCTGCACAGGGTTTCCAAGGCTGCAAATCTTCACAGACGCAGACTGACACACCTCTCTACCAGGGAGCAGGTAGTAGGTTCAAACCACTGACCTTTCAGTTAGCAGCTGGAAACTTAACCACTGCATCACCAGGGCTCCTTGTTCAACCATTAAAAACTAAAAACCAAACTCACTGCCATCGAGTCGGATCCAACTCATAGCAACCTCTCCTTGGGTTTCCAAGGCGGTATCACTACAGAAGTAGATTGCCTAACCTTCTTTCCTAGGAGTGGTTAGTGGGTTTGAACCACCAGCTTTCTGGTTAGCAGTCAAATGCCTTAGGCACTGTACCACCAAAGCCCCTCTGTTCAACCATTATCACTATCTAATTAATAGTGGTATTACTAATAAATAGAATATTTTCATTAACTCAGAAAGAAACATCTTACTTATTAGCAGACACTCCCTGCTCACTCCTCTCCTTAGCCTTAGCTCTGGCAATACTAATCTACTTTCCATCTCTATGAATTTTCCTAATCTGCAAATTTCCTATAGATAGAATTATACCATATGTGGTTTTCTTTGTCTGCCTTCTTTCACTTAGTATATTTTCAAGGTTCATCCATGTTATACAATGTATGAGTGCTTTGTTCTCTTTGTGGCCAGATAATATTCCATCATCTAGACATACCGCATTTTGTTTATCCACTCAGCAGCTGATGAACATGAGAGCTGTATCCATATTTTGGTCATTGTAAATAATGTTGCTATTAACATTTGTATACAAGATTTTCTGTGGATGTATGTTTTCATTTCTTTTGGGTACATTCCTAGGAGTAGAGTTGCTGTCATATGGTAACTCTATGTTAACTTTTTGAGGAACTGTCAAACTGTTTTCCAAAGTAGCTGCACCATTTTACATTCTCACTGACAATATAAGCATCCTAAATTCTCCACACATCCTATACAACATTTGTTCTTGTCCATCTGTTTTATTACAGTATTCTTATGGGTGTGAAGTGGTATCTCATTGTGGTTTGAATGTGCATTTCCCTGTTGTCTAAAGATGCTGAGCATCTATTCATATTGCTAATTGGCCATTTGTTTATTTGGAGAAACATCTCTGCAAATACTTAGCCCAGTTTTCAGTTGGATTATTTGTTTTTAAATTGTTGAGTTGTAAGAATTAATTAAATATTCTGGATACTAATCTTTATTAGATGCATGATTTGGAAATATTTCCACCCCTTCTGTGTATTGCCTTTTCACTTTCTTGATATATAATTTGAAGCATAAAAGTTTTCATTTTGATGAAGTATAATTAATCAGTTTTTCCTTTGGTTACTTGTGATTTAGATATCATATCTAAGAATTCATTGCCTAATCCAATATCACGAAGATTTATGCCTATGTATTTTCCTAAGAATTTTTTGTTTTAGCTCTTATGTTTAGGTCTTTGATATATTTTGAGCTAATTTTTGTATGTAGTCTGAGATAGAGGTCTAACTTCATTGTTTTGCAAACAGGTATCAATTGTTCCAGCTCCATTTTTGGAGGAGATTTTTCTTTCTCCATTGAATTCTTGGCACCTTGTTGAAAATTCAAAACTCACTGCTATCCAGTCTCTTCCAACTCATAGCAACCCTCATTGGGTTTCCAAGGCTGTACATCTTTACAGAAGTAGATTTCCTCATCTTCCTCCCACAGAACAGCTTTGGTGGGTTTGAACTGTTAACCTTCTGGTTAGCAGCCAAGTGCCTTACTCACTGTGCCACCAGAGCACCTTTGTTGAAAATTAATTGCCCATAAACGTATGGGTTTATATATGGATTCTTAATTTTATTCTGTTGATTTGCATGCCTTAGATCCTTAGGCCAGATCTTATATTTCCAACTGAATGTCAAGATCAACTTATCAATTTCTGCTATATAGGAACTATGATTCTCAAAGAAATTTTGACAAACCTGTGGATCACTTTGGGGAGTACTGCCATCTGCACAACATTAAGTCTTTCATTCCATGAACACATGATCTTTTCACTTATTTGTCTTTAGTTCTTTCAACAATGTTTTGTGGTTTTCTGTGTACAAGTAGTCTTGCACTTCTTTTGCTAATTTTTTCCTAAGTATTTTATTCTTCTAAATTTTATTTAGTACATTTTTCTTGCATCCTGCAGCCTTGCTGAACTTGTTTACCTCTAATAGTTGTGTGAGTGTGTGTGTGTGTACTCCCTAGGATTTTCTTTGTATAAGATAATGTCATCTGCAAATAGATAGATTTGCTTCTTTCTGTCCAATCTAGTTTTCAAGGCTACCATGAAGCTGAAAGGAGGAGAATGGGAATAAGACAAGTTAGATGCCACAAAGGTCACTATTATTCAGCCAATTTTCTTGAATAAATGCTCCACAGATTGCTACCAGATTTTGATTAATTTCCGGAGTTCTGAAAAAGTTGATATGACAATATTTGCTCATTTTCCCATAGCTTTTTATCTAGGAGAGAATTTTCAGAGGTCCTTACTCTACCCTTTTCACTGACATCATTCCAAAAATTCTTCATATCTAACAAAATTCCAAATTCTACAACTTGAATTCAAATCTCCCCCCAAATTATATCTGAAACAAACTTGCTTTTCCCCTCTTTATCCTCCTTCACTTCCATGAATTCCTCACTCCCAACTATTTGGTTTCCTTTCTATTGCCCAAATATATAATGCACATTCCTTCCTGTGTCCCTTTTAGTTCTCTTCTCCTCATTTGAGTAGTTCCTCCCATCGCTTCTGCCCACTCAAATCCCATCCATTCATTGAACCCTGCTAACATCCTCCTGCTGACATCATTCACAAAGGTCTCTTCCTTCTCTCCTCTGATGGTGCCCAGAGCCTCTTAAATTCATAGTAGCAGGTAACTTTATATATTCTTGTGTTGCTTTTGTTGTCAAGAATCACATTTTGTGTAATAAACAAAATATTAAGTCATTTTAGAGTGAGTCCATCTTAAAGTTCCAAGCTTAAATTATGCTTAGTCAGCAGCAGATTTCTCAACAAATTTTAACTGAACTGAATCAGACTGAAATAGACCCAGTTTTTAGCTTCTTTGGAACTGGGTTATAGCTATCTTCACACTTTAACTCCTTCTACCCATTTTGCTAAAGACCATTTTCCTTTTGGGAATCAATTAAATGCACTGACATTTCTTCTCTACAACAGGAGAATGGAAGACTTTAAAGAAGCAGAATTGCCCCAATTGGCTCTTTCCTATGAGGGGTTTCATAAAACAGTAACACTATTAGAACCTTGAAAAATATAGGCAGAAGAGTGACTCTCCCTCAATTTTCTATACAAATAAATATAAATGAACAAACATCTTCTTTGGGTTGATTTTACCAGCGCTCCATATGGTTTATTCAATCTAGTTGACATTTTTTTCTTCTTAATTTTATTATGTGTGTCCAGTGATTTACCAATGATTCTGTAAATACAAAATTAATTCTTTCATTCACTCATTCTAATAATAAAGAGTCTCTGTGTGTAATGCTCTATAGAACACCTGTTGTTATGTGCTGTTGAGTTGGACCCGACTCATAGCAACCCCTCCTTGGGTTTCCAAGGCAGTATCATTACTGAAGTAGATTGCCCCATCTTCCTTCCGAGGAGTGGCTGGATTTGAACCATCAGCCTTCTGGTTAGCACTCAAGTGCCTTAGCCACTATGCTACCAGAGCTCCCAGAACACCTAGTACGTGACAATTAAATAATAGATAATGAATAATTATTATCAATAACATCAATAATAATAAAGAGAGGAAATTCTCACCACTGAGATTCCTTGAGTATGTTACATTATATCCCAAGAATAGTTTAGACACAGAAAAGACAATAACTGTAAGATTATCATCAAGTGAGCTATCATATAATACCATCGCCCATCTTTCAGTTTGTCATACTGTGATGATGCATGTTTTGCTACCATTCTGGAAATAATACCACCAGTATTTCAAATACCAGTAGGGTCACCAACAGTGGACAGGTTTTAGTGAAGCTTCCAGACTAAAACAGACTAGGAAGAAAGGCCTGGTGATCTACTTCCACAAATTAGCCAATGAAAACCTTATGGGTCACAATAGACTATTGTGCAATATAGTGCTTGTTCTGGTTACCTAGTACCGCTCCGACAGGAATATACCACAAATGGGATGGTCTTAACTAACAGGAGTTTATTCTTAAAATTTGAAGGCTTTAAGTCCAAGTTCAAAGTGCCAGGCTCTAGGGGCTGGATGAAAGCCCCTCAACCTTGGGGTTCAACTCTGCCTCCTCCTCCAGACCCACTGGAGCTAGAGGCATTTCTTCACTCAGACAGCTGTTGGCTGCTGAGGCTGAGAAGCCTAAGGTTGACAAGTAAATAGGCACAGTCCTGATGTTACCAAACTACATGGCAGGCCATTAACTTAAGTCCATTTTAAGTCCCAAGGTCAGCAGAGCACAGCAGGCTGCTGAGCAACAACATGGCTCCAAGCATGCCATAGGCTAGAGACCATTCCCAAAGCTGCTGCTTATATATGTGAAGCAGACCACATACCCAAAGGCAGCTACTCAGCTGCTCACAGTAGATTCCACTATGGAATTGATTACCAGTCTCATCATGGGGAATACTACATCCAGCTGCCCAGCCACTCAACCAGGCCCAGCCAAGTTGACACAGAAACATAACCACCACAGTGCTGAAAGGTGAGCCCCCTAGGTTAGAAGACACTAAAAATATACAATGGACTCAAGCACACCAAGGATTATAAAGATGGCACAGAATTAAGCATCATTCCATTGTACATGGGGTTGTCATGGGTTGAAGCTGACTCTACAACTAATAATAGCAAATGTTAAAGTAATCAATTATAACAGAATATTACATGTATTGTTGTTGTTGTTTCTGTTGTGTGCCATCCAGTCAGTTCCAACTCAGTGACCCTATGCACATCAGAATGAAACATTGCCATGCACCATCACAATCATTGCCACGTTTGAGTCCATTGTTGCAGCCACTGTGTCAACCCATCTCATTGAGGATCTTCCTCTTTTTAACTGTCTACTTTACCAAGCATCATGTTTTTCTAAAGGGACTAGTCCCTCCTGATAACATGACAAAAGTACATGAGACAAAGTCTCACCATCTTTGCTTCCAAGGAGCATTCTGGCTGTGCTTCTTCAAAGAAAATGTTATTCTTCTGGCAGTCCACAGAACATGCAATATTCTTCACCAACACCATAATTCAAGCACAACAATTCTTCTTCAGTCTTCCTTATTTATTGTCCAACTTTCACATGTTCAGGTGCACCTTAATCCTCAAAATGACGTTTTTTGCTTTTTAAAACTTTAAGGAGGTCTTGTGCAACAGATATGCCCAAGGCAATATGTTGTTCGCTTTCTTGGTTGTTAATTGTGAATGCAAGCAAAATGAAATCCTTAACAACTTCAAACATTTCTCTGATTATCATGATGTTGCTTACTGACCCAGCTGTGAGGATTTTCTGTCATTTCCTGGAGCCTTGTTTTTCTTTAATGTCTTTGTAGTGCCTGTTCTGTTTACCTAGCACCACTCTAACAAGAATATACCACAAATGGTATGGCTTGAAGAAACAAGAGTTTATTCTCTTACAATTTGGAGGCTTTAAGTCTGAGTTCAAAGTGCCAAGCTCTAGGGGCTGGGTGAAAGCCCCTCAGCCTTGGGCTTCAGCTCTGCCTCCTGCTCCCAGTCCACTGAAGCTAGAGGCTTTTCTTCACTCAGACAGCTGCTGGCTGCTGAGGCTGACAAGCCCATGGTTGACAAGCAAAAAGGCACAGTCCCGATGTTACCAAACCACATGCCTGGCCATTAATTCAAGTCCACTGAAAGTCCTAAGATCAGCAGAGCATAGCAGACTGCTGAACAATGACATAGTTACATGCAGGGTTCAAGCATGCCATAAACTAGAGACCATTTCCCAAGGCGTCTCCTTACATGCAAGAAGCAGACCACATCCCTAAGGCAGCTACTCAGCTGTTCACAGTAGATTCCACCATGGAGTTGATTACCAGTCTCATCATGGGGAATACTACAACCAGCTGCCAAGCCACTCAGCCAGGCCCAGCCAAGTTGACACACAGACTTAACTATCACAGTGTCATTTGGATTTCTTCCTTCGATACCATCAGTTCTTTTATCATATGCTAGTTCTTTCTTTCTTTCTTTAATTGTGATTTGGGTGAAAGTTTACAGAGAAAATTCACTTTCCATACAGCATTTCACATACATGTTGTCTCATGGCATTGACTACAATTTACCCCAATGCAATAGCTCCCCTCCCACTTCTTCCTGATAGTTACCTCTTCCCTGTGTCCATCACTCCATGCACTCCTGCCCCCTTAGCTGTCTCCCTGTGTATAAACAACCTTCCTTTCTCCCATGATTGTTCTCTCCAAGGAGCATATCTACCTCAGGCAAATGTTCAACTCATATGCCTGTCTTTTGTTTGGCTGGAAATACAGGTGTGGGTTCAATTCCAGACCTGAAAGGCAGCTAGGGGCCATAGTCTCAGTGGCTCTGTCAGACCAGCAACCCTGATCCAACCCCCTTTTTTTTTCCAAATGATTTTGAGTTTTGTTCCAAAACTGTTGTCCCTCTCTATCCAGGATCTTCTACATAGATCTGCCTCCGAGTGGTTGACAGTGGTAGCTGGACACCATCTAGTTCTTCCAGTTTCATAATTGTGTAGGCTAAGGATTGCATGGTGTACCAGTCA
>NW_006921592.1:11906129-11907086 GCF_000298275.1 Orycteropus afer afer | reverse complement strand
TAGAATCCTTCAGTATTGTAACTCGAGGCTTGAATTTTTTCTTCAGTTCTTTAAGCTTGAGAAATGCCAAGTGTATTCTTCTTTGATTTTTCCTCTCAAGATCTTTGCATATTTCATGATGATACTTTACTTTGTCTTCTCAAGCTGCCTTTTGAAATCTTCCATTCAGCTCTCTTACTACATTGTTTCTTCTATTAATTTTAGATATTCTATATTCAAGAGCAAGTTTCAGAGTCTTGTCTGACATCTATTTTGGTATTTTCTTTCTTTCTTGTCTTCTAATGAACTTTTGCTTTCTTCACATATGATGTCCTTATTATCATCCCACAACACATCTTGTCTTTGTTCATTAATGTTCACTGCATCAAATCTATTCTTGAGATGGTCTCTAAATTCAGATGAGATATACTATAGATCTATATTGGCTTTTGTGGACCTGTTTTCATTTTCTTCAGCCTCAACTTGAACTTGCATACAAGCAATGATCTGTCCCATTGTCAGCGCCTGGCCTTGTTGTGACTGATGATATTCAGTGTCTTCATTGACTGTTTCCACCAATGTAGCTAATTTGATTCTTGTATATTTCATCCGGCAAGGTCCATGTATATATTCACCATTTATGTTGTTAAAAAAAAAAAAGTATTTGCAATAAATAAGTCATTGGTCTTCAAAATTCTATCATGACGTCTTCAAGGCCATATCACCAAAGCCACATTTTCCAGCTACTGATCCTTGTTTCCAACTATCACATTACAATCACCAATAGTTATCAATGCATTTTCATTGATTTATTTTTTATCAATTTTAGACTGTAAAATTTGATAAAAATCTTCAGTTTCTTCATCTTTGGCATTAGTGGCTCATGAATGAATTTGAACCATATAGTTGTATTCACTGTCTTTCTTGTACACATACAAATATTTCATATACTTAAACAATTATAATCATATTATTGTT
>NW_006921592.1:11901070-11905429 GCF_000298275.1 Orycteropus afer afer | reverse complement strand
GGGTTTGAACCACTGACCTAGTTAGAAGTCAAATGCCTTAAACACTGCACCACCAGAGCTCCTTATATAATGGGTCCATTATATAAATAATAATTAATTAAGTGCTGGCTGCTAATTCTCCAAAAATGGGCCTTCACAGTTCAGATAAAACAGGATGTCAGAGAACTTCAACCATCCTTTTAGAGCTAGAGTAATAATTGTGACAAAAATACTTCCTTTCAGTCTGAATTATCAAATAGTCCATGAGAGTATGTTTTCCTACGTTGAAACACCAAGATTTGTATTTTGCCTTAGTAGCTTCTGCTGGCTTGACTTGGCTTCCTTCACTGACCTCAACTGCAACTATTCACTCTGAACCTGATTCCAGATTTACTGGATCCTTCTTGATAATGTGTCCAAAGTAAGGGAGCTGGATACTATTCTATTGTGACCTGTAAGTTTTTTATTGGCTTACTTTTGGAAATAGATTGCCAGGCCTTTCTCCCTAATCTGTCTTAGTCTAGAAGCTCCACTGAACCCTTTCCACCATGTTTGACCTTGCTGGTATTTGAAATACTAGTGGCATAACTTCCAACATCATGTTGTTTTTGTTGCTGTTAGGTGCTGTTGAGTCATCTGCAACTCATAGCAACCCTATGTAAAACAGAACAAAACACTGCCCACTCCAGCCCCACAATCCCTGCTATACCTGAGCCCATTATTGCAGCCACTGTGTCAATCCATTTCGTTGAGGGCTTTCTCCTTTTTCATTGACCATCCACCTTACCAAGCATATCTTTTTCCAGGGAATGATCCCTTCTGACAACATGACCAAAGTAGGTGAGACAAAGTCTGGCCATTCTCGCTTCTAAGGAGTATTGCAGCTGCACTTCTTCCAGGACAGATTTGTTAGTATTTTTAGCAGTTCATGATACTTTCAGTATTCTTTGCCAACACAACTCAAAAGCATCAACTCTTCTTCAGTCTTCCTTATTCACTGTCCAGCTCTCACATGCATATGAGGCAATTGAAAACACCATGGCTTGGGTTAGGCACACCTCGGTCTTCAAAGAGACATCTTTGCTCTTCAGCACTTGAAAAAGGTCTTTTGCAGCAGACTTGCCTCAAAAGCTCTACTCTATCCACATCATTAAGGTCAGCTCTACTCTGAGGAGGCAGCTCTTCCCTAGTCATATTCTGAGTGGCCTCTGACTGAGGGGCTCGTCCTTTGGCTATATCAGACACAGTTTCAGGGCTATTTATAAAGTTTTGCAGTAATGTATCAGAAAGTGTTCCACTGCTATTCATAAGGTTTTCACTGGCCAATTCTTTGAGAAGTCAATAGCCCCTTCCTTCTGAGTCTGTCTTAGTCTGTAAGCTCCACTGAGACCTGTCCACTATCAGTAACACTGCTGGCATTTGAAACACTGGCATAGCCTCCAGCCTTACAACAACACACAAGTCACCACGGCACGACACTGATAGACAAGTTTGTCTCCCGTAGCTGTTTCAAACCGCTCTATTCACTTCCTGCCCCAGCTGCTCCAACACCTGCCCACTGCGCACAGTTCACTCACCCAGCCTGCCCCAGCTGCTCCAACACTCGCCCACCATGCCCCAGTTCACTTACCCAGCCAACATCATAGCAACATAGCCTCCACAGTACGACAAACTGAGAGACTTATGATGGTAAATAACTAATTAGCTTTTACTGTAATTTTTTCTTCTAATTTGTAAATTTTATAGACTCTTAAAAGACATGATAAAGTCCAGCTACCACTGTCAACCAATCAGAGGATAATCTGTGCAGGAGACCCTGGATACAGTGGGAGAACAATGTGGAACAAAACTCAAGATCATAAAACAAAAACAAACAAAATCAGGTTTGCTGGTCAGTTAGAGCCTGAAAAAGAAAAAAGAAAAAAAAAAAAAAGTCATGATAAAGAGACTAACCTCCACACTTTGGCTGTGAAATTTGAGGTTGACCAGAAAGATGATAGAATAATCATCAGTCCTAATTGGCCTTGAGAAGTCCTTGGTATATTTTGTGGTCACACTACTGATGTGGCACCCAGAGTGCTAACAGAGAGGATTACCACAGAGCCCATCCAAACACTTGACCACTGTCTCCTCAATGAAAACTAAAGCTTTCTTCCTTCCCCTTGAGAAATATGAGTTTGTAATCACAGTATTTTGACATTTTCATAATGATGCCCTTTATAAATTATTAACTAAACAGTGAAAATCACTGTCTCAAATTATAAAACCACCAAGACAGATTTACAAACCACAAACATGATGACTTGAAAGAACTAATATTAACCTCTGAAAAACAAATATCTAAATAGCACAGTTTGCCTTTATACTATAAGTAGATAGAAGCCATTTGTTCTGAAAATTGTGACAATGTCATTGCTCATTTATTGCATACTGTAAACAGTGTGGCCATTATCAAAGCCCAGTTCTTGAAATATTCTGTGTTCAAATTGTCTTCCTTGACTCCCTCAAAAAAATGAAAACCAATTGTCATCAATTTAAACCCAATTTATGGTTTCTCATGTGTCCCCACAGGATTTTCAATGGCTAATTTTTCAGAAGTATATCACCAGGCTTTTCTTCTCAAGTGCCTCTGGGTGGACTCGAACCTACAACTTTATGATTAGCAGTGTGTTAACAATTTGCACCACCAAGGGACTCCTCCTTGATCCAGTGATGAAGACAAAAGAGGAGAGGGAGGTAAAGGAGAAGAGAAGCTCACCTTCATTTTCTTAGAAGAACTGACCTTGAGGCCCTGCTCAAAATAACATTGATCAGTAAATAGAGTAGAACTTACTATCTGTATGTTGTTCCTAATTTACAGATACAAAAACTGAGTTTTAGAGAAACTTGATCATTTTTTAAAATCATACAACCAATATGCTAGAAAGTGAAGACTCATCCCCAATTCTTCTGACTCCTGATGCTATATTTTAATACTATAACATGCCACCAATTTCTCAAGTTATAAAACAAGGGGGGAGGGTGGGATTTGGAAGATCTAGCTATCATTAAGAGTCATTAGCTAGATTGTTCAAAGTCCTTTCTAGTGATGCTACTAGCATCATTGAGTTATAGGTTCTGAGGCAAATCAACAAAGAGCTCTATTTAATCAGTTTCTTCAACTAATAACTATTATAAAAATATAAGTTAACATCTACTTTTAAATATGGATGGCATGATGCAAATTGGAAAAATGTACAGTATTCATCCATCAAATTCATTGATTTGATGTTTGTAAATCCAATTTCAATGTCACAGGGACAATTTTGGAATTTGGATATGGCTTCATTTGGGTTTTACTCTGCTGGGACATAAAAGGCTTTCATTTTTTTCTTTTTATTTGCCTAACAGAGCTTGCTCACCCTCCCTCATCAGGGACAGGACAATTCGAAAACAGAATTATTAGCATAACTCATTGTCTAGGATACCTACTGCATCTTGAGACAGGAAGGAGGCATTTTTCTTGGAAAGCTGAACAAATTTGTATGGTGCGTTGCTTACACAATTTGTTCTGGTTCAGCATTAGTTACAAAGTCACGATGCTGTTCTTGCCTGTGACCCCACCAAGACCCATTCAAGCACAACGAAAAAAAATAATTAACTGTTACCCATTCAAGAGGCTGTGCAGGGGACCACTAATAACATGAAAAGAATTCTTCTCGTGATTTCCTCAGGCAATCAATTTGAAAGGTAGTCATTATCCTTATTAATCACTACAGCCAATACTGGGATCATCCTGAGCGATTTCCAAAGTCAATATTTACTCCTCCATCATGGCACAAAATAGTGTTTCTCTATGGGTATAGTGCATTACTGATTTTATTTCATGCTCAACCTAGGAAGTTTTCTCATCCTCCTTCTTCTGCTAATAGGTCAGGCCAATCATAGTCTATCCTCTATTCCTTCTCCTCTCCCATCAATGGTTGGTCCAGGATATGGGTATGTGGTACCAGAGTGATCCTAGACAATCTCTCCCTTTCCACTGATGTTGCTAAAGGAGACCATGGAAGCTGAGAGCTCTTTCCTGGCCACATATGCAAAGTTGTCAAGGAGGGGAAAACAAGACAACCTACATAAAAGCAGAGCCTAGCAGAAATGAGCGACTGTTGCTCAGCCAGGTATCAGGTCCATGGTTCCAGGCCTCATAGTCAAATTTCTTCCAGCTTATCTTTCATGTCTGTGTGCTGTCCTGGAGTTATTCTCAGCCATATGAGAGGAACCATTAATTTTAAACACAACCTAGTTTGTTGTTTACTTGTGTTTTATTGACTATGCAAAGGCATTTGATTGTGTGGATCATGACAAATTATGGATAACATTGAGAAGAATGGGAATTCCCGA
>NW_006921592.1:11895044-11900103 GCF_000298275.1 Orycteropus afer afer | reverse complement strand
ACGGCACTTAACAACAACAACAACAAGTTTGTTGGTGGCAACTAAAAAATTTCTGATGGATACACTGGATAAATTGACAATCAGAATATAGAATCTCCAAACAAGGAAAAAGAGTGGGCCGGCTTCACTGAATGAATTTCATGTAGTATCAAGGTGAGAGTGTGACTGGCCAGGAAAATACAACCCAAGACCCGTCATAACAGCTGATCACAGTCCCTATTGAAGTTAAAACTCTTAGCACCGCTTTCCATATAAGAGAAGGAAAAAGTGAACAACTCTATATTCTTCTTCTTCTTCTCCCAAAACAACAGTTGAAGGAGTTTGGGTTTAGGAGTCAGAAGTACCCAAGTACAAATCCTGGACCTAGTTCTTACAGCATTGGTAAGTTACTCAATGCCATTGAACCTTAGTCTTCTGCCTGGAGAATGAAAATAACAAGACCTGCCTTATAAGTACAGTGAGGGAAGAAATGAGAGAATGTATGTGAATACCCTACCCCTGTGACCAGCACATAAATATTACATAAAATATTTTGGCTCTTCCTTGCATTCCACCAAATCTGACACCTAATCCTTATATCTGGAAAGAAGCTGTGGCAGCTCTAAAAATTCCTACACTTAGAATTTCACTGTGGGAAACTTCAGGCCTCCAAATGTTAGTATGGTCATGAAAGGAGGCCAGACAGGCCTCAGAAAAATAGCCTTTTCATTCTCCTGCTAGAGAATTTTGGGGATCCTCTCAGAACCTTTCACCCCAGCCAAGTCTAAATTCAATTACTGTGAAATTAACTAAGCATTAAACAAAAACTCCCAACCTGGTAGTCGTCACTGCTAATTAACTGTTTCCCACTCACTGCTGCCTTTCAGTGATCCACTGACAAGAAGAGCTGTCAAGCACTGCCTGCGGGGTGGGCTTGAGCTGCATGATTTGATTTGAATTGACAAGGCACAGCAAGCTAATATCAGAGCCCTCTTTAGGCAAACCAAGTGACACTAGAGGGGAACTCACAGAACAAGCAAGGCAGGGGATACATGGAATGTCCTAGCCTCAGAACAAAGAAAAGTTAGGGTAAGAAGTGTGATCAAGAATGAGCGTGATGGCCCTGAAAGAAAGTGAGGAGCAGAAGTAGTCAGGTTGTGAATTGAATGAGTTTCATTATGGTAGCATCATATTGATAAATTCATGTTTTTTTCTAATAGCACGAACTCAGTAAATATTGTGGATGAATGGATGGGTAGATGAATGGATAGATGGGTGCTGATTGAAAGATAGAGATGGTAGACAGATGGGTGAAGGGATGGATGAGTGAGTGGGTGGGTGGAAAGATAGATAGTTAAGTGGGTGGATGGGTGGGTGGCTGGGTGAATGGATAGATGAATGTGTGGGTAGATGGATAGATAGATTATAGATAGATAGATGAGTGGATGGATGGGTGGGTAAATTTGTGGTTGGAGGGATGGATGTATAGATGGGTGGGTGGTAATAAGGACAGTTGAGTAAGTGAATGAATGGATGGGTGGATGGATGGGTGGGTATGTGAATGGATGGGTAGATGGGTGAGTAGGTGTGAGGATAGATGAATAGATGGGTGGGTGGATAAATGGGTAGGTAGGGGGACTATCAATAGATGGGTGAGTAGAGGGATGGATAGATGGATGTGTGGATGGAGTGATGGATGGATGGATGGATAATTGGGTGGATGGGTATGTGTATAAATGGATGGATGGATGAGTGGATGAGCAGATGGATGAGTGGTGGATGGATGGATGGATAATTGGGTGGATGGGTATGTGTATAAATGGATGGATGGATGAGTGGATGAGCAGATGGATGAGTGGTGGATGGATGGATGGATAATTTTTTTTTACTACAGTAACACATCCATTTCCCTTTCTCATTCTTTAAAGAGATTTTGAAATTCTATGTCCTACTCCAATTTGCTTAAAGCCTATTGAGAACAGTATTTCTTGCCAAATCTGAACATGGGGTTCTATGACTCTTTCTACTACCATGCAAAGTGGAAGGGCCATGTTTATTGGCTTATTGGAATAGATGTGTGTATGTCTATCTCTGCTTGCCAGGAAAGTAGCCCCATTTGATTAATTTACTAAGTACCCACCAGTGCTTGTCACAGGGGCACAAGAAAACAGGAAAAGTGGGAACACTCTGAGGAGCGTCCTGCTTACTGGAGTTGCAGTAGTAACTCTACAAATCATCTGGGTCTACCAGGTAAGATAATTATCTTTAACTACACCAACAGGATTCTTTTAATTTGAGCTTCCTAGAAACCCCTCAAATATTTGGTAAGAAATAAAACTAAAGAAAGAACTTTAAATGCTTTACTAAACTGATAAGTAACAACAAATATTGTACAGAGAAAACTACAGTACAGATTTCATGTTAAATATCAAGTCTGCAACAAAATATGCTCTCTTTCTTGGAACTATGCAATGGTAACGATCCTTGTCATTGGAGAACAAATTCTAGATTGTTATTTCAGAATCTTGCCCT
The DNA here is from genome assembly GCF_000298275.1 of Orycteropus afer afer. Classification (NCBI taxonomy): domain Eukaryota; kingdom Metazoa; phylum Chordata; class Mammalia; order Tubulidentata; family Orycteropodidae; genus Orycteropus; species Orycteropus afer. Next base: position 11,897,592 of record NW_006921592.1, on the reverse strand, counting down.
TACTGCTCACAACAACAAACAAGCAAGGAATAAACCACTCAACAGTTAGGACCTGAATTGTTCTATGGAACATCCTGAGAACGGAGTGTTTTTGCTTCAGTGGATAGTAACTGTTCAACCCTTTCCCATACTCTCTGTGGGAGTTGAATAAAAACTTTCTGGTCAGAATGGTGATCATGGAAACCACCATCACAAATACAGATGCAGAAGTGGGTATACTCACCTTACTATTTCCCTCTTCCTGCTTCCCCCCCACCCCACCTCAAGTCAAAGGGCAAACATCTTATCAATTGTTAATGACTGAACATTTTGTGGGAGGCATTGGTGGTTCAATAGTAGAATTCTCACTTTCCAAGTTCACATCCTGGCCAGTGAATCTCATCACAGCCACAACCCACCTGTCAGTGGAGGCTTGTGCATTGCGGTGATGCTGAACAGGTTTCAGGGGAGCTGCCAAGCTAAGATGGACTAGGGAGAAAGGCTTGGTGATCTACTTCAGAATGTCAGTCAGTGATAACCCTACAGATCACAATGGTCCAACTCCTTAGGCAATCATGGGGATAGTGCAGTACTAGGCAGAGTTTAGTTTATTGTGCATGATGTCGAGTTGGGGGTCAATTCATTGGCAGCTAACAACCATATACACATGTATGACATTAATAGTTGGTAACTACTGATGACATTTCTTTAATTAATTTGCAAGTCTGACATGATATCCATGGAGTCTACAGAAGTGCATCAAAGGCTGTATTTGAAGGCTGAAGCCAGCCTAGTTTTCTGAAACCACCTGAAGCAGCAGCCAGGATATATCTGTGGTAATAAGGGTAAGGTGGGTGATTTAGAAGTGAGAGGTCCAGGCCTCCCCTGTTCGGAATTGCCTTGCTGACCAGTTTTCCAGTATTTAACACACTCATGCCAGTTTCAGGAGAGATGTCCTCACTGTAAGTATTCTTAGAGATAGATGGACACGAATAGCTCCCCAACCACTCAAACCTGAGCCCTTACCTTCTTAAGTTTGTGCAGTGGTCACAGTTGGAAAGAGGCCTACTCTATAAAAATGTCATGAATCTTCTAAAACTTGTGGCCCTTCTGACTCAAAAAACAACTTGTAGCCTCAGCTGTGTTTCTTTTGGCCCACAGTATTTTTTAAATTGAGTACCAACATCTATCTATGAGGAGATATGACCTAAATCTCCTATAAAGGACACTATGCCTATAGTTCTCCTGGCTAAAGCAGCCAATGCCTACAGGAGGAGCAGGGACTGTCACATTTCTATAGTCTCTACCTCTCCTTATTGTCTTATTATCATCTCACACCGAACTGTCTTCACCCATTTACATGGAATCTGGCAGGCACTTGAGTTTGTAACCCCTGGCTTATAAATTTTTCTGCAGCAAAATCTCTAAGAGCCAATGTGTTAAAATAATATTTCCAAGCGTTGAAAATAATTTTTCAAGGCTTCTCTTCTAGAAAGCACATCATCACTTCTTTGTCATTAGTGAAGCCATCTTTCTTATCCCATAATACCCATATATCTCAGTGAGTTCTTATGAAAATTGGGATGTTTATATATGTAAATTACATCCTCAAGTGCCTACTATATAACTAGATGTTAAATAAATACTACTTCCCTTCTCCGTTCTAGGAAAAGGGCTTAAGTCTCTACAGCTCCAGGAATTTTTTTCCAGCTTTGTCTCTTTATCCACCAAAGAAAATGGTGTGTATGAGTTAATTTCTAAAAACAGTGGCCATCTCTACTCCACAACTTTTTATTCTCATCTTTTCTCATTCCTTGTCCCTTAGGCCTCTTCCCTCCCCTACTACGTTTCTTTTTTTCTCTCTACTACTTTCAGCATCAGACACTGTTTTGGTTCCTGCTATTACTGTGCAGACCAGAGGTTGCAAATCAAACGCCTTCAGGGCTCAAATAGGTAAAGTAAATGTGTGAAATTGCTGACAACAGTAAACCATCAGACAAATAGTCAACTGGACCAGGACACAGCCTAAAGTCATTCACATACAATATTAAAAAAAATAAATAAATGGTGTTTTGGACAAATAAACTAGTCTGCTGGATTAGACCATCTGGTCACCAACTTGCAGAGTGTATTAAACATTCAAGCATAAAAATCTGAGTTTCAATACAGTCTAGACTAGTTGATTCCCAGGCATTTTGACTATTCACCCCAATCATAAATTATATTTTGTGTAATTCTCATTATATGTGCATATTGTTAGTTTCCATCAAGTTAGCTCTGACTCATGGCAACCCATGTACAGCAGAATAAATCATTGTCCAGTCCCATGCCATCTTCATGATCATCGGTATACGCAAGTCCATTATTGCAGCCATTGTGTATTTTGAGTAGTCTTCAACCTATTAGACTCATCTTCCCACATCACTTTGGACAATATTCTGTTGTGATCTATAGGGTTTTTATTGGCCAATTTTTGGAGGTAGATCATCAGGCCATTCTTCCTAATCTGTCTTGGTCTGGAAGCTCCACTGAAACCTGTCCGCCATAGGTGACCTTGCTGGTATTTGAA
>NW_006921592.1:11890819-11892474 GCF_000298275.1 Orycteropus afer afer | reverse complement strand
ATTATATCATATCTCCTGTGACAAGGCCCCCTGGTGTTGTAATGGTTAAGGACTCTGCTGTCAACCTGAATGAAGGTCCACAGTTCAAAGCCACCAGCCACTCCACAGGAGAAAGATGTAGCAGTCTGTAACAATTACAGTGTTGGAAAGCCTATGGGGCAGTTCTACCCTGTCCTACAGGGTCACTATGAGTTGGAATCAACCTGACAGCACACAACAATGGTGCTGTGATTAGGATTCTCCAGGTGACACAAACAGTTAATGTGCTTGGCTGCTAACAAAAAGTCTGAGGTTCAATTCCACCCAGAGATGCCTCAGAAGAAAGGACTGGTGATCTATTTCTAGAAAAATCAGCCACTGAAAACCCCACAGAACACAGTTTTACTCTGATACACACAGGATAATCATGAGTCAGAATCGACTCAATGGCAACTATTCTCTTGTTTTGCATCATAATTGTCTTTATGTGTGGCTGTCATTATGATTGTCCACGTGCATTCCATTTCTCCTTCCCTCCAAGATGCCTGGTAGGATCAGGTTTTTTATTCTCCTCTAGGTGTGTGTAGTATGTGTTATGGCCAACAAAATGTGAGCAGAGATGTTATGTGTCACTGCTGGGCAGAACCTTTAAAAATCAGTGTGAAATTGACCGTGTTCCTTTCTCCTGTCACAGCAATCCTGTGATTTCATGATGTGATGAAACCTCAAGGGCCTAGGTCCCTGGGTGCCTCGTGAGCAGAGCCTTCTGTTATTCTGACCCGAATGAGAAGAACCAACATAAAATAAATGTTGGTTGTGTTCAGTCACTGAGACTTGGGGGACGATTTATTACTGCTGCATAACCTAGTCTAGTGTGGTTATTACAATATGTTACCTTCTCACTGGACTGTGATCTCCTGGAAAACAAGAGTCACTTATACATCTTTGTATCTCCAGTGTCAGGCATGTGGTACACATTCAAAAAGTGCTTGCATGAATCAATGCACTAGTGTGCTTAGGAACTTGAAAAAAATCAGCCTAACAGAAACTCAATTTAGATGTTGTCTGAAAAGTGGTGAAATAATCAGAAAATTGATCACTACAGACAGCCATGACAATAAAGGATTATTTTGGAATCAATGGAAGCAATGCCATCGAATATGACACATATCATATAGCATATGCCATAATCCACAATAATGTTTATGAGAATAGCCCAGTTATTTGCTTAAATTGCTGACTTGCATTGAATACAAATAAGAGCAAAGACAAAAAAAGTTTAATAACGTCCTGGGCCACATCCATTATTTTTATAATTGTATCTCTATCTAACACCATGGGGAATTAGCTTCATATTCACACACCAAGAAGGATCAGTAATTAGGGAAAAAGCCAATTTCCCAAAGACTTTAAATTTGGAATCTACTCAATTACATCCCCTTGAAAAACTATATCCATTATTTGAAAGCCGTTTTCAAGCTTCTGACTCATCCGATTTATAGTACTTTATCTTCAATTACTTTTTTCATTGTATCTTTCATGGAATACATTTCCAATTTCCTGCTCAATTCCTTGTCTACACCCCTCGGCATCCAAGGCTAATCATTGTAAAGTTGAAACATCTGTAAGGCTGGTAGCATAGCACCTAAGGCACTTGACTGCTAACCAGAAGGCTG
>NW_006921592.1:11886399-11886971 GCF_000298275.1 Orycteropus afer afer | reverse complement strand
AAGTACTGACACATGCTACAATGTGGATGAACTTTGGAAACATCATGCTGAGTGAAATAAGTCAGTCACAAATATGCTGTATGGTCCCATGAATATCTGGAGACCAAATATACGGAGACCAAATTTTTAGTAATTACCAAGGTTGGAAGGGAGGAAGAAATAAGGAGTCATTTTGGGGGGCACTGAGTTTCCGTTAATGTGATGGAATAATTTGAAATGGATAATGGATATGGTTGCTCAACATGATGAATGTAATCAATGTCTCTGAATTGTACATGTAAAAAATGTTAGTTTGATAAGTATATTTTATATTCATATTTACCACTTCATTCATTCATTCATTCCTTTTAGAGTTGCTATTGGAGAGGTTGATGTGAGTTGAGTCAAACATCCACTTATTACTAAATGAAATGTCCTTGCATTGTTTTTGACAAGGGACTGACATGATCCAATTTTCATCACATATGGCTTCTGTGTGGAGACTCCATGGGAAAAAGCAACTCTAAAACCAGAGAAAAGATTTAGAGAGGCATTTAATAATCTGAGAAATAAATGACGGTGGCATAGAGTAA
>NW_006921592.1:11880750-11886154 GCF_000298275.1 Orycteropus afer afer | reverse complement strand
CTACGGAAGTAGGATTGCCCAACCTTCCTTCCGAGGATTGGCTGGTGGGTTTGAACCGCCAGCCGTCTGGTTAGCAGGCAAGTGTCTTAGCCACTTTATCTATAGCATTCTTCAAATATCTGAACTCATTTCTAATAGTATTCTTAAGGATTCAGTCATTCCTTTTACAAAGTTTACTGCTAATATCAATTCTTTTAAATTCATCTCTGATTAAGTTCTATTTTTCCTTTGTTAACATTTTTTTTCTCACACCTGAGCTCCTAAGAGTGTCCTTCATTCAGTGTTTTACCTTTGGTTCAGCATATTTTCTGTGCTAAACATTTTCTAGGCCATGCAGATAAAATGAGAAATTATACATGGTTGCTAACCTCAATAAATCATGTTGTTGCTGTTGGTATGTTCCATCAAGTCAGCTTTGGCTTATAGCAACCCTGTGTGACAGAGTTAAACTGCCCTATAGGGTTTTCTAGGCTGCAATGTTTATCAGAGCAGACTACCAGATTTTCCTCCTGTGGAGCCACAGGGTGGGGTCAACCTGCCAACTTTTTAGTTAGTAGTAGCCAACCACTTAACCACTGTGCCACCAGGATACCTTTTCAATAAGTCATAGTCTAGTGGAAAAGATAGACTTTATAGGAAGCACCTTTAAATGCTTACCAATACATGTACTAAAGATATAGAAACACATTCTAGAAATTCCAAAAACTCCCCTTCATGTAAAAAGGGATTTTTGATCTGAATCTTAAAGGATAAGTAAATGTTTGACATGCAAAGAACATATAGAAGTCATAGCGGTAAGAGAGAACAGCAAATGTGACTACCGAAATAACATGACATGATGAGATTTGTCTAGGAAAATAGCTTCTGCAGTCACATTCTTTACTTCGCTGCCTCTTGCTTTTCTTCCTCATCAGTATCATTGGGGATTACAGCATGGTTTTCTTTTGTGTCATTAGAGCCTGTCTCTTTAGTATCTTCTCTTTTGGAGAAGAACTAGTAGAAACAATGGAATATAATTTATCCTAAGCTTGTTTCACTACTGACAAGAGTGACTTCTGTGGAATCATGCAGATGTGTCCTCACTGAGTTGATCTATGTAGGCTCTGGGTTGAGTCACCATAAATTTGGCAGTGGGTCATCAAGACAACTCATCATTTCTGAAAAATTCTGCTCTTTGCTCACCAATTCCTAAAATCACTTCAAGAGACAATTACAGCAACACAAAGAACTAAATATACTAACATGAATCACACATCCCCAGGCATTATATATAACATCAGAAAAAAATTAATTTTTGCTTTCATCACTATTTACTTGCAAGCAAAATCCTCTGTGGTCCTCTCTGGTCCTCCCTTCTCATTAAAAAAGAAAACAAAAACAAAACTTTCTCAAGAGCCCACTGTTGTCAAGTCGATTCAACCCTATATCGACCTTATAGGACAGAGTAGAACTGCCCCTTATGGTTTCCAAGGCTGTAAGTCTTTACAGAAGCAGACTGCTATATCTTCCTCCCGCAGAGTGGCTGATGGGTTCAAATCACTGAACTTTAGGTTAGCAGTCAAGTGCTTAACCACTGCACCACAGGGTTCCTTTCTCAGGATGATGAAAAAAAATTGCAAATAGGTATATTGGTGATGCTTGCACAACATGGGGAACATAATGTCACTGAATTGTACATGTAAAAATGATTGAAATGGGAAAAAGGATTTTAATATATTTTGTTTATACTGCTAACCTGAAGGTCACTGATTTGAACCTATCAGTCACTTTGCAGGAGGAAAATATGGCAGTCTTTTTCTGTAAAGACTTATAGCCTTAGAAATCCTGTAGGGAAGTCTAGTCTGTCCTATAAATTCAAAGATAAATATAGGATTGAATCAACTGGACGAAATGTGTTCTTGATATGTATATACATATATTCTTTTAAAGGCCATCTTAAGAATAGATTTGATGCATTGAACACTGTGACTGAAGATCAAATGAGTTGTGAAAGGACATCATACATGAAGAAGCCTGCAGTATAGATTACACCTCAACATAAGGAAAACAAAAATCCTCATAACTAGACCAAATAAGCAACATCATGATAAACAGAAAGACTGAAGTTATCAAGCATTTCATTCTACTTGGATCCACAATCAATGCCCACAGAAGCAGTAGTCAAGAAATCAAACCACATATTGCATTGGGTAAATCTGCTGCAAAAGACCTCTTTTAAAGTGTTAAAAAAAAGCAACGATGTCACTTTGAGAGCTAAGATGTGCCTGACACAAGCCAAGATATTTTTAGTCACCTCATATGCATGTCAAAACTATACAATGAATAAGAAAGATAGAAGAAGAATTGATGCCTTTGAATTATGATGTTTGCAAAGAATATTGAATAGACCATGGATTGCCAGAAGGATAAAAACAATCTGTCTGGGATGAAGTACAGCCGGAATGCCCCTTAGAAGCAAGGATGGCAATACCTTGTGTCATGTACTTTGGGCATGTTATCAGGAGGGACTGGTTCCTGGAAAAGGACATCAAGCTTGGTAAAGTAGAAAGTTGGCAAAAAAGAGGAAGGTCCTCAACAAGATAGATTGACATAGTTAGTGGCTGCAACAATTGTCTCACACATGGCAAAGACTGAGAATGGTGCAATATCTGGCAGTGTTTCATTCCTTTGCACATAGGGTTGCTATGAGTTGGAACCAACTCAACAGCACCTAACAACAATAGCAATAGCTAGATATAGATACAGATTAGATAAATAGATAGATCACAATAAACGCACCCACTTTGATCATCATCAACCCCTAATCTAAAAAAATAAATGTGACATCTACCCAGAATAGGAGTCTAAATCTTCCTGCTAAGGCTAATTTACTGATTATGTTTTGTTCTTTTTTTTTTTTTTTTTTCAATTTTCCCCAGAGCCTGACCCATTGTTTATTATTAAGATATGTTTACCAGTTCACACTGGTTTTATAGCATTTTTTTAAGTAATTTTCCAATGGGCAATTATGAGTCAACAGGAATCTTAGAAAAATCTTGGTGAAGTTCATTGTTTAGGAAGCTAAATACCATAATTTTCAGATCCCTATGGCGTAGTGCCTAAAGCATTTGACTGCTAACCAGAAGTCTGGCAGTTCAAATCCACCAGCCACTCCTCTGAAGGAAGATTGGGCAATCTACTACCATAGTGATACCGCCTCAGAAACCCAAGTAGGGGTTGCTATGAGTCGTATCCAACTCGACAGCAGTGAATTGAGAATGTTATGGATTGAATTATGTCCCCCTAAAATGTCTTGGAAATCATAATCTCCATGTCTGTGGTTAGTTCCATTTGGGAATGGATTGTCTTTGTTACATTAATGGAGCAAGACTAGTATTGGGTATATCTTGATTCAATCTCTTTGGAGATACAAAAGAGATTAAACAAGCAACAAAGCACAGGGGGGAAGAGAGATGCCAAGCCACATGAAGATTACCCAAGAGCGGAAGCTCAGAAGAGACAAGGACCTTCCACCAGAGCCAACGGATAGAAAAAGGCTTCCTCTAGAGCCAACTCCCTGAATTCAGACTTCTAGTCTCCTACAAGTGAGGAGCTCTGGTCGTTTAGTTCCTAAGGCACTTGACTGCTAATGAGATTGGAAGATGGGGCAATCTACTTCCACAGTGATACTGCCTTGGAAACCCAAGGAGAGGTCGCTAAGAGTCGGGTCTGACTCAACAGCACATAACAACAACAACACAGTGTGGGAAAAATGAATTTCTGTTTGTTAAAGCCATTCACTTTCAAATGAGAAGCTTTTACCCAGGGATAAAACTCAAAAGGCAGGAAGGAATGAGAAAGAAGGACTAATGGAAATGGGAAACAGAGGGAGAAAGTGGGAAATGTGATGTTACATTGTGGGGATTGCAATGAATGTCACAAAACAAAATGTGTATGATATGTTTTGTTCTTAACGGGCCTTGAACTTCTAAAGTCCTCACTCTATATAATTTTCCAGCATTTCTCCTTCATATTCCAAAACATTTGTTGTGGAGAAAAACACCACACAGAAATGCTTGCTCCCTCTTCATCTTCTGCTAACTCAGAACTCTTAATTCTCCCATCTCCACTTTCCCAATATCAGAAAACATGGATTTCTTAGAAGTACACATTGAGAGAATACTCCTTAATGAGACCAGCAGCCCATCAGCAACTATCTCCAGGGAAACCCACAAACACACACCTACCCCAATCATCATTCTCATTAGCTAAGATGGACAAAACAAGGACTAAGAGAGGAGAAGGGTTGAGAGCAGTTCTCTGCCCCCGACACAAAAAGACTGGTTTTCTAAAGCTTAAAAGAGTCCCTATTGAAGCTGTCATCCCCAGATTACAGCCAGCAGTTCCAGGAGCACCACGGGATAGACAGAAAATCTGCAGGCTGTCTCCCGACAGGTTCCCTGGGAATAGCACGCTGCCTGTCAGCAGGCATCCCTGCCCACAGCGCAGAAGCAGCTGGGTGGTTGCAGCTACATACTGCCTGACAGCACCCTCTCCAGAGGCTCTGTATTATTACAGTCGACCCGTCTCCTGATGTTGAATTAACTTGTTCTGACTGTGTGACAGTTCTGACGACTACACAGTTTGAGGCAAGGAGCCTGGGTCACAGGCTGCTACATGCATGGGCTGTCACTAACTGTACCGCTAAAACCAGACAAAACCTTGTCAGGGGAGATAAACTCCTCTGGAGACAGAGGTAAGTGACTCAACTCATGGCCCTTTTGTGAGGTTTTGTTCAGTTCAAGGACAGTATTAGCTGACAAGAGGACTTGATGTTTCAGGGAGACATAATCAACACCGGAGAGAGGGAGAAGGCAGCAGAAAGACAAAAGCACGGCCGGGCAAATGCAAAATGCTCAAGGAGACAGGCTGTTGGGAAGTGACAAAGGAAAGAGGAGAGTGCCATTGGTTGTGAAAATCAATGATATAAACTCCCAAATCACACCTATTTTGCAGTAATAAAACCTTTAGCAAGAAACTATAGCAATCAACCTTGGTTTTAGGAAGCACAGTATCTACTGTGTGTTTGACACTGTGCTAGGTATTATCAAGCCTTCAAAAACATAACACATGACCCCTAACCTTAGCCACTTTGTAATGCAGCTGTTGAGGTTAGACTTGTTTTTGAAGAAAAAAAAAGAAAAAGACGAAGAAGGGTATAAACATAATTCTGTTTTCCCAGGCTTATGGTACAAGTTGCTTGCTGAAAGTGAGGATGTTGACATATAATCCGTACTGACTTAAGGCACCTACTGATGAAGGTTGAAGAATATAGTCTGCAGTATGGATTACATCTCAACATAAAGAAAACAAAAATCCTCACAACTGGACCAATGAGCAGCATCACAATAAATGGAGAGAAGAT
>NW_006921592.1:11870816-11880210 GCF_000298275.1 Orycteropus afer afer | reverse complement strand
TTGGGCTCAAGTATAGCAGGGATTGTGGGGCTGGCGCGGGATCGGGCAGTGTTTCGTTCTGCTGTGCATGGGGTCGCTATGAATCGGAAACGACTCGACGGCACTTAACAACAACAACAACATGGTACAAGTTGTTAACAGGTTCAGCTTCTCTAACTGAAAGCTTAGAAGTTCAAGTCCACCAAGAGGTGCCGTGGAAGGAAGGCCTAGTGATCTCCTTCAAAATGCCAGCTATTAAAAACCCTAGGGAGCAAAGATCTACTCTGACACACATGGGGTCATAGGGAGGAAGAATCGACTCAAGGACAAATGGTTAATGCCAGAGGGAATTTGAAAATCTAGATCAAGCCCTAGAGCAAGAAAGAATCAAAGAGAGGGGCACAGCAGGGAGAATCACAGGGAAGTTACTTCATAGCTTTCTGGAAAGTTCTTTCACTCTCTTTGGGTTGCCATGAGAGATCAGGAGTCTAGCTGCTCTTGCTTCTCTTCCTGGTGCCTAAGGCAAGGCCCCTCTCCTCCCAAGTTAATGGTCAGATTGAACACTTTTTGTCCAATCATATACCAAAAACCCACTGCAATTCCAACTCATGGTGACCTTCTAGGGCAGAGTAGAACTGTCCCATGGGGTTTCCATGACTGTAAATCCTTACACAAGTGCAGAGAAGCTGGTGAGTTTGAATCACTAACCTTTTGGTTAACAGTCAAATGCTTTAACCACTATATCACCAGAGCTCCTCCTACAATCATAAGGTCATGCTAATTAACTTACTCTTCCTCCTGGAAGTAACCAGACTCAGAGAACCTGACAACTTTGTTAAACCACAGGTTTCTTCATTCCTCTCCTACCCATCCTAACCATATGTAAATTAAACGATAAGAACAACCTGAAAACTTATCCCATGGCTCCACCAATTAAAGAGAAAAGATTTGAAGTTGTAAATATTGACCCTGAAGCCTACTTATTAACTGCGTGACTTTAGTCAATTTACTTAATATCTCCTAGTTTCCATTTTCTTAACTACAAATGTTGATACAAGAAATAAAAAGAGAAATTATATCAGACGCGTGGGGTCTGGTATTTGATAGGTGATTAATGGTTGGATAATTGGGCAGTGGGGAACTGATTAATAGTTGATTGGTTTCTTTTTGTTTGGTTTAATGCTCTAATGTTGTTGTTGTTATGTGTAATCGAGTTGGACCCTACTCATAGCGACCCCTCCTTAGGTTTCCGAGGCAGTATCACTACGGAAGTAGATTGCCCCATCTTCCTTCCAAGGAGTGGCTGGCAGGTTTGAACCACCAGCCTTCTGGTTAGCAGACAAGTGCCTTTCAGAGTCAATTTTTCTGTACAGTCTCTAAATGCTTAGTCAGCATATCCTTTTCTAATTTAATTTCCACACCCATCCTTTGAGGCAGAGTCAGGAAATGCATCATTAAAAGGCAGTATCTTGATCTGAGTCTTAGAGTGCGAAGAATCTTGGGAGAGAGGAGAGAAGAATGGGCAATGGAAATAGACATGATCTGTTCCTTTGAAAGGGAAGAAATTCACTTTATAAGAACGGGAAGTGAGTATGCGACATTTGTACTTTCTGTGGGTTACTTGTTACTATTCATAAGTATTTGGAATAACTGGATGGATCATATCTATTTTTCTTTCCCTCCAATTTCCTCTAATGTGCTTAAGCATTTATATGGCATGTGTCTATAATTAGCAGAATAACAAGTGATATTAAATCTGGGATAAATTTCCAATAGCAGAATCCAGTAAGACATCAAAAACATTAGCATTCTCTTTACTTAGTCAGCCTCTTAACTACCTCAGGAAAAAAGGATGAAAAGGTTCATTATGTCTCTTTCTAGACATGACCTCTCCTTTACTGTCATTTACTACCCTGAACATACCCTTTTCCTGACACTATAGAAATTCAGAAAGTTTTATTTTTTCAGGGAAGTTTAGAATCATTTTTTCAAGGACAGAAAAGAAGCTTGATAGCCCTCTGTTCCAACTCCTTTTATTTCAGGTAAGAACTCTGAAGCTCTGGGAATTGGTGTGACAGATTGGGGATCACAGCCATTGCTTCCAATGCCTAGTCCAGCGGACATTCTTACCTATAGTAATCATGCACACAGATTGTCCAGGAGAGCCCTGATTTCAAAGTTGCTTTCTCCCATCATTACTCTAAGACTACTTATTATCTGTTAGGCTTTGTTGTTATTAAGTGCTCTTGACCCCAAGGTACCCTACGCACAACAGAATGAAACATTGTCCAGTCCTGTGACATACTCAAAATCATTGCTGCTTGAGCCCACTGTTGTAGTCATTGTATTTAATCTATCTCTAGAGGGACTTCCTTTTTTTCATTGCTCTTCTACTTTACCAAGAATGATGTCCTCTTCCAGGGATTGGTCCTTCCTGATCACAGGTGCAAAGTACGTGAGATGAAGTCTCACCATCCTCATATCTAAAGAGTCCTCTGGCTGTACTTCTTCCAGGACAGATTTGTTCATTCTTCTGGAAGTCCCTGGTCTATTCAAAACCATAATTCAAAGGCATCAATTCCTCTTCAGTCTTCCTTATTCACTGTCCTGCATTTGCATACATATGAGATGACTGAAAATACATGACATGGATCAGGCACACTTAGTCCTCAAAGTGACATCTTTGCTTTTTAACACTTTTAAGAGGTCTCTTGCAGCAGGTTTCCCCTGTGCAATATGTGGTTTGATTTCTTGACTACTGCTTCCATGGACATTGATTGTGGATCCAAGTAAAATTAAATGTTTGACAATTTTGATCTTTACTCTGTATGTCATGATGTTGCTTGTTGGTCCAGTCATGAGGATCCTTGTTTTCTTTATGTTGACATATAATCCATACTGCAGGCTATAGTCTTTGATCTTCATCAGTAAGTACTTCAGGTCTTCACTTTCAGTTAGGCTTTGGGCCCTGATTTTTGGATCAGAAGATATTGTCACCACAATTATACTATGCTTTCTCTAATTGAGGGCAAGACTTTTTCTAGCTCTCATCCTCTTGTGGCAATCTCATCCAGGCCAGTGGCTTCAATGGCCACATCTGGATGGATGATCCCCAAGTCAAGTAAAAAAATGTCGTTGAAATTTAGGATGAGAATTTGCCTTACAGGTCAATTAATCAACTCCCTCATTTTACTGCTAATGAAGAAATTGAGACTAAATCATGCCCAAATTGACAGCTCACAAGAGGTTGAGTCAGAATATTACATAGGTATCCAAAAAATATAATAAGAGCATAAAGCAGTTGGTCAAAATACTCAGTTGCTAATTCAGCACAATTATGTGCCTAAATATTGCAAGAACTTCATCTCGAAAAAAAAACTCACTGCCATCGAGTTGGTTCCAACACATAGTGACCCCTCCTTGGGTTTCTGAGTCAGTATCTCTATGGAAGTAGATTGCCCAGTCTTCCTTCTGAGGAGTGGCTGATGGGTTTGAACTGTGAGCCTTCTGGTTAGTAGTCAAATGTCTTAGGCACTATGTCACCAGAGTTTCCAAGAACTTCATAAGAAGCATTACAAACAAATTGTTGTTTGTTGTCAAGTTGATTCTAACTTACAGCAACCCTCTGGTAGCATAGTGCCTAAGGCACTTGACTGCTCACCAGAAGGCTGGCGGTTCAAACCCACCAGCCACTCCTCGGAAGGAAGGTTGGGCAATCCTACTTCCGTAGTGATACTGCCTCGGAAACCCAAGGAGGGGTCGCTATGAGTCAGGGCCGACTTGACGACAAACAACAACAACAACAACATGTGTACAGAGAAGAATTGTTCCTTAGGGTTTTCAAGGCTGTGACTTTTTGGAGGTAGATTGCCAAGTCTGTCTTCTGAGGTACTTCTGATGGTTTTGAACTGCCAATCTTTTCGTTAGTAGTGGTAAACTTAATTCTTTGTGACACCCAGGGACTCCTTACTAACAATTATGCACATACAAAACAATGGTAATGATTAAGACCTGCATTTGCCCAGGATTCCTTACTATAGCAATATTTACTGGACTATATCATCACAGAAAATGATTGCTCTGAACACCTACCTGGAAAAAAAGAACCATGAAAACATTTACTAGAATTAATATAATAAAAGGAACACCTTTGGATGAAATGCAAATAAGGCTACATTTTATTAGCACTTAAAAGTCAATTATTATTTCATGCCAAAAGTTATATTGGCAGGCTTTTAGCAAAAAACCTACACAATTTTAGATCTAAGATCACTTGGAGAGCCTTCTCAAGCTGTTAGAGGCCAGCATACCACATTGTAAGAACAATTGTCCTAAACAATTAAGAAGGAATGCAATAATTTTTTCCCCATATATCTGTGCCATTAAAGAACACCATTGTTTAAAAGGAAGACTTGTTTATAAATTAAGGGTGCCAGGCAATGGAAAAGTGTGGGTTTTGTCATCACATTGCCTCCCCCCACATCCCAAAGGATGGTCTGATAACTGGGCTTTTTACCTGTTTGTACAAAATAGCTGAATTACTACAACAACCTTCTCATTAAGCTCCATGACTCACAATTCTTGCCCTCCTAATCCACCCTACATTGTACTGAACCATTCTGCCTGAAACATCATGTTAATTATGTCAGCCCCTGCTCAAAATCCTCAGTGACTCAAGGTCACAGAAAGCCAGAGCTAGGAAGTATTATTTGGGCAGAACACAATTCCTGTATTCCTGGCCTTCTGGGGACCTAGGATCACAGGAATACAAAAAACAACTTGGAAAATTTGGTTACCCTTTAAAATAAATAAATTGTGTGTGTGTGTGTGTGTGTGTGTGTATACACATACATATATATATGTCAAACCCATTGCCATCTAGTTACTTACAACACATAGCGACTTTTCATTTCCAAGGCTCTAAATCTTTATAGAAGTAGATTGCCCCATCTTCCTCCTGCAGAGCAGCTGGTCAGTTTGAACTACTGACCTTCTAGTTAGCAGCCAAATGTATTACCCACTACACCACCAGAGTGTATACATACATAGAGAGAAAGAGAGAGAGTTGACTCTGACTCATGGAAACCCATGTATTTCAGAGTAGAACTATGCTCCTTACGGTTTTCAATGGCTGTGATCTTTCAGAAGCAGATTGTTGGGACTTTCTTCCAAGGAGCCTCTGGGTGGATTTGAACCCCCAACTTTTCAGTTAGTAGCCAAGCCCTTTACCATTTGCACTACCCAGGGACTCCATTTATTATCCTAGTGATGCCAAAAAGCTAAAGGGACTGTAGGTAGATTTCTTTTATGTCTCAATTTGCTGGGTGTAATCTAGTTTGTGCCTGTTACCACAGCTAATACCATCACCCTTCACTCTCAAAAGTATCTTGGTTTTGGATAATATATTTTATTATAACCCTAATTGTTGACATTGTAATATCATAAGCCTGATGCCAACACAAACTATTTTTACTAAAAGTTACAGAGGCCACAAAGAAGCCCTCAGTTCATCTTGTCGTGGTCTTCTAATCACGTCCTCCACCTATTGTTGCATCTCAGGCACGACAGGGAGATTAGCAGAATAAATCAGCAGCCTGATGCAAACTCTACCCTCTGTCCTGAGGTTCCTTCCCATCTTTTCCTTGTGTTCTCTTGGGATCCGTAGTTCTCCATACAACAGCACAAGCATTTAGGCTTTACTAGACATCCTGATGTGTGGATGTCCCCTGCATGTCTGTTGTCACTAGGTCACCAATTAAAGACCCAGAATTATACCAATTCCATGAATTAACCAGGATAGTGGTGCAAAGCTTTCAACATAAAGTTGTCACCAGGTTGTTGGGTTGTTGTTAGTAAGCTCTGATTCATGGTGACCTGATGTAAAACAGAACAGTATGTTGCCTGGTCCTGCGTCATCTTCATAATCGGTGTGCTCAAGCCCATTGTTTCATCCATTGTACAATGCCTTCCTACCTAGGAGCCTCATCTTCCAGCATTTTATGGGACAATATTCTGTTGTGATCAATAAGGTTTTTATTGGCTAATTTTTGAAAGTAGACAGCCAGGCCTTTCTTCTTAGTGTGTCTTAGTCTGCCAGGTCTGCTGAAATCTGTCCACTGTGGGTGACCAAGATGACATTTGAAATACTGGCACTATACCCACCAGCCACTCCTCGGAAGGAAGGTTGGGCAATCCTACTTCCGTAGTGATACTGCCTCGGAAACCCAAGGAGGGGTCGCTATGAGTCGGGGCCGACTCGACGGCAAACAACAACAACAACAACAACATAGCTTCCAGCATCATAGCAACACGTAAGTCACCACAGTGTAACAAATTGATAGACAGCTCTCTGTTACCAACGATCTGTCACCAGGAGACCCCCATATATAAATTAAAAAAAAAAAAAATTAATGTAGAGTAGATTTAACTTTGTGTAATCCTAGAATGTTTACCACTCTAAATCCTTGATGCTTAAATGAAGGACCTCAAATATTGTCCCTGTCCATTTCTATTAAAGTTGCTCTAACAAAAAAGAATTTAAACTATTGTATCAAATCCCCTTTATTTGGAAAATAAATTTTCATACATATTCTCTTCCAATCTTTAACATATGCATAACATCTCACAGTCTGCATTACAGTAAACATATAATTTTATATCATGCTTTGATCAAAACAACTTTTCCAAGTTGCTACATAGAGTTGCCAATTATACTTGTAGGAACTTCACATTATTTTTTGAATGAACATATTACAATTTAGTCAGCCATTTCCCTTATCTTAATTAATTTCCTTCTATTTTCTACTGATTTGAGGCATTTTTCTAAGCACTGAGAATAGTAAAATAAATGCTTTTACTAA
The DNA here is from genome assembly GCF_000298275.1 of Orycteropus afer afer. Lineage (NCBI taxonomy): Eukaryota > Metazoa > Chordata > Mammalia > Tubulidentata > Orycteropodidae > Orycteropus > Orycteropus afer. The sequence goes on along the minus strand of NW_006921592.1, from coordinate 11,873,371 downwards.
GTGAAGGCATTCTGGTGGTGCAGTGGTTAAAGCATTTGGCTGCTGACCAAAAGGTTGACAGTTTGAACCTACCAGCTACTCCATGAGAGAAAGATTGGGCAGTCTGATTCCATTAAGATTTAGAGTCTTGGAAACCCTATGGGGCAATTTTACTCTATCTTATAGGGTCACTATGAGTTGGAATCTACTCAATAGCTGTGGATTTGTTTTCTTTTCACTAAGTGGAAAAAAAAATCACTCTTTTTGAATCTCAAATGCAAATTCTTGAGACATATTTGAACACCTCTAGTACTGCCAGAAGAATGGAAATTGTTCTGGTTACCTAGTGCCGCTCTGACAAGAAATATATACCACAAATGGATGGTCTTAACAAACAGAGTTTATTCTTACAGTTTGGAGGCTTTAAGTCCAAGTTCAAAGTGTCAGACTCTAGGGGCTGAGTATAAGCCCCTCAACTTTCGGGTCTAGCTCTGCCTCCTGCTCCCGGCACACTGAAGCTAAAAGCATTTCTTCACTCAGACAGTTGCTGGCTGCTGAGGCTGAGAAGCCCCAAGGTTGACAAGTAAAAAGGCACAGTCCCGATGTTACCAAACACCACAGCAGGCCATTAACTTAAGTCCATTGTAAGTCCCAAGGTCTTCAGAGCATAGCAGGCTGCTGAGCGATGACAATGCTACATGCAGGTTCCAAGCATGCCATAGGCTAGAGGCCATTCCAAAAGCTTCTCCTTATATACGGGAAGCAGACCACATACCAAAGGCAGCTACTCGGCTGCTCACAGTAGATTCCACCATGGAGTTGATTGCCAGTCTCCTCGTGGGGAATGAGTACCACCAGCTGCCCAGCCACTCAACCAGGCCCAGCCAAGTTGACATACAACATAACCACCATAGAAATATGCACCTTGGAAGAAGTACAGCCAGAATACTTCTTGGAAGCAAGGATAGTAAGACTTCAACTCACATACTTCAGGAATGTTATCAGGAGGGACCAGCATCTGCAGAAGGACATCAAGATTGGTAAAATAGAGGGTCAGTGGGAAAGGGAAGACCTTCAACAAGATGGACTGACAGTGTCTGCAACAATGGACTCAAACATAGCAGCAACTGTGTGACACAGGACCAGTCAGTGTTTCATTCTGTTGTACACAAGGTTTTATTAGTCAGAACTGACTGGACGGTACCAAAGAACAATCATACCTTCTTCACTTATTAGACTCAATCTTGGGGAAAATAAAAAGAAGCAGGATTGGAAACAGATGGAGAAGTGAGAAGAAAATGAAGAAGAAGGAAGAGGAAAAAGGGGAAGGGAGAAGAAGATGGAATAGAGAGAAAAGAGGGAGGGAAGAACTTATAATTACAAAAATAAATGGAGGGTCTTACTGCTGCTCTGACATTTGCTTCATGTAAATGATAGAAATACCATACCAATTCATTTGAATACATGCCAAGTCTCTCCATGAATTATAATAAATGTCAGCATCATTCTAATATTTAAAAACAAAAGCTATCTACAATTCAGACATGACCCATGTCCTATTGTCTACTTCATCATGTAAAATATCCATTGCCTGGCCTTTAAGGCCTTATACGCTCCAGCCCACACAGCCAAACCAATTTTTCTCCACACTCCTTACTGGGAAACAAACACAGTGGAATGCAGTTTCAATAATGGAGGAGTAGTTTGTATCAGAATAAATCTCCCACAAATAAAAATGATATCTCTGGACAAAAATTTTAAAAATAAAAAACTATTTGAGGGCACTAGAGAATGATTAAAAGTGTGTATAGATTGGAGGGTACTACACCCTTGAAAAAAAAAGAGAATTGCACTGCTTGAGATTGTTACTTTTATCATTTTTTTCTTAAGGGAATTCCCCAGTCCAAGTGATGCTGGGTGGCTGCAATATGAGAAGAAATGGAGTCTCACTGGCTCGGTATGTCAGAGGACAGAGGATGGGACCACCAGAGTGACTGGAAATTAAGAAAGGCAATCTAGGAAAGGAAAGAACCCCAAGATCTATTTATAAACTCCCCTAAAATCTTGACTGACTTTTACATTGCATCTGCACAATGAAGACTCCAATGAGCCTGGCAGAAAGAATGAACTGGAAGATTAGAAGAGTTAAGAAGAAATTTCTGCTGCTGCCCACTGCAGAGTAGAAAGAGTTTGAAATTTGAGGGCTTCCAAGTTAAAAGGTTTGGGGCTTTTCATTGAAACCCAAGAAAAGCCATGTTTTAGGATTGAAGAGTATGTCTCTGAATTAAGTATTTGTTCTACTAATATTAAGGAAAAAATCAAAATGGGCATATCTTAATAAAACCAAGTCTCCACAAGTTTGAGCACATCATGGAAGAACAGAAGCTTATATTATTCTGTATTTAATTCAGATAAAAGAATCCAGAGTTTCTATAAAGGATAGTCCACAATGTCAAGTGCAGGCAGGCCCTAAGTTATGAACAACTTACATAACCCTTAGTTATGAACTAACCTTCATAAAGCCTATTATATTAAAAAATTCAAGGTGCAGTCAATGGTTTGTAATAACAAATGGA
>NW_006921592.1:11863840-11867356 GCF_000298275.1 Orycteropus afer afer | reverse complement strand
GCATAGTCAATAAAACACAAGTAAACATCTTTCTGGTATTCTTTGCCTTGAGCCAAGATCCATCTGACAACAGCTATGATATCCCTTGTTCCATTTGCTTTAGCTACTCTCTATTCAAGAGCATGTTTTTTGAGTCTCTTCTGGCATCTATTTTGGTCTTTTCTTTCATTCTTGCCTTTTTAGTGACCTTTTGCTCTTTTCATGGATGATGTTCTTGATGTCATCCCACAATCCCTCTAGTTTTCAGTCACTGGTGTTCAATGCATCCAATCTATTCTTCATATGGTCTCTAAATTCAGGTGGGATATAATTGAGGTCATATTTTGTTTTAATTACCCTCAGCTTCAACATGAACTTGCATATGAGCAATTAATGGTGCGTTCATTCCACAGTCAGCTCCTGGCCTTTTTTTTTTTTTTTTTTTTTTGGCTGAATGGGATCGCCATGAGTCAGAATTGACTCAACAGCAACAAATAACAACAAGAAATGTGGAAGGAAGATATATAAATTTACATGTAATGCAATCTATGGTCTAACTTCTACCCTGGAACTCCATGTCTAGGGAAAACTGCAAGAATAAATTTAACTTGTAACCAAAAAAAGGAAAAAAAAATCAAAGTATAAGAAAAAAACAAGGATGTTAACAGAAATAAATGAAATAGAATACAAATAATAGGGTAAATTTAAAAGTCAAACTTGGCTCTTCAAAAAAGAATTTTTAAAATTAACAAATACAAATTACCAAACTCAAGAATGCAAGTGAGGATGTATCATATAGAATATACAGATGTTAAAAGAATAACAAAGTGTTCTGGTTACCTAATGCCACTCTGAAAAGAAAATACCACAAATGGGATGGCCTTAACAAACAGGAGTTTATTCTTAGAATTTGGAGGTTTTAAGTCCAAGTTCAAAGTGCCAGGCTCTAGGGGCTGGGTGAAAGCCCCTCAACCTTGGGGGTCCAGCTCTGCCTCCTGTTCCTGGCCCACTGGAGCTAGAGGTATTTCTTCACTCTGACAGCTGTTGGCTGCTGAGTCTGAGAAGCTCCAAAGTTGACAAGTAAAAAGGCACAGTTCTGATGTTACCAATCCACACGGCAGGCCATTAACTTAAGTCCACTGTATGTGCCAAGGTCAGCAGAGCATAGCAGGCTGCTGAGCAATGACATGGCTACATGCAGGGTCCAAGTATGCCAAAGGCTAGAGACTATTCCCAAGGCTTCTCCTTATGTACAGGAAGCAGACCATATCCTAAAGGTAGCTACTCAGCTGCTTGTGGTAGATCCCACCATGGAGTTGATTACCAGTCTCATCATGGAGAATAACTACCACCAGTTGCCCAGCCACTCAACCTGGCCCAGCCAAGCTGACACAAAAACATAACCATCACACAAAGACATACTAATAAATTAATGAATTCAACAACTTAGATGAAATGAACAAATTATCTGAAAAACATAACTTACCAAAACTGACCCAAGAAGAAATAGAAAATTTGAATAGTCATATATCAATTAAACAGATTAAATTAATTATCAAAAGCTTTCCTACCAAGAAACATAGTTTCACTGAACATTTGAGGAAAACATATTAATATTACACATACTGATTCAAAAAATAGAGATGGAAGGAATATTCCCAAATTTACATTATGAAACATCATACATCTTATAACAAATATTGCCAGTTTAAAAGAAATAGAGACCAATGTTCTTCGTGAATAAATGCACAGAAATTATTTACAATATATTAGCAAACTGAATCAAGCAATACATAAAAATGATCATTTATCTTTGCTACATGTTGTTTATCCCAGGAATTCAAGGTTGATGTTGCATTTGAAAACCAAGCAATATAATTCACCGTATTAACAGAATAAAGGAGAAAAACTATCATAGAAAAGCTGTGATGATCTTGATAGAAGCAGAAAAATCATTTTAAAAATTTAATCCTAATTTATATTTAAAATAGAGTTCAGACATGGACTCACCCATGTAGAGTTAAATGATTTTTGACAAAGTTGTTAGGTTAATTTAATGGGAGAGTGTCAATCATTTCAACAAATGAGGTTAGAACAACTAGATATCTACATGGGGGAATAAAATGAACCTCACCACTTGCCTCATATCATAAACAAAAAATGACTTTTAGATCTATAGTAGACTCATAATAGCTGAAACTATGACACTTCTAAAGGAAAACATAGAAGATTCTCTTTATAACTTGGAGTAGGTAAAATTTTCTTAATAAGAAAACACAGTCACACACAAAGAAAAAACACTTATCATAAAAGAAAAATATTACAGGTTGATCATTACCAAAATTAAAACCTTTTTCTCTTCCAAAGACACCTTTAAGAAAATGTCAAGCTCAGACTAAAAGAATTCATTTGTAATACATTTATCTTACAATGACCTTGTTTCCATTATATACAAGGAATTCCTATAAGTTAATAATAATAATAAAAAAATTTCACAACAGATGATACACCAATAAACAGTAAGCACATGAATCAGTGCTAAACATCATAAGTTATCAAGAAAATGTGAATTAAAACTAAAATGAGTACCCTTTCACACCCACCAAAATAGTTAGAATTAAAGAGACTAATACTACCAAATATTGGCAAAAATGTGCAACTAAGAGAATGCTCAAATTTGCTGCTAAACAAAAAAAACAAATCCACTGTCATCAAGTCGATTCTGACTCACAGTGACCCTATAGGGCAAAGTAGAACTTCCCCAGAGAGTTGCCAAGGCTGTAAATCTTTATGGAAGCCTCCTCATTCCGTGGACCAGCTGGTGGGTTCGAGCTGCAGAATTTTGGTTAGCAGCCCAATGTTTAACCACTGCACCACTGGAGCTCTTTATATTTGCTGGAAGGTGTGTTAAAATGTGCAACCACTGAGGAAAAAGTTTTGACAGTTTCTCATAAAGTTAAATAACCGACACCTAATTTATAACCCATAATTCCATATCTAGATATTTATCTAGAAGTAATGAAAACGTATGTCCATAAAAATACTTATTAGAGAAATGTTTATTATTCATAATTAAAATAGCTAAAAACTGGAAACTATCCAAATGTCCTTCAACAGGAAAATGGTATATTCACACAATGGGATACTATTCAACAGTAAAAAGGAATGAACTAGTGAGACAAACAACATGTATGAATCTCAAAAACATTATGTTTTGTGAAAGAAGCTAGATACAATAGAACATATGATTCCATTTATATTAATTTTCAGAACAAGTAAAACTAATTCAAGAAAACAGAAATCAGAAAACTGAGCACCTTCTGTTTGGGGTTGGGTAATGAACAGAAGTGGTCAGGAGGGGATTTCTGAAATGATGAAAATTTTCTTTATAACCTGCAAAAAGGACAAGGAGGCCACATGTTCTGACCTCCTCTAATCCCACAAGAGGAAGACAGGATTACCAGCAGTAACCCAAGGCCTATTACTGCAAGGCCAGACATGCTGCCTCCCTCCAGCCCTTTCTTCAACTGTTCCTCC
>NW_006921592.1:11805662-11863505 GCF_000298275.1 Orycteropus afer afer | reverse complement strand
GTGGTCAAACTAGCCAATCACAGCATCAGAACTCTAAGCACCTGAGTGAGTAGGAACCTCCCAGAACATTGTATTGTTCCATGCCCAACAGAAATAACCCAGGTGGGCAACTTTAGCAATCAGGATCTCCTCAGTTGCTAATAGCAATTCCCACCTTGGAGTTTACAAAGACTTATGGGTAGAAAAGTCATACTAAGTAATTTACTATACTGCATAACCATAGTAATTACATCAGTATATATATTTATCAAAACACATCAAACTATACTCAAAATATGTATATTGTAAATTTTACCTCAATTAAAATAACTAAAAACACAAAAGCTCATCTGCACCTTGAGACTCTCGCCACCATCATTCATCTTCCAGAAATCCCCCTCCGTATCACTTCCTCCGTCCAAAACCAATTCCATACTCACTGATCTCACTGCCGTCAAGCAGATCCAACTCATAGTGAACCTTCCTTGGGTTTCTGAGGCGATCTCTCTACGGAAGCAGATAGCCCAATCCTTCCAAAAGCACCACCTGCCCCGCCTCCTTCAGAAAGCATTTCTTGATGGTGCTTGTTTTCATGGACTTCTCCCCTCTTTGAAATGTTACATGTTTTAGTCTAATCTCCCAAAAAGACAGCAAGTTTCTTGAGGTCAGGGATTGTACTTTATGCTTCTTGTGTACCCACCCACTCCTAGTCCCCATGCAAAGAAGCCCTGGTGGCACAGTGGTTAAAGCACTTGGCTGCTAACCTAAAGGTCAGCAGTTCGAACCCACCAGCCATATCACAGGATAAAGCTGTGGCAGTTACTTCCATAATAATTTATAGCCTTGGAAACATTGTGGGGTAGATCTACTCCATCCTGCTGGGTTGCTGTGAGTCAGAATCAATTCAGTGACAAAGGGTTTGGTTTTGGTTTTCTCTTCTTGCACAAAAGACAATGCTAAAAATATAACAAACAAACAAACAACAACAACAACAACAACAAAAAAAAAAACGGTTGCCAATGAGTCCGTTATAACTCATGGTGATCTCACGTGTTTCAATTGTGACCTTTTGGAAGCAAACCACCAGGCCTTTCTTCCAAGGTGCCTCTGGGTAGACCTTTCAGTGTGTTAACATTTGTGTCACCAGGGTGGTCTAAGAGCATACAGGGCATGTGATTTAATTCATTTCAACATCCCTTGGGCAAGGCACTGTGCTAAGTGTTGTGAGAAATTCTCAGATAAATGACACAGATTCCACTCTTTAGGCACACCTTCTAATGAATGAATTAAGCAGACACACGAGTCTTCATGATTCAAGGAAAATTATGAGAAAACAAGTGTCCCATGAGAATTGGGGATAGAAAATCAGTTCCAACTAGGGGGATTCAGAAGCTCCTGCTGAAAGAAGCTGAATGCAATTAAGGTCTTGAAGGAGAAAAGATAGTATTTTCCATTTACTGAGAGCTTTACTTGCCAGGCAGAGTACTAAGTACTTACATGCAACATGTCATTTGATCCTGATAAAAATCCTCTAAGATTATCCCTGTTCTTTTTCCATATTATAAATGATGAACTCGGGGCTCTGGGAGGTCACACAACAAAGTCACATGGCTAATAAGTGTACAGTAAGTAGATTCACACCTAGGGATACCTGATGCCGACACCTGAGGCCTTAGCCACTGCATTGCCTTATCTTAACAGGGAGAGAGAGAAGAGGACAAGTCACAGAAGTATTAGAGTGTTTGGAATGGTAACATGAGATAGTTTTCTAGAAAGATGAAAGTGGAGGTGCAGGAACAAATTAAGGAGGATCTTAAAGACCAGGCTGAAATGTTGGGAGTTTCTCCTCCACTTCTGAGTAAACATATTCTGGTGGAAAATTCTTTTTCCAATAGATTTTGTAAGTGAAGGGATAATTTTCTAAGAAATACTTAATGGCTGTAGTTAGGAAACTTAAAATCATGCAGTTATTCTGTTGTCTCTGAGAGAGTGTCTCTCTTTTCTTCTCACCACATTGTTGTTCTTATTGTTAGGTGCCATCAACCTGATTTTTGACTCATACTGACCCCATGTGACAGAGTAGAACTGCTCCATAGTGTTTTCCAAGCTATAATCTTTACGGAAGCAGGCTGCCAGGTCTTTAATTCACAGAGCCATTGGGTGGGTTCCAATCACCAACCTTTCAGGTACCAGCCATGCACTAAAACAGTGCATCACCAGGGCTCCTTTCTCATTACATTATGACTTGTTAAAAACGGTTGCTGTGGAGTCGATTCTGACTCTTCGTGACCCCATGTGTGGCTTGTTACATCTCTATAAATACAGCTTCAGACAGATTTTTTTCTGACAGATTCATTGTGGTTGTTGGTCCATGTCACCGAGCTATGTGGTATGGAGTAAAAAAAAAAGCAGGTAATAGTCCTACAATGTATATGTCATCATGGTGGCGTTCCATAAATAATACGAACTTGTCATTTGAAAAACAAGAAATTCATTCACATTTTAGAGGCGTACCATCAGGCTAATTCTCTCTATTCTGCCTCTTAAATTCAACCCTAACTAACTCACCCCAGTACCAGAAGATCAGAAAAATTTCCCAAAGGGACTGCCTGTTCCCTGGAGATAATGCCTCATGGTCAAACATTATCATAGGTTAACCTTCCAAGGTTGACAATTGAGTCTACCTATGAAAGATAAATTATTCTCAAGTTTAATCAAAAAGAATGTTACTGCATTCATCAAATTGATAATATTGATCAATTAATGCCCAACAAAAGATTAATCATCTGTACGTCACATACAATGCTGTGGCTGAGGGTACATCTTATTCATGCTTTAGACCAATCTTACCCTCTCTCTGTTTAGACACCAATTTGCAAAAATAATTATACTTTTTTTTTTTTAATTCCAAGCTTTGGGTACTATTGTTGACTGAAGCCCTTGAAATGTGCACTGATTACAGTGCCAATGTAATGTACATTAGCAGAGAGCTCAAGTATTATACAATAACCTTAAATCAGAGAGAGCTATAAGAGGCTAATAATGAAGATGAAGTAATGCTGAGAGTACTAACCTTTCATTCTGAACTCAAGAAATGCATTAGAAAATATGTTTTAAGAATAGGTCATAGAGAACATAAATGCAAAGTAGAAGAAAGGAAAGGAGGGAAACTCTATTGGGTGGGGGAGGAGAAATGGAGAGAGTAAGTGGGAGAGAGGCTGTACTTAAAAGGATATGCATAATTTAAAGACCAGAAAGTGAAGAGACTCCAGGACAAAAGTACCATCCATTTAGATACAGGGCAATGATTTCAACAATAACCAAGAAGATCCTGCCTGCAGTCTATATGAAGCAGCCTTTGAATTTGCGGGCACATTTATATGAAAACCTTCAGTACTGCCTTTCTATACCAAGCTCTAAGCTGCCAACCCATCCTTTCCACCATTTGTTTAATTTCCAACAGTTCACAACAACCTATGTGAAGAACTTATGATTAAATGTTTTAAAACACAACATAGCAGTATGGAAAACAAATGGGTGATGAATCATTTTGAAGAAAATATAAGAGTAGAACACTAAAATAATGCATGGGGCAATATTAGTTCATGAAAGCTATGTTTTATGATATCAATTAAATACCTGATAACCAAAACCAAACCCACTGCCATGGAGTTGAATCTGACTCATAGCGACCCCTTCTTGTGTTTCCGAGGCAGTATCACTACACAAGTAGATTGTCCAACCTTCCTTCCGTGGAGTGGCTGGTGGATTTGAACCGCCAGCGCTCTGGTTAGCAGTCACATGCTTTAGGCACTATGCTACCAGAACTCCCAAATACCTGATGGTGAACTGTAATTTTGGTTCTGGACTTCCTAGTATCCAAAACAAAAAGGGTAAACACAGTTAGTTACACCAACAGTTCTCAAACTTTTTGATCCCAGAATTCTTTGCACTTGTGAAACATATGGGGATTCAATGAGCTTTTGTTTATGTGGATTATATCCAGCAATACTCATTGTATTAGAAATTAAAACTGAGAATGTTTTAAGATATTTATTTTTTAATTCATTTTAAAATAACAATAATAAATCCATCACATTAACATAAATAGCATGTATTTATGAAAAATAATTATATTATAATTTTCTAAAATACAGTTAGACTATGGGCACTGTTTTACATTTTTGCAAATTTGTCAATGTTTGTCTTAATGAAGACAACTGTATTCTCACATCCACTTCTGCTTTCAACCTATTGTAATATCACATATCATGTGACCTCTGGAAAATTCCACTCTACACTCATGAAAGAACAGACATGCAAAAGTCAAAGAGCATCTTCTTATTATTGTGAACATAATTTTGACCTGGGGGATCCTCTGAATGGGTCTCAGGGAGTCTGAAGGATCCCTGGAATGTCTTCAAGAACCGCAAAGTTACAGTAATCACAACAAGAAAAAGCAAAACGATTGCTCAAGAGCTATGTTGTCTTTCAAAGAGTGAGATCTGAGATAATAAAACATGTTCCCATGGGTCCTCATAAAAGGAGCATCACATAATGTGGTACATTGCACCCTTAAAACCGTCCTGCTAAGAAATGCAATAGTGAGTGGTATATGATTGTCTTTTCAAAAAGGAGGTATGTACCATTTCCCTATTTCCCATAATTTATAGTTGCTGGACAAGATGTGAGTTAATGAAATCAATACTTCTTGTAATTGATGTCAAGTGCATTTTGTAATTATGTTTTGTGGTCTGTGACTTTTACGAGCTTGCTCCATAAAACAATTAACATCTCCATAAAAATAATGCTTTTGACATTGTTATGTTCATGTAAAGGCTCCTGCTATACCCACACTGTGAAAAAGAATACAATATCACTAAACTTTTTGATTTTCACTACCTGAATAAAAAATATATATATATTTCTCCCATCTCCAAAGGGTTCTATTTTAATATGTGTTTTTAAATTATAAATCTTTGATTGATAAGTTTACATGGTAGTTAAGAGAATAAATTTGGAATTAGAAGCATGTGAGTTTGAATCCCAACTCTAGCCCTTGCTAGTTCTGTAAACTTGAGCACAATGCTTGACTTCCCTGGGCCTCAATGCCTTCATTTCTAAAATGGGTGCAATACATGGAATCCAGAGTTTCTGGAGCCATGGAGGCTGGATGAACTCCTGAAACTAGCATTGCCCTGAATTAATCTTTAAACTTTAAACCAAAAATATTCCCTGAAATCTTCTTAAAACTAAGCAATAGTTTAGCTTACCTAGTAAAAAATGTCTGCCTTGAGCAATATGCTTTTTTAAGATCTATCTACTTGGGATTAACTTGACAACAGCAACTCAAAAGATTAGATAGGAAACTTAGCAGTGAAATATTGTTAATGGAATAGGAACAACTCAGAAAAGGAGGGTGAGTGAAAATGGTTGCACATCTCAAATAATATAATCAATGTCACTGATTTATACATGTAAAAATTGATGAATTTGTGTATGTTCTATCATGTATATTCTTAACAACAACAAAAGTAAAATAAATAAAATGGGAGTAATAATAGTAGCTGTTAAGTTATTGTGAGAATTAAAGGTAATACAGATTTCAAAAAAAAAAAAAAAAAAGCTAACACTGTTCTTGGCATTTAAAAAGCTGAAAACATTATAATTCCCGAACTCAGTGGTCAAGGCATTCAAGGTGCCCCATCTCACTTACATTCTCAATTCTGATTGCCACTTTGTTCTTGGAACTAGTAGAACACAGACTGGAAAGCATTAGGAGATCCCACCCCACCCCACAATACTCTACTGGTAGGTGGAGCACCATGAAGTCAAATAACCCCTAGCAATAACTTCTGATGGTTTCCCAAATCTAGGCATGCTCCCTCTATGAGGAGGCCAGTGTAGCTCTCTGATGTCTTCTTCCCATGTCTCTTGGGTATCTGGGACTTTTCTAGCATTACTCCCCATTCACATACACACATTTCCAGTGCATCCAAGAGGATCGTAATTATCTGACTAGGACTTATCCCATTAGGGAGTCTCCCAGCCCTTTCTCAAGGCAATAACTTATTTCTAATTCTTCCATACCTTTCAATAAACTGCTGCCCTTGGATAACAATCCACACTTCACCCATTCAGCAAATGTTTACTGAAAACCTTCTACAAATAGACACTAGTTATTAGATTCTTCACTAAAAACTGGTTGCATTTGAGTTAATTCTTACTAATGACAGCCCAGACAGAGTATGTTATAGCAGAACTGTGCTCCATAGGGTTTTCAGCGGCTGATTTTTCAAAGGTATATTGGCAGACCTTTCTTTCAAACACCTCTAGGTGGACTCGAACATCCAAACTTTTGGTTAACAGTTGAGCATATTAATCATTTTTACCACATGGGGACTCCAGATCCTTCACTAGGCTTTGAGTTAACTATTGCCACATTCACACAGTTGCCCCCATCCTCCTGCCAGAGTTGAAACAAGTGCTTAAATACATAAAGAGAATTCCTAACACTCTTTCCTAGAGCTTATTATTTGGTCACCAAAAGCACTAGGCAGAAAATTAAATTGACCTGTTAAATTATATTTATGTATCTGATCATTCACTTCCCAGGTCCTCCTTTTTCTTCCAAAGCCACAACTGAAAATCGGAGGAAATGAAAACATCATCCATGCCCCAAGAAGGTCAGTTTTCTTTCTTGAACTTCAAAGTGACTAGAGATACATTACCATCAAGAATGGGAGCATCATTCAGTCTCTCATTAATCAGTAATAGACTGATCCAAAGGTTTACTAAACCTTGGCAGATTTCCCAAATAGCAACTAGTAACCTCTGTAAATTGTGAATAAGATCATGCCACTCATCACTTAGAATGAAGTCCATATTTCTTATTTGGAATTACAAGACCTTTGCCCACTCTAGTGCTACTTTCCCCTTTTAGTCTCTTCCACATCTCTATCACATTATTTTCTACCTCTTATCTTTATTTGACCACCACTTGATTGTCAGTTTGTTGTACTGTGGTGGCTTACATGTTGCTGTGATGCTGGAAGCTACATCACAGGTATTTCAAAAACCAACTGGATCACCCATGGTAAACAGGTTTCAGCAGAGCTGCCAGACTAAGACAGAATAGGAGGAAAGGCCTGGTAATCTACTTCCAAAAATTAGCCAGTGGAAACCCTATGCGTCACAGAATATTATGTGATAGAAGATTCCTAGATGATGCCAACATTTTGCACTCTACTGCTGACTTAAAAGTTGGGGTTAGAATCCTCCCAGCAGTACCATGGAAGATAGGACTGGAAATCTATTTCTGTTAATATTACAGCCCAGAAAACTCTATGGAGCAGTTTTACTCTGTAACCCATGGAGTTGCCATGAGTTGGAATCCACTTGACAGCAAAAAAACCATAACAACATAGAGCTAGAAGATGGTACAAGACTAGACAGTGTTTTGTTCTCTTCTACAGAAGGTCTCCATGAATTGGAGCTGACTCAGTGGCAACTAACAATTACTTTCTGAAATTATTTCATTCATTAATTTGTTTAATTGACTGTCCCCACTAGAATGGCTAAGCAACCTGAGGGCTATCTATATGCCTGTCTCATTCATTATCATTTGTTCAGCACCTAGCAGAACACAATCAAGAAGTATTATTGAACAAGTTAAGTTATTCATAAAGTAATCAATGCCTAGCTTCCCTTCATATTTTATAAATGCTCTGGGGCAGGAGGCACCATCTTCCATTTCAGGCCTATCCACTTTTACACTGCATCCTTCCAGTGGGGACCCCCAACAACCTCTTTCTCATCACACTCCTGGAACTGGTCATATTTATAATTATACCCTTTTATACTTCTAGAAACCAAGGAGGCTCCAATGGGAATGGGTGAGTAGCTGCAAAAAAAACAGGTTTTTCTCTTGCTACAGCCTTTGTCATACTCAAACTTGCCTTTGACTTCATTACATGAACTAATAGACTTTCAAAGACTTGTTTTGCTCTTATTCCTTCACTAAAAGTCATAGTGAGGTCTTGATCTAGTGAATAAAGATGAACAAGTTCAGTCTGTCACCAGGGAAGAGAGAGCTTAAGAGTAAAGTAGAATCTCTGGAATCTATTACTGAGAGGGGGGAAAAATGTCAGCTGTGGAAACTCACACGAACTCCATAACCATCTCTCCCTCTTGCTGATACCACAGGATGTTCCATTCACTACTGTCACATAGCAAAGACACAGGAAGATTGGCTGCAAACACCAGTGCATCATGTGCTTGGGAGAAGGGATAGATCATGAGGGGTTACCCTCCTTCTGTCGTCACGAATAGGATATATTTATAAGACTACTCTGTCTTTGTTACTAAGAAGCTAAACATCCTAAGAAGAAAGGCCTGACAATCTACTTCTGTATATTACCCAATAAAAACCCTAAGTGGCAAAAGTTGTGTGATAAAAAAAACAATAATGACAAAAAAAGAGAGACAGAGGAGCTATTGAAACTGTTTATGTACAGCCAAGTACCACATAGAATTTGGTTCTTTGGTTTGGAGGTTTAGGGTCATGGTTTCACAAGATATCTCAGTCAACTGGCCTAATAACATGTTTAGTGCTTATGTTCTACCTCCTAGTTGGTTGCATAGTGCCTTGGGTCTTAAATTTTGCAAGTGGTCATACAAGTAACAGTGGTCTCTACTAATCTGGAGCAACAGAAGGAAGAAAGAAAGTCATGAATAAGGGTAGGAAATAGAATGTATGGCTAATTGCCTCCAAGAGACCAGAAGAACTAGGTGTTGTTTGCTGCCAAAGGGGTAGGGAGGCCACAGCTCCTGACCTCCTCTAACCCCACAAGAGGAAGACAGAGTCAGCATCAGTAGCCCAAGCCCTATTCCTGTGAGGCCAGACATGCTGCCTCCCTCCAGCCCTTTCACCAACCCTGACACCAACTGTTCCTCTTGAAGTACTCACTACCTTTCTGCTGGGTTCGATAATTCACTGCTGTAGCCACACAGAACTCACAGATTATGGGGTTTATTAGGGAAGCACCAGGCTACAATTCAAGTTCAGGAAAAACACTCAGTCTCTCTCAGCCCACCGTCTCTCAGCCACCAGTCTCTCACAGTCTCTCTCCCAGCAGTGCATGTTCCTCCATGTCTCTCTCAGAAATACATGTCTCTTGTGTCTCTTTCCCAGCACCATGCATCTCTCAGGAGCATGTGTCTCTCAGGAGCACATGTCTCTCTGCAGCGCATTTCTCTCCACAGCACGTCCTTCTCAGCCAGCAGTCAGAGAGAGACTTTTGCCTCTAGGAGGCCTCCTTTTGAGGCTGGCAGAGTGGCCAAACTAGCCAATCATAACATAGAATTCTAAGCACCTGAGAGAGAGCGAACTTCTCAGAACATTGCTTTGTGCCACTCCTAACAGAAATACCCCAGGATGATTTTAACAATCAGAAGCTACTCAGTTTCTCACAACAAATTCTACCAGGGAGTTTACAAAGACTTATGGCTAGAAAAGCCATACCAGGCAATTTACTACACCGCATCTGCCTACCATTACTGAATATTTTGATCAATGATTGCATAGAAGAATCCTTATCAAAAGAGAGGAAATGCAGACTAGAATTTCAAATTCTTGTGGGATCCAGAATGTCTAGAGCCATTGATACTGGATAAACCCCCGTAACTATTGCTCTCAGATAATCTCTAAACTTTAAACCAAAAGTGTTCCCTAAGGTCTTCTTAAAACTAAACAACAGTTTAGCTTAACTAGTGAATAATGTCTGCCTTGAGCATTGTGCTCTTTTAAGATCTTTCCATGTGGGATCAAACTGTCAACAGCAACTCAAAAGATTAGGTAAGAAACTTAGGGGAGGGGGTCATGAGTGCATGTTAATGAGCCAAGAACAACTCAGAAAAGGAGAGTGAGAATGGTTATACAACTTGAAGAATGTAATCAATATCACTGAATTGTACATGTAGAAATTGTTGAATTGGTGTTTGTTCTGCTGTGTATGTTCTCAACAACAACAAAAACAAAATAAATTATTAAATTAAAAAAAAAGGTATACACCATCAAAGGAGGCAGAGAAGGCCATATTTCTGAGGGGTTTCACTCTCCTTCCTGCACAATGCCTCAGTAGGCTTACTTATTCCTATCCTACTTGCTTCTATCCAGCTGGCACCACAAATTCCAAAATATTCAGCACTAAAGTTAATGCACATTTATGGTAGGGGAGTCTTTTCCTTTCATCAGATTGGGAGAGAGATGTTGAGAGAAAGAAATGAGGTAATTTAAGTTGCTCTATTGTTTGGAGTAAGGGGAGTAATTCTCGCTTATATCAGCAGCTTGCTAAGTCTCACCATCATTCCTACCCACCCTTTATTTTATTTATCTCTTTACGGCTTATCTGATAATGCTATAACCATTTCCTGTTGTATACTGGCTGAGGAAGCTTTCTCCAGGCCCAAGAGCAAATCAATAAAAGTAAGCCATAGCGATTCATAAAAATAAAATTGTCATCATTATTGTTCAATTATTGCTGTGTCTGTGGAAAGAATCTCAAGAACTGAAGGTTTCTTGGCTAATATTTATAATCTGCATTGAATGGTGCTAATGAATGAGTGGGTGTGCATTAGACTGAAATGTGATGGTGTTTGATTTATACCACATCCAGGTCTGATTGCTAATGTTAAATCCATTAAAGTGTCTCTTAGATCTGCCTTAATGTACTTCTCTGCATATAATAGAGCTTAAACATACCCGTTTACTTAGCTTTTCATTATTGGTTGAATATTTGTCTTTATTACATTATCCCCATGATAAATTTGACTTCTGATAGTTTAAAAAACAGCACTTTAGGAAAGCTAAGCTTTTAAGAAGCTACAGAAGTAACTCCAGATTTCCCAGTCTTCCCACAGATAAAAGAGGAGAATATCCCCAAATAATTATTATTTTTAAAAGTTCAAACTGTTAAATCTGAGCATGTCCCAGATCACAAAATCCAGATGCTCAGGAGAAGAAGACATTTTTCATCCTGGAAGGAAAATAACAAACAGAAGAATGAAAGCTATCTGCCTAAGCTGCCACCTTTGGAGTATCTCTGGGGTGGAAAGCTTTTTGTATTTCTTTAAAACACTTCTTCCTGAAGAAATCCATAAAGCACAAGTGTAAATAGGAACAACAGGTTGAAAAGACTTAGGCGTAATCATCAAGAGTCCCCTCTAAGGTCAACCATTTCACAGGGATTCTGTAAAGGACACTAAGTATAAAATACATCCACTGCCTACACTCCCCTCCTTTAATCTACAAGCATTTTCCATTCACAGCTTCAGCAGTCCCAGGTGACAGATGCCAAGTCAATTTGGGGTGTATTTCTGATGCTTCCCCTCCATGCTTCACCAGCTTTACTTGAAAGCTTGGCTTCCTTCTAAATTCGTGCTTGGTGATGTGTATCTGGATTAGGACGATAAACAGACTTCCTGTTTATTTCTGACAATGCTGCTGCAACTCCAGCTTCAGGGATCCAATCCATCCTCTTACAGGAGACCCAAGATGGACATAGGAGACATGACAGGAAAATAAACTGAGACGATCCAGATAAGAGGAAGTAGGATCAATAAACACACAAAATAAATAAATGCCCCCCCACACACACACAGTAAAGTAGCTAAACATGAATTGTAAAATGATAGGTCAATGATTCTCTAAATACCTCCATGGTTATTTGGTTCAAACCTGGGCTATGGACAAGATTTCTCCAATATCCAACAGATAATGAGTAGGCCCATGTTAGACATCATGGGAAATACAAAGAATACCTATACTATAGAGCTCCTTCCTTCAGAAAGCTTATAGTTTTGTTTTGTCTTGCTGAGAGTGAGAAAAATATTTACAAATTTGCATATCAAGAGATAAATAACAAATACAAAACCAACTCCCTCAACATGTCATGCCTGGGCTGTCGGACTGTGTGTACAATGGGTGGGGATGAAATAGACTAGCCCTTGCAAGAGTTTGGGGGATCGAGGTGAACTAAAGATGGACATGAAAGAGTGGCTTTGTAGGAGAGGTAGGGAGCAAGTGAGAGCAATAGAACATATATGGTATATAACCAACCAAACGAAACACTGCTGTTGAGTCAGATCTGACTCAGCAACCCCTTCTTGAGTTTCCAAGGCAGTATCTCTATGGAAGTTGATTGTCCAATCTTCCTTCCGAGGAATGGCTGGTGGGTTTGAACCGCCAGGCTTCTGCTTAGCAGTCAAATGACTTTGGCACTATGCCACCAGAGCTCCTAGTACAGTATATATGGGAGCTCTGGTTGTACAGTCATTAAGCACTCAGCTGTTAATTGGAAATTCAGTGGTTCCATGGAAGAAAGATGTGGCAATCTGTTTCTGCAAAGATTTACAACCTTAGAAACCTATTGGGTAGTTCTACTCTGTCCTATAGGTTCACTATGAGTCAGAATTGACTCAAAAGCGAAGGATTTGTTTTTTGTTTGTTTTATAAACAATTCAAAAACAAACCCTTTGCTTCCTAATATATACATATGTGTGTGTATATATATATGTATATATAGAGAATGTTGTTGTTGTTATGTGCCATCGAGTCGGCCCCGACTCATAGCGATCCCTCCTTGGGTTGCCGAGGCAGTATTACTATGGAAGTAGATTGCCTAAGCTTCCTTCTGAGGAGTGGCTGGTGGGTTTGAACCGCCAGACTTCTGGTTAGCAGTCAAGTGCATTAGGCACTATGCTACCAGAGCTCCTATATATGAGGAAAGGCAAGGTAAATTCAGTAGAACCTGTTTTTAAAATTGAAACACACACAACAAATTACCAAATATCTGTCATACATTTCTCACTGAACCCGTACATTAGTACCTCTTCACTCTAAGTACTGGAATATTTTGCATTTACATAAACAAATCTAATTCTAGCTTAGATTTACATGAAACTTTATTTTTAATGGTGCCAGATTTCATGATAAATTTTTTGCACAACTTACTATTAGACAAATGCTAAAGTTAAGCTTTATTAAATTACAAGCGATATACACACACACATTTAAGGTTACTAGATTCATTTGTTTAGCTCTGTTGCATGAGAAACTAGGGTACTAGTAGGAAAGGAAAAAAGTAACTTACAGCTTGAGTATATGTTGCCAAAAAGTTGCCACATTATCTGATAGTTGAAACTAAAAAATGAAACACTTTCTTCATTATAAAAATTAGTTATAAAACAAAAAGCTTCCTTTTATTTTAACATTTTATTGCGGTTTGGGTAAAAGTTTACAGAGCAAATTAGTTTCCCATACAATTCATAAACATTTTGCTTTGTGGCACCAGTTGCAATTCTATCAATGTAACAGCACTCTTCCACTTCCTCCTTGGGTTATCTGTTTCTGTTCACCCATCTTTCCTGCCCCTTTTGCATTCTGAACTTTGTTTTTGGACAAATGCTGCCCTTTTGTTCTTGTATGGTTGATTGTTCTGAGGAGCACATTCCTCATGGGTGTTATTGTTCACTTTATAGGCCTATCTAGTAGCTCTGGTAGTGTAGTGTCTAAGGCATTTGACTGCTAACCGGAAGGCTGGTGGTTCAAACCCACCAGACACTCCTCAGAAGAAAGGTTGGGCAATCTGCTTCTGTAGTGACATCACCTTGGAAAACCCAAGGAGGGGTCACTATGAGTTGGGTTCGACTCCTTGGCAGTGAATTTGGTTTGCTTTGGTATAGGCCTGTCTGTTGTTTGAAAGAAAAAGGTCCTCCTTAGAATGATGTATAGCAAAAAGAATTTAAAAAAAGAAAGAAGAAGAATAGAAACTTGTGCCGTGTCACTGGAAATGGTGCTACTGACCCTCTTTCTGTAGGAGATAAATATTGACAGTTCCCCCCACCCCCAGTAACAGGGATGGATTTACTTTGCTCCTTCTACCACTTCTCATGCCCTTTTTTTCGTGTCTAACGGTGGCACGAGAAAACAACAACAACAACAACAATGGTGGCACAAATTTGGAAATTGACTAACTAACTGGGTTAATGATGCTATGAGTTTCAAACAAATACAGGACAAATTACACATAAAACAAGTATGCAACCTGAATTGGAAACACATATAAGCAGAAAAAGCAGTGAGTGGAAGAGAAATAATATTTGGCAAGTCTGGATTATAGGCAAACTTTTACCAACCACATAGTTTCCTGAGTCTAAGGGATTGTTGGGCAGGATGATCTTTTCATTATCCAAAGCCCTGTGATTCCATGATTCCTGGGATAAGAAATGACAGGAATTCCTTCTAACATGAGTACATCAGTTAGGGTTTCCCATAGAAATGGAGACAATAGGAGAATAGATAGATTGATAGGGCAAGTCAGTGGGTGAGTGGGTGGATGGATGGATGCATGGATGGATAAATAGAGAGATGGATAAAATGATTGATTGATTTTAAGGATTTGGCTCACATGATTGTAGGACTGACAAATCTAAAATTTGTACAGCAGGCTAGCAGGGTAGAAACTCAGGAAGTTGATATTGCAGTCTTGAATCTGAAATATTTAGGGTAGGCTGGTAAGCTAGAAACTCAGGTAGGATGTCTATATTACAGTCTTAAAGCAGACTGTAACTTTAGTTTTTTCTAAGGCATTCAAATGATTGGATGAGATACACGCACATCATCAAAGGCAATCTACTTAAAGTCAACTGATTGTAAATTTACAATATACCCTCAAAGCTACATCTATACTAGTGTTGGAACAAACAACTGGGCACCATAGCCTAGCCATGTTGACACATAAAATTAATCACCACAGTTAGGAAAACAGAGGGAATTGTAGATGGGAAATAACATTTACTAAGCATCAATTTTCCATTAAGATTATAAAAATTGTATACACACTATGTAATTTAATCTTCCCAACAGTTCTATTATCCCCATTTTACCAATGAGTAAACCAAAGTTCAGAAAGATTATTTAACAAACTTATGGTTAGACAGTAACTAGGTGGCCAAACAAAATTTTAGACTATATTAGTGTCACCAGTGTTGATATTCAAAATATTTGTCAACTCATGAGGTGTGGATACTGAGGAATCAGAGCAGATACGGCCACCAGTCAGAAGGGACACCAGACATGAACAACTAGCACAGCCATATGTGTGAAAACAACACAAATTTAATTCAACACTCAACACCCATATTCTTTCCTTTAAACATCAAAGACAAATTCAATTTAGTTCTCAAACACTTTCTTTGTCTCTAAGTTAGTATTCTCATCTATTTAAACAGTCAGGCATGTTTTTGATAATTAAAACATTTTGGGTATACATCCATCAATCCACTCAAATACCGCCAATTCTGAGAGGTGGTGGTTGTCCTCTTAACATGGCGAGTGGTGAATTCCTTATAATATTCTGTCTGCAGTATGTTTTTGTGTTGTTATTATGTGCCATCAAGTCGGACCCGACTCATGGCGACCCCTCCTTGGGTTTCCAAGGCAGTATCACTATGGAAGTAGACTGCCCAACCTTCCTTTCGAGGAGTGGCTGGTGGGTTTGCAGTATAGTGCACAGAATATGCTTCAGTTATAATAAGTTTAGAACAGCTAGGGGAGACAAACTGGTCTGTCAGTTTGTCATACTGTGGCTTGAGTGTTACTGTGAGGCTGGAGGCTATGTCACCAGTGTTTCAAATATCAGCAAGGTTATCCATGGTGGATAACTTTCAGCGGAGCTTCCAGACTAAGACAGACTTGGAAAAAGGAAGAGGCCATCCACTTCTCAAAGAATTGACCAGTGATAACCTTATGAATAGCAGGGAAACACTGTCTGATATGTCACTGGAAAACTTTATAAATGGCCCTGAAACATTGTTCAATATAGTGCCAGAAGATGACTAGAGAAGAGCCGACCTTAATGATGTAGATAGAGAAAATCTTTTGGGACCCCCATTTGCTGATGTGGCATGTCTCAAGATGAGACAAAACAGCTGCAAACATCCATTAAAAATTGGAATATGAAAGGTATGAAGTATGAATATAGGAAAATTGGAAGTTGTCAAAAATGAAATGGAACACATAAAGATCAATATCCTAGGCATTAGTGAGCTGAAATGGTTTTGCCTATTATGAATCAGACGATCAAATGACCTACTATGCCAAAAAAAAAAAAAAAAAAAAACCTCACTGCTGTTGAGTTGGATCATGCCAGGAATGACAAATTGAAGAACAGTGTGGCATTCATCATCAGAAAAAATGTATCAAGATCCGTCCAGAAGTACAATGCTGTCAGTGATAGGATAATATCCATACACCTACAAGGAAGACCAGTTAACACTTCTTCTTCTTGTTGTTGTTGTTATGTGCCGTCGAGTCGGATCCAACTCATAGCGACCCCTCCTTGGGTTTCCGAGGCAGTATCACTATGGAAGTAGATTGCCCCATCTTCCTTCCGAGGAGTGGCTGGTGAGTTTGAACCGCCAGCCTTCTGGTTAGCAGTCAAGTGCCTTAGGCACTACGCTACCAGAGCTACTATTACTCAAATTTGTGCACCAACCACCAAAGCCAAAGATGAGGAAATTGAAGATTTTTACCAACTTCTGCAGTATGAAATTGACCAAACATGAAATCAAGATGTGTTAATTATCACTGGTGAATGGAATGTAAATTTGGAAACAAAGAAAAATCACTGGTAGTTGGGAAATAAGGCCTCAGTGATAGAAATGATGCTAGAGATAGCATGATAGAATTTTGCAAGACCAACGACTTATTCATTGCAAATATCTTGTTTCAACAACACAAATGGCAGCTATATATGTGGACTTTGCCAGATGGAGTACACAGAAATCAGATTGACTATATCTGTGGCAAGAGGCAAAGGAGAATCTCAATATCTTCAGCCAAAACAAGGCCAGGAACTGACTGCAGAACAGACCATCAACTGCTCATATTCTGTGGAACAGACCATCAACTGCTCAATGCAAGTTCAAGTTGAAGCTGAAGAAAATTAAAACAAGTCCATGAGAGACAAAATATGACCTTGATTATATCCCTCCTGAATTTAGAGACTGTCTAAAGAATAGATTTGATGCATTATGCACCAATGACCCAAAACCAGAGGAATTGTGGGATGACATCAAAAACATCATCCACGAAGAAAATAAAAGGTCATTAAAAAGACAGGAAAGGAAGAAAAGATCAAAATGGATGTTAGAAGAGACTCTGAAACTTGCCCTTGAATGGAGAGTAGCTAAAGCAAATGAAAGAATTGACAGGATAAAAGAGCTAAATGGAAGATTTCAAAGAGCAGCTCAAGAAGACAAACTCAATTATTATAATGAAATGTGCAAAGACCTGGAGTTAGAAAACCAAAAGGGAAGAACACACTTGGCATTTCTCAAGCTGAAAGAACTGAGGAAAAAATTTAAGCCTCGAATTGCAATGTTGAAAGATTCCATGGGCAACATGTTCAATGATGCAGGAAACATCAAAAGAAGATGAATGGAATACACAGAGTGATGATACCAAAAAGAACTGGTAGATGATCATCCATTTCTTCCTTGGAAGGAAACTTGGGCAATCTATATCCATAGTGATTCTGCCTCGGAAATTCAAGGAGGGCTTGCTATGAGTCAGATCCAACTCGACGGCAGTGAGTTTGGTTTTTTTCAGTTCATCCATTTCAGGAGGTGGCATATGATCAAGAACCAATGGTATTAAAGGAAGAAGTTGAAGCTACACTGAAGGAATTGGCCCAAAAAAAAAAAAAAAAGGCTCCACTGAAATGTTTCAACAAATGGATGCTGTGCTGGAGGCACTCACTCAGCTATGCCAAGAGATTTGGAAGATAGCTATGTGGTCAACTCTGGAAGAGATCCATATTTGTATCCATTCCAAAGAAAGCTGATTCCACAGAATGTGAAAATTATTTAACAATATCATTGATATGACATGCAAGTAAAATCTTACTGAAGATAATTCAAAAGCAGTTGCAGCAGTATATTGACAGAGAACTTCCAGAAATGCAAGCTGGATTCAGAAGGGGACTTAGAGCAAAGGAGATCATAGATGATGTAAGATAGATCTTGGCTCAAAGCAAAGAATACCATAAAGATGTTTATTTGTGTTTTAATGACTATTCAAAAGCATTCTATTGTGTGTTTCCTAACAATTTATGGATAACATTAAGAATGGGAATTCCAGAAGACTTAATTGTGCTCATAAGGAACCTGTACATAGATCAGGAGGCTGTTGTTCAAACAGAACAAAGGGATACTACATGGTTTAAAATCAAGAAGGGAGTGTGTCAGGGTTGCATCCTTTCATCATACTTATTCAATCTGTATGCTGAGCAAATAATCCAAGAAACTGGATTATAGGAAGTGGAACACATATATCAGGATTGGAAAAGGTTCATTAACAACCTACAATATGCAGACAACCCAACTTTGTTTGCTGAGAGTGAGGATGACTCGAAGCACTTACTGATGAAGACTGAAGACTACAGTCTACAGTACGGATTACATCTCAACATAAAGAAAATGAAAATCCTCACAACTGGACCAATATATATGGCAGTCCACATCCCTGAGGAAACTCCCTTTCAATTAATTGGCTCCTCACAACATATCTCACCATGGAAATGGTTACACTACAATAGATCCCATCATGGGAGACAACTACCTCACAACTGCTCATACCATGTAGAAACATGGTCTAGCCAAGTTGACACACAACCTTAACTATCATGTTTTTGTTGTTGTTGTTTGCCATCAAGTCAGACCCGACTCATAGCGTTCCCTCCTGGGTTTCCAAGGCAGTATCACTACGGAAGTAGATCGCACAATCTTCCTTCTGAGGAGTGGCTGGTGGGTTTGAACTGCCAGCCTTCTGGTTAGCAGTCAAGTGCCTTAGGCACTATGCTACCAGAGCTCCTAAACAATCTAGATAGATAGATAGATACAGTGATATTTCACTTATCATGTGAAAACATCAGTATTATCTTAAGACCTTTCCAAAAATTATCCAATAAACTTGAGTTCACTACCTAACTTAATGTTGAAATTTACCACCTCAGTACTGATGTTGGCATGGAATGTAGCCATGAATAATAATAATAATAATAAAGTTTTCTTTTCATGAGAAGTGTGCCTTAGGACATAAATGCTTTTTAGGAAAGAAAAGAGAAACTGGCCTATTTTTTAAAATTACACAGCAATTGCCACAATCTTTGTGTTTTTCAGAAAAATCTGGAAAAGAGATGTTCTTTTTAATCAAAGTTCTGGATTTCCTGTGTAATATTTCACTTTCTCTGAAAACAACTAGATTCTTGACTAGATAGACTACAAATAAATTCTCTAGAGAAGTGTTAATATTGCAGACGTTTCCTCAGGGAGAATCATAATTAATGCGCTGTCCTTCCTATCAGTGGGCTGCAGTGGCTGAAGCAGAGGATGGAGAGTGGGCTATGGTGGACAGATTAAGGGACGGAGCTCTGTGAGCTCAGATTACCTGTGTATCCTTTTTTATCTATAAAATGGGAATATTACCTCCTCTTACCAGTATCAAGGACACTATGAAGATTGGGGGCAAAAAATAAACCTATGTTTAGGGGTAATACACAAACTATTTAACATCTAGTATGGTGTGCACACTGAATATCAACCCTGTTTACCCTGCACTTCACTTCCAAAAGGTTCTCAAGGCAAATAGTGAGAAAAGCAATACCAAAAGAAAATGAAAAAAAAAAATGCTTTTAAGTTAAAAATTTAGGTCAAAGAAGACATAAGGACAAGCACAAAGGTGAGAGGTGATACACACATGAACACTATATTTAGGAGATAGTTCTTGCAAGAGCCCTGTCCATTTGGTATGACTAAATTAAGTCAGCAGCTTTCCTCAGTAAACTCTACAATCCCAGTTTTCTTCTTCTGTCTTCTTGTGCCTCTCCTAGATCCTGCACCCCACCCCAACCCCACTGTCAGGGGTTCAAATCACTGACTTCACTTGGACATCTTGTTACCTACTTACCTCATGCTGCCATAACAAAAAAATATCACAAATGGAATTTATTTTCTTACTGTTCTGGAGGCTAGAAGTCTAAGTCAGGGCACCGGCTCTAGGAGAAGTTCCTTCTTTGTCTCTTTTCAGCTTCTAGTAGCTGTCAGCTCTGGTAGCATAGTGGCTAAGACACTTGCCTGCTAACCAGACGGCTGGCGGTTTAAACCCACCAGCCACTCCTCAGAAGGAAGGTTGGGCAATCCTACTTCCGTAGTGCCTCGGAAACCCAAGGAGGGGTCGCTATGAGTCAGGTATGACTCGACGGCACATAACAACAACAACAGTAGCTGTCAGCATTCTTTGGCATTCTTGGGTTTGTAGATTCATCTGCCTCATCCTTCACACAGCATCTTCCCCCTCAGTGTGTCTGTGACTATTCTATTCATCTTATAAGACACATCCAATCCTATACATAGAAAACCCAAGAGACTCAGCAAGAAAACTACTGGAACTAATTGAAAGATTACCATAATGGCAAGATATAAAACCAACATACAAAAACCAGTTGGATTCCTCTACACCACCAAAGAGACATCTGGAAAGGAAATAAGGGAATCAATATCATTTACAGTATCTACCAAAAAGATAGGATACTTACCTTTCCAGGACACAAAAGACCTATATAAAGAAAACTACAAATGTTGCTTCAAGAAACTATAAGAGATCTTCATAAACGGAAGAACATGCCATGCTCATGGATAGAAAGACTGAAACTGTGAAAATGTCACTACTACCCAAAGCAATCTATACATTCAATACAATCATGATCAGATTCCATCAACATTCTTTAAGGACATGGAAAAGCCAAACACTAATTTTATAGGGAAAGAAAAAGGCCTTCAGACAAGCAAACCACTAGTGAAGAAGAAGAACAAAGTAGGAGGTCTCATGCTCCCAGATCTCAAAACCTACTATGCAATCACAGTAGTCAAAACCTCCTGGTATTGGTACAACAGACACATATACCAGTGGAATAGAATTGAGAACACAGAAATAGATATATCCACCTAAGGCCAGCTGATCTTTGACAAAGGTCCAAAACCCATTAAATGGGGATGAGATTATCTCTTTAACAAATGGTGCTAGCAAAACTGGATATCCATTTGCAGAAAAATGAAATAATATCCATACCTCACACCATACACAAAAAATTAACTCCAGATGGATCAAAGATTTAAATGTAAAACTTAAACTCGAAACTTTATCAAAGAAAATATAGAGGCAAACTTAGGGGCCCTAATGTATGGCATTAATAGACTACCAAAGATTACTAAAAATGCATAAACATCAGAAGATAAACTAGATGACTAGGACTTTCTAAAAAAATAAATTCTTATGTGCTTCAAAAGACTTCACCAAAAGAGTAAAAAGAGAACCTACAGATTGGGAAAATATATTGAGCAATGACATATCTGCCAAGGGATTTACCTCTAAAATTTACAGAAAATTCCAACGCCTCAACATCAAAAAAGAAACGATCCAACTGAAAAATGGTTAGAAGACATGAACAGACACTTCACCAAAGAAGATATTCAGATAGGCAACAAACACATGAAGAAAAGTTTGAAATAATTAACCATTAGAGAGATGCAAGTCAAAACAACACTGAGATACCATCTCACCAGCAATAATAGTTCAATAAGACAGAAATAAGTTCAATAATAAATAAGTTCAATAGTTCAATAAGACAGAAAATAACAAACACTGGCAAGGATGCAGAGAGTTTGGGATTCTCATACACTGCTGGCAGGACTACAAAATGGTACAACCACTGTGGAAAACGGGATGGCGATTCCTTAAAAAGTTGGAACTAGAAATACCATTTAATCCAGCAATCCCACTACTAGGTATATACCCTAAAGAAGTAAGAGTCAGGACACAAATAGATATATTCACACCCATGTTCATCACAGCACTAGTTACAATAGCAAAGAGATGGAAACAACCTAAGTGCCCATCAACAGAGTAATGGATAATCAAACTATAGTACATACACAAATGGAATACAGTGCAACACTAAAGAATGAAGTAGAATCTACAAAACACTGCAAAATATGGATGAACTTGGATGACATTATGCTGAAAGAAATAAGTCAATCACAGAAGGACAAATACTATATTAGTTCACTATTGTAAAAAGTGAAGGAAAGGTTTACTTATGGAAGAAAACTTTCTTTATTGGTTATCAGGGATGGGAGGGAAAAGGAGGGAAAATTGCTAGATAGGTAAGAGATAAGTATTGATTTGTGTCAAGGGAAAGGGAATATACCAAAAGCAAGTGACCAACACAATAACACTAAGGAAAAGGAAGGCACAGAGAGGTGCGCAAGAGGTATAGACAACAAAGATAAACACTAGTACATACACAATCCTGCATCATCAGTAATAACAAACATTATTTTACAGGTGGATACATAAGTAGACAGGCTAAATGATCAAGTATGTCTGGGTAAAAGGGAATATACCCATGACCATATACAAGTTTGGTAGACAATATTTCTGCATATATATTTGCATATGGGAGCTCTGGAGGCGTAGCGCCTAAGGCATTTGACTGCTAACCAGAAGGCTGGTGGTTCAAACCCACCAGCCATTCCTTGGACGGAAGGTTGGGCAATCTACTTTTGTAGAGATACTGCCTCGGAAACCCAAACAGGGGTCACTACGAGTTGCAATCAACTCAACAGAAGTGAGTTTTTTGTTTTATATTTGCATGTGCTATAAGAATGTCCCCATATTTAATGGGACAAAATGATGATAACTCCTTAGCCACAGCCAAACATCCTGACGGAATGAGTCACTGAGGCTCGGGACCATGGTCATGGGGGACATCAAGCTCAATCGGCATAACATACTACACAAAAACTCTGTTCTACATTCTACTTTGGTGAGTAGCAACTGTGGTCTTAAAAGCTTGCAAGCAGCCATCTGAGATGCAACAATTGGTCTCTCCTCCAGAGCAAAGAAGAATGAAGAAAACCAAAGACACATGGAAACCATTAGTCCAAGGGACTAGTGGACCATGGGAACCTCAGCCTACATAACTCTGAGAATAGAAGAACTAGATGGTGCCCGAATATCACTGTTAATCACCTGGAAAAGGATCGGTGCAGGAGATTCTGGACAGAGTGGGAGAAAAATGTGGAACAAAACTCAAATCGTAACAACAACAACAAAAAAAAGGTTTAATGGTCTGATAGAGACTAGTAAAACACCTGAGACTATGAACCTTAGTCACCCTTCAGGCCTGGAATTGAACTCACTCCCGTGGCTTCCAGTGCAACAATAGACAAGCATATAAGGTGAACATTTACTCCAGGTAGGTGCACTCCTCAGAACAATCAACCATGGGAGATCAGAAGGGCAAGGAGATAGCTCAGAGAGCAGGAATGCACAGAAAAGAAGGACATAGGGAAAAGGTAACCACAAGAAGGAATTGGGAAGAGAGCTGGTACATATGGGAATTTGTCATGAGATAAAATGCATCTTAGATGGCCACTTGCAAGCTTTTAAGATCCTAGTCACCACTTACCAAAGTAGGATGGAGAACAATGTGTTTGTGTACTATGTTGTGCCAGTTGACCCACAACCACAGTCTTGAGCCCACAGGCCCAGCAACTAATTCCCTCAAGGTGCTTGGTTGTAGCAAGGAAGTTACCCTAACTTTGTCCCCTCTTAGCTCCATAATGTATATGGACATTTTTTAAAATATGGACAATTTTATAGCACATATAAATACTTATGTGGGAATGTCATCTGATCCTGGCCATTGTTTATCTGGATCAGAGTCTTTGTCTCAGCCATCTTCTGTCATTACCATACTCAAGTTCAATACCCAGTTCAAGGCCACATCTAGTCTTCATCTTCCCACTTCTTTCTTGTCTTCTTTGCATTCCCATTCTATTAACTCTTTCATTTCCATGGCTTCAATTACTACCACTAATGATTCCCAGGGAGCTCTGGTAGCATAGTGTCTAAGGTACTTGACTGCTAATCAGAAGGCTGGTGGTTCAAACCCACCAGCAACTCCTCGGAAGGAAGATGGGGCAATTTACTTCCATAGTGATACTGCCTCGGAAACCCAAGGAAGGGTCACTATGAGTCAGGTCAGACTCGACAGCACATAACAACAATGATTCACAAGTCTCTATCTTCACCTCTTACTAGTTCCCAGAACTCTAGGCACACATTTCCACCTGCGGGGTAGGTATGCGGGTAGATAATTTGGTATGTCCAAATTAAATCCCACATCTTTCTCAGTAAACCTTGCAATCTCACAGTTGTCTCCTCCTGTCTTCCTATGCCTCTCACAGCTCCAGCACTCTTTCCTCTTCTTGGGGTTCAGGTCACTGGCTTTACTTGGACTCTGCATGCTCTGTAACATACAGTGTGTTTCCAAGTCCCATAGATCTCCCTTCCTTGCAGCTCTTGTTAGTGTCTACAATACATTGTCAGCTCCTTAACAGCAGAGGTTCTATTGTGTCATCTTTGCATTTGTCACATACCTAGAACATTATGGATGAGTAATAAACATCTATTAAAACCAAATACATAATATGCTTTTTCACATATTACTAGGAATAGACCCAAGTGTTGGGTCTTGATGCTTATATTTAGAGTTTGTTGTTGTTGTTGTTTTGTTTTGTTTTGTTTTAAGTACACATTATTACCAGTTACCAGCTGCTGTTGAGTTGATTCTTACTCATGGAGATCCCATATGTGTCAGAGTAGAACTGTCCCCCATAAGCATTTTCAGCGGCTCATTTTTCAGAGTAGATCATGAAACCTTTTTTCCTAGGCAACTCTGAGTGGATTCAAACCATCAACTTTTTACTTAGCAACTGAGTGCATGAACTATTTCCACTACCCAGGGACTCCAAACATCATTAAGGATACAAAATTAGATGCAGTGCTTTAGAAGAAGCCCAGGCAGGTGCAAGGTTCATTGACTTTGTGGTAATATATACTATACTTCTTTCTTTCTTTTCCTTTTGTTTAATTTTTTTTTTTTTATGATTTCGGTGAAAGTTTACAGAGCAAATTCATTTTCCATACAGCAGTTCCTACTCATTTTGTTTCATGACATTGACTGCAATCCCCACAATACTGTACTTCTGAAATAGGGATGCAACTTCTAATTGAGAGATATATTTATTTTAAGTTTTTAACCCTAAAATCATCTGTTAAAGTGATGCATTGTGCAATCAATGGCATTGTAGAATCAAAACCTCAATTCTCTCTCACCTGGACTTTTATAATAGCCTTCTAAAGCTTCAATCTTGATTTACTAGTTCTTGTTAGGTGCTGTCGAGTTGATTCCAACTCATAGTGACCCTGTGTACCACAGCACGAAACACTGCCCAGTCCTGCACCATCCTCACAATCCTTGCTAAGCTTGAGCCCATTGTTGCAGTCACTGTGTCGATCCATCTTATTGAAGGTCTTCCCCTTTTCTCTGACCCTCCACTTTACCAAGCATGATATCCTTCTCCAGAGACTCCGTCCCTTCTAACCACATGACCAAGGTAGGTGAGAGCCTGGCCATCTCTTCTAAGGAGCATTCCAGATGCACGTATTCCAGGATAGATTTGTTCATTCTTCTGGCAGTCTATTTTTCAGTGTTCTTCACCAACACCACAACTCAAAAGCATCAATTTTTCTTTGGTCTTCCTTATTCATTGTCCAACTTTCACATGCATAAGAGGCAATTGAAAATATGATGGTTTGGAACAGGTGCACCTTAGTCTTCAAAGTGACATCATTGTTTCTTAATACTTTAAAGAGGTCTTTTACAGCATATTTACCCAGTGCAAGATGACGTCTGATTTCTTGATTGCTGCTTCCATGAATGTTGACTTACCATTTTGTTATTATTGTTGTTGTTATATGCTGTCGAGTCATACTAGACTCACAGTGACCCCTCCTTGGGTTTCCAAGGTGATATCACTATGGAAGTAGATTGCCCAACCTTCCTTCTGAGGAGTGGCTGGTGGGTTTGAACCACCAGCCTTCTGGTTAGCAGTCAAGTGCCTTAGGCACTATGCTACCAGAGCTCCTTCTTAGGTTTCCTTTTAAAATATCTATGTCCGAAAACATGGTCTGGCTGAGCCTCTTTTTTACTGGTAAGATGTGTATCAGGATAGTTTAACACCTTGTCAAGGGGATTCTTCTTTTCAAAGTTCAGAGATTTGTGAGCCTTTTCCCCAAAGCCACAAATTTAAAGACCAGAAACAAGTGATCAACAAATAATTCCGCTAAGAAGACTACAGCCCATTCTAGGTCAGATTTCAGTGACAGATGTGCTTACTTTTGCTCAGTAACCACAAATAAATAATCTTTTTGGTTAATGCACAGAAATGATTACCTTGTATAAATGTCACCCTCCTAGATTTGTACAGGACAAAAGGGGAGATTCATTAATAAGGGAAAATTAGACACGGAGGACAACCCAATAGAGAGAGATAAATGAGACACAAACACCGGCCAATCTACTGTGCACACATTACAAAAAAGAATGGGCACTTGGTTTTGAAAATATAATATCCCTTCTCCTTTTTTTTTCTGTTTTGCAAAATGCTTCAAAGCGCACTTCAGCTGTATTCCCCTATCACTAATAGAAGAAAGAAGTGCATAGGAAAGTGATAATAATACGGCTGTGCTTTGCTTTTATCTTCACACCTTTTATCCAAAGATCTTTCTGCCCTTAAATAATAATTGATTAAATCTCACAGTATCCCTACTGAAGCCATCTTCTGATGGGCCCAGAGAGAAGTAGAGTGGATCAGATCACCCAGGTTCAGTCCATAGGGCTCTAATAGAGCCAGAAATAGACCCAAGAGGCTCACCTGCCATTACTCACTTTAATCACTGGGAAATAGCCTGGTCTGTTGGGATTTTGGGCCAGCCTACCTCCATTTTTGGAGTTCTCTCTGATTTTCCTTTGATTATTTTCAGGACACCCTCCTTTGACAGCTGTTCTTCTGAGATGTGACTAGGGAATTGTCAAAAGGTTTGCCTGTGGCCTCCAAAGAGCCTCATCACTGGGATCACTGTAGAAAGCCTGCAGGTAGCACGTATCAAGTATAGCTCAGTAATTGGGGGGCTGCCGCAGAAGTACTTTCACGCTGACTAATTAATCTCTAGTAATTAACACTCAGATATAACAAGTATAGCATTTAAGGACCATAGCAAGGGAAATATAATTTGCTCTTCAGAAATTTGCTTGAGAGTTTGATAGCTTTTTTCCAGATAAATAATGGCATCCATCCATTCAGCCACAGGAACTGGAGTAAGGAATTTTTTCATCCATCTGTGCTAAATACTATCAAAACTTCCTCACTCATTAATACTAGGTATAATTCATTCAAAACCTTTAGCAAAAGTCATAGAATTCTTAGGATTGGTAAAGCCTTCAGAAATCTAGTCCAACTGTTTTCCTACATATGAGGAAATCCAGGCCCAGAAAGATGAAGTGACTTGCCCAGGGCATGGTAACTGGTTCAGGCAATGCTGAATTGCCCTGTTTTCTTACATGAACCAGGATTTGGATCTTATCTGATGTTGAGCATCTTGAAAAACTGTCTCTGAGCAGCAGTACCAGTGGCTAACTCTGGGCCAGATGCTGTGAGACCAAAATGAATTCTGTCTTTGGCACCTTCCTTCATCTCCCTCACCCTGTTTTGTAGGCTGGTATTTTGGAAGTAGGTTGCCAGGCCTTTATTCTGAGGTACCTCTAGTGGACTGGGATCTCTAACCTCTCAGTTAGCAGCTGAGTGCATGAATCATTAGCACTGTCCAGAGACTCCTATATAAATTAAACTACTCTTAATTTCATTATGCCTCAAGCTCCACATCCACAAATTAAGGGGGCTGAGAAAGATATTCTCACAGGGTTTTTTTTTTTTTTTTTTTTTTTTCTGCTCTAAAAGTATAGTCCTGCATTTTTTTCAGCAAGCATTAATTGAGCACCTAGATATGCAAATCACTGTACAAAGCACTAGAGATTCAGAGGTCAGTTAAGCTACAGTCCCCACTCTCAAAGAGCACATGAAAAAAATAGTGGACAAATAATTTGAGAAACACTATGATAGAGTATGAGGAGCTCTGATGGTGTAGTGTCTAAGGCATTTAACGGCTAAGCAGAAGGTTGGGAGTTCAAACCTACCAGTTTCTCCGTGGAAGAAAGATGGGGTAATCTACTTCCATAAATATTTACTGCCTCGGAAATCCAATGAGGGTAGCTATGAGTTGGAATTGACTTGATGACAGTGAGGGGTTTTTTTGTTTTTGTTTTTGTTTTTGTTTTTGTTTTTTATGATAGAATATAAGAAGCCCTAGTGGTGCATTAGTTAAACACTCTACTGCTAACCAAAAGGTTGGGGGTCCAAACCCACCCAGTGGCTCATCAGGGAAAAGACCTTCTTCCATAAAGATTGCAGCCTAAGAAACCCTACAGGACAGTTCTACCCTATCCCAAAGAGTCACTATGTATTGGAATTGACTCAACAATACATAACATGATAATGAAGATTCATTAGCTGCAGGCAACTGCAGTTAAATTGCAGGTAAGAGTAGGCAAGAAATCATGGAAGACCTCACTGAGGAAAGGACAGATTGTGCCAGGTCTTAAAAGATGAGTTGGAGTTTCCAGGTTGCAAAAAGGACATGGGGGTGGCATCCTCTGACCTCCTCTAACTTCACAGAGAGGAGACAGAATCACCATCAGCAGCCCAAGGCTTATTCCTATGAGGCCAGACATGCCATTGCACTTCAGCCTTTTTACCAATTATGACACCAACTGTTCCTCCCTTGGCACTTACTAGTCTCTGCTGGATTCAGTAATTTGTTGCAACAGCCACACAGGACTCAAGGACAATACTCATGATTATGGAACATATTAGGGAAGTTAACAGGCTACGATTCAGGTTCAGGAATGTGCTCAGGACACAGTCCTTGGATCAAGATAGACTCCCCTCTGCTATGCCCTCAGCTATGCCTCCCTGGGCCTTGGCCTCTCTGCCTGGCCTCTGTCCTGTTTGGGAAAGTATTACAAAGCTCTTTTAGCTCTGCCAATAGGTACATCTAGGTGTACCCCACTCCACCAGCAAGACTCCTGCCCAAAGGCACTCAGCTCTCTCGCTCCATGGGCTGGCAAGCCTACCACTCTGTCTCATGCCTCTTGGTTCCACTGCCACTGTCTCTCAGTTGGTCGTCTCACCCAGTCATCTCTGCCTTCTCTCTACCAAGGAGGTCCAGTACATGGGTCTTGGGTCCAAGGATGCACTCCACTCCACCTCTGGCTCCAGCTCTCTTCTCTTGATGGCAGTGAGATCCTCCTTTCTGCCCCTAGGAGTGCTATGTTTAAGCCTGCAGATGACAAAACTAACCAATCCCACATTATTTGCATGTCCCCACCCCCACAAGGGGACCATTCACCCTATTCATATTACTAACAAGCTATCCAATTCCCTTGGTGGGTCACAAACACCTCACATTTGCATAATTCCAGCCAGTAATCTGGTGGGAGTCACAGAGACCACGGCTATTCTCGGAAGGAAGGTTGGGCAATCCTACTTCCGTAGTGATACTGCCTCAGAAACCCAAGGAGGGGTCACTATGAGTCCAGGCCGACTCGACAGCAAATAACAACAACAACAACAACAAGGAGAGCCACACCAAGTAATTCACTGACCCATACAGGTGAACAAGGCCTAGTGGGAGAGGGCATGAAGGACATTCCAGCTAGAAAAACTGACACAAAGAAAGGCATAAACATATTCCACATTTAGGGAATGTCAGCTATGGCTAGATGAGGAGAGCAGCAAAGATGAGGGTAGGTGAGTTCCTACATCATACTGAGTTTAGATTTTCTATACGATTTGATGAAATTGCTAATGTGCCAACATTAGTGAGAATAAACAAGCTGATATTTTTCATTGCCAAAGTGATACACAGAATGGTCATAAAAACATCTGCTAACATTGTTTTGCAATGACTGTTTTTTCTTCCCATAGAGAAGAGCACTAATAGACTCCATCAATTGTTTTTAAACAAGGTCCACCAAGATCCATGACACCTTTTCCCAAGAGATAAGCTACATGTAGAAATAATGAAGGTAAACATGTAATGCCTACAAATTTTCCTGTTAAAAATCCCACATTGTCTAAAGATCATGCCCCTTTGCTTTCTATTTCAATCAAAGAAAAAGAAAAGGAGACCTTCAGAGTCCTGAAGGTCACAATTCCATCCCAGCGGTGACTTAGTGCTTTTTAACAATTCCCCCTCTAAACTTAGAGAGTGTGACTGTGGCTTTCAGGTAACCACCTTTGGTCTACCTCTCTGTTCCTTAAACCATACCAGCCTGGGAGTCAGCATTGCTTGGACACGTGAAAAAACCCTATCTTTGGGTGAGGGATGGAAGCAAGGCAGATAGTATCTGAATCTCACTGAGCACTGACTTCATAAAAATCAAAGAGATAATAAAATTCCTGTGATGGACACATGAGTCCCTGGGTGGTGCAAACAGATAACCACTCTACTCATTGAAAGGTTGGAGGTTCAAACACATCCAGAGGTGCCTTGAAGGAAAGGCTTGGCAATCTGCTTCCAAAATGTCACAGTCTTGAAAACTCTATGGAATGCAGTTCTATTCTGCAAAACATTGGGTCACCATGGGTTGGAATTGGCTTGAGACCAACAACATTTTTGTTGGTTTTTTTTTTTTAATGGGCACTATCTGAGTTATCTAGTACTGTTATAACAGAAATACCACAAGTGGGTGACTTTAAAAAACAGAAATTTATTTTCTTATAGTTTAAAAGGCTAGAAGTCCAAATTCAGGGTACAGAGTCTAGGGGAAGGCTGTCTCTCTCTCTCTCTCTCTCTCTTCTCAGCATTATTCCTAGGTTCCTTGAAGATCATGTGGGGTGTATCTTCCCTTCTGTCTGTGCTTCCTTGCTTAATCTACTGTTTTATATCTAAAAAGTGATTGATTGAAATACTAACCCAATCACTCCTCTGTCAGTTTATTGCACTGGAGTGGCTTGCATGTTGCTGTGATACTGGAAGTTATGCCACTGCTATTTCAAATATCACAGGGTCACTCATAGTGGAAAAGTTTCAGTGGACCTTCCAGATGAAGATAGATGACGAAGAAGGAATATGTAGTCTATTTCTGAAAAAAAAAATAAGACACTGAACCTTATGAATAGCAGTGAAACATTTTCTGATATCGTGCCAGGAGATGAGCCCCTCAGGTTGGAAGGTACTCAAAATGTAACTGGGAAGAGCTGCCTCCTCAAATTAGAGTTGACCTTAATGTCATGGACGGAGTAAAGCTTTCAAGACCTTCATTAGCTGATATGGCACAACTCAAAATGAGAAGAAATAGCTGCAAATATCCATTAATAATCAGAACATGGAATGTGTGAAGTATAAATCTAGGAAAATTAGAAGCTGTTAAAAATGAAATGGAACGCATAAAGATTGATATCCTAGACATCAATGAGCTGAAATGAACTGGCATTGGCCATTCTGATTAGGATAATCATATGGTCTACATGCCAGGAATGAGAAATTGAAGAGGAATGGTTTCACTTTCATCATCAAAAAGAACATTTCAAGATCTATCCTGAAGTACAATGCTGTCAGTGATAGGATAATGTCTAAATGCCTACAAAGAAGACCGGTTAATACTACTACTATTCAAATTTACGCATCAATTATCAATGCCAAAGATGAAGGAATTGAAGGTTTTTACCAATTTCTGCAGTCTGAAATTAACCAAACATATAATCAAGATGTATTGATAATTACTGGTGATTGGAATGTGAAAGTTTGAACCAAAGAAGAAGCAACAATAGTTGGAAAATATGGCCTTAGTGATAGAAATGACACTGAAGATGACATGATAGGATGTTGCACGACCAACGACTTATTTGTTGCAAATACCTTTTTTAACAACATAAAGGGCAACTATCCACATGGACCTCACCAGATGGGATACACAAGAATCAAATCGAATACATCTGTGGAAAGAGACAACAGAGAAGGTCAATATCATCGGTCAGAACAAGGCCAGGAGCCAATTATGGAGCAAATGCTCCATGCAAATTTCATTATATATATATATAATGAATATAATGCTTATATGCAAATTTAATTTGAAGCTTAAGAAAATTAAAATAAGTCCAAAAGAGCCAAAATATGATCTTCATTTTACCCCATATGAATAGAGAGACCATCTGAAATATAGATTTGGTGCATTGAACACCAATAACCAAAGATCAGATGAGTTGTGGGATGACATCAAGGACATCATAAATGAAGAAAGCAAACATATTTAAAAGACAGGAAAGGAAGAAAAGACCAAAATGAATATCAGAAGAGACTCTGGAACTTGCTCTTAAAAGGATTAAAGTGAATGGAAAAAATGAAGTAAAAGAGCTGCACAAAAGATTTCAAAGGGCGGCGTGAGAAGACAGAGTAAAGTATTATAATGAAATGTACAAAGATCTGGAGTTAGAAAATCAAAAGGGAAGAACCTGTTCAGCATTTCTCAAGTTGAAAGAACTGAAGAAAAATATCAAGCCTCAAGTTGCAATATTGAAGGATTCTATAGACAAAATATTGAACAATGCAAGAAACATCAAAAGAAGATGGAAGGAATACACAGAGTCATTGTACCAAAAAGAATTGGCTGATGTTCTGCCATTTCAGGAGGTAGCATATGATCAAGAACTGATGGTATTGAAGGAAGAAGTCTAAGCTGCACTGAAGGAATTGGCAAAAAAAAAAAAAAAAAAGCCTCCAGGAATTGATAGAATACCCATTGAGATGTTTCAGCAAATGGATGCAATGCTGGAAGTGCTCACTCATTTATGCCAAGAAAATTGGAAGACAGCTACCTGGCCAACCAACTAGAAGAAATCCTTATTTGTGTCCATTCCAAAGAAGGGTGATCGAACGGAATGTGGAAATTATTGAACAATATCACACACAAGTAAAATTTGGCTGAAAATAACTCAAAAGTGGTTGCAGCAGTACATCAAAAGGGAACTGCCAGAAACTCAAGTCAGAATCTGAAGAGGATGTGGAACAAGGGATATCATTGCTGATGTCAGCTGGATCTTGGCTGAAAGCAAAGAATGCCAGAAAGATGTTTACCTGTGCTTTTATTCACTATGCAAGGACATTTGACTTTGTGGGTCACAACAAATTATGGATATTATAGTGAAAAACAGGAATTCCAGAACTCTTAATTATGCTATGAGGAACCAATACATAGGCTAAGAGGCAATTGTTCAAACAGAACAAGGGGATGCTGAATGGTTTAAAATTTATAAAGGTGTGTGTCAGAGTTGTATGCTTTTATCATACTTATATCTGTATGCAGAGTAAATAATCTGAGAAGCCGGCCTACATGAAGTAGAATGTGGCATAGGATTGAAGGAAGACTCATTAACAACTTGTGATATGATTTCTTGCTTGCTGAAAGACTAGAAGCGCTTACTGATGAAGATCAAAGACTAGAGTTGGATTATATCTCAACCTAAAGAAAACAAAATCCTCACACAAATCAATAAGCAACACCATGATAGCTGGAGGAAAGATTGAAATTATCTAATTTTACCTGGATTCACAATCAAGGCCCACGGAAGCAGCAGTCAAGAAATCAAATGACATATTGCATTGGAAAATATAGCACAAAACATCTCTTTAAATTGTTAAAAGAGCAAAGACATCACACTGAGGACTCAGGTGCACCTGACCCAAGCCATTCTATTTTCAATAGCCTTATCTGCATGCGAAAGCTTGACAATAAATAAGGAAGAAGAAAGAAGAATTGATACCTTTGAATTAAGGCGTTGATGAAGAATATTTAATATACTACGGGCTTCCAGAAAACGAACAACTCTGTCCTGAAGGAAAATTAGCTAGAACTCTCCTTGGAAGTGAGAATGCCAGACTTCATCTCTCATACTTTGGTTATATTATCAGGTGTGACCAGTCCCTGCAGAAGAATATCATGCTTGGTCAAGTAAAGGGTCAGCAAAAAATGGGAAAACGCTCCATGAAATGGATTGACACAGTGGGTGCATTAATGGGCTCAAAAATAGCACTGATTGTGAGGATGGCACGGGACTGAGCAGTGTTTCATTGTATTGTACATGAGGTTTCTACAAGCTGAAACCAACTCTATGGCACCTAACAACAACACTAATACTGCCTCATTAACAAAACAAAGAAAACCCAAACCCAAATGGGGCTATAACCACAGGTATAAACCAAAAAAAAAAAAAAAACAGACTCACTGTCATTGAGTCAATTCTGACTCATAGTGACCCCAACTGGGTTTCCAAGGCTGTAAATCTATACGGAAGTAGATTGCCCATCTTCCTTCTGCAGAGTATTTGGTGAGTTTGAACCACCAACCTGGTTAACAGTCAAATGACTTAGGTACTACACCACCAGAGCTCCACAGGTACAGAGGTTAGGATTTATGATACATATTTTGGGAAGATACAATTTAATCCATAACAGGCAATATTTTCTGATGTCCTGGAATCTATTCCCCATTGCAACAGAAAAATTCAAATAGGCTCTAGACCCCAGATAGACAGTATCCCCTAAAAATAAAGTAGACTTTAAACCACATTTACCTTATTATTTCATAAAATCCAAAGGAAAAAAAGAATAAAAATATCTCTTCAATCCTCACCCTAGTCTCACCTCCAATCCAGAAATTTATGTCAACATTTTGTAGTGCATCATTCAAGACCTTTTCTCTATATCCAAAAGCATTCTTCACTCCCAGGCCAAGTAAACCTTAAAAAAAAAAAAAAAAGCAGTTGCCATCTAGTTGATTCTAACTCACAGTGATCCCATGTATGTCAGAGCAGAATGTGCTCCATAGGAAGAAAATCTTAATTTAAAATTGCAGGTATTATTCCAGAGCATTGGTCAACAACCGTCTTCTGTAAGGGAACTAACAGTAAGTATTTTTGGCTTTGTGGACTCATTTGCACATGTAGTCTCC
Source organism: Orycteropus afer afer (assembly GCF_000298275.1). Classification (NCBI taxonomy): domain Eukaryota; kingdom Metazoa; phylum Chordata; class Mammalia; order Tubulidentata; family Orycteropodidae; genus Orycteropus; species Orycteropus afer. Next base: position 11,828,430 of record NW_006921592.1, on the reverse strand, counting down.
TTCGCAACCATAAACTCTGGCATTGCAGCACAAAACAGCCATTAGCAATACGTAAACAAATGAGTATTACTGTGTTCCAATAAAATTTTATTTACAAAAGCAGGCCATGGCAAGATTAAGCCCATAGGCCATAGTTTGCTAACCTTTATTCCAGGGCATGAACACTACTGGCACTTATATATTGCTTAAAGTAGAAGAAAGTTTCCTGTGCTTATAGAGATTCAGGCCTGGAGAGAGTTTAAATATCTGAAATAATGCAAATTGGCAAGGAACACTTATAAAGTGGAATCGTTGCGGTTGTTGTCGGTTGCCTTTGAGTCAATTCCAACTTCCGGTGACCCCATGTGTTCACAGTAAACTGCTCCATAGGGTTTTCAAAGCTGTAATATTTCAAAAGTAGCTTGCTAAGCCTGTCACCAGGCCTCTCGGTGGGTTTGACACAAAGGGCTTAACTATCGCACCTCCCAGGGACTTCAACAAAGTTAGGAAAAGGTATCTAAATGCCCCGCTGAAGTTCAGACACTGGAACCACATGGGGTTGGGATGGTAATGGAGATTTACCTTGATCTTTCAAGAGCCACAGGAGCTCTGGTAGCACAGTGGTCAAGGCATTCAGTGATAACCAAAAGGTTGGCAGTTTGAACCTACCAGCTGCTCTGTGGGAGAAAAGTGAGGCAGCCTGCTTCCATAAAGATTTATAGCCTTTGTAACCCTATGGGGCAATTTTACCCTGTTCTATAGGGTCGTTAAGAGTCAGAATCGATTCGATGCAATGGGTTTGTTTTGTGTGTGTGTTTTCAGGAGACACATTTCCAGTCCTCTTAATTAAGCTCATTCACATATGATTTCGAAAATGTGTGTGGAGTGAAGCAATTTGGGAAACCTGTGAAATGAGACAGACCATCACCAGCCTCCAACCCTTCCCCACTCACTCTTCACCAGCACCACCTACTCACCCACAAGCAAACACGCTGGGAAATAACAGTATGCATACATATATTTTAAATGATTAATCTCACTGTTTCAGTTTGAAACCTAAAAGGGACAAAAAAAAGGAAGCATTCTTATTTCCCATCGAAAGTAATCACAGCTTTATATCCCTCGGTGTTTACATAAAGAGAGCTGTTTATTTAGAATCCTTGCCGATAAGGATACCACACGCTCCTAACTTATTATAAATTCTCTTTCCATTTTGTCTTTTTTTTGGGGGGAGGGGGGGTTATATATATTTAATGATAACCCAAAATGACTTATACATAAAAAATACAGACTTTAAAGATAAAAAGGATTAGTCGCAGGTAATACATTTTCCATGAGTGGCTATAGGGCTCTCCGTTCCAAGAGGTACTGGCTGCATACAAATGAATTGATAAAAGTTTGAAGCTGTAGATGGGTAGCAAGGCTCATGCTTTGCTGGAGATGATTCTTAAAGTTACAATAAATCAGACAGACAGTGTCGGCCTTTGAGGATAAACCTGTGATGGCTTGTTGTGCCTCTCTGAATCGCCTCAGAGGCCCGGGGACTAAAAAGTGTCTAGATGTCACATTAAATCTACCGGGAGGATGGAGCACTTCAAAGAGGAATGCAATCAGATCTGATGGAAAATACATTCTCTGAAAGCTACTGACAAAAAAGTAATCTTTGATGTGGATGTTGAATAACAATGATATTGTCTTTCCTGACATTTTTCATTATTGCCGTCTTATACAGCCTACTTCATGTATTAAAGCAATATTAACTGTTTGACAGGGACAAATCCTCCAACTATCACATAAGCAATTGTTTCTGAATTGTCCTAGCCCACTGCCTGTAAAACCTGTCCCAATAACTGCTTTTAAATATGATGGTAGGCTCTTTTCCCTGACTAGCTAGACAGTGTGTAAGCTCTAGCGTAGTTCAGCGGAGTCTGGGGAATATTAAAAATGGTTAGGTGGTTATGAGGTGTCATTTGATTATAAAGAAGGAGCAGGAGTGTTTTTTGAAGGTGAGCTTTAATGAGAGAGGTCTATAAAAGTTACTCCTTATTATTCCCCGTCTTCGGTACACATTTATATCAAGTATATGTGAGCAAATCTCAGATCTGCCACAATTCTTGTAGCTCAAAAGAGGACATAAAGGAATGTACAGAGATCTTTGTTATTTATGCAGTGAAATAAAGCAATCTGTGACTGTGCAAGAACCTATAAAATATGCTGGAATTAAGTCCCACAATATGCTTCTGGAAAGAAATTCAGGCAGATCCAGGAGGCATATGTCACATTCAAAACCCTCAGGATACCTCCTGAGGTTTGATGTCTTAACCTTCTACTGTAAAGATGTGTGGTTTCATTGTAGGTATTTGTAAAGCTTAAAATCTCTAATTTTCTGATGACCTTGAGCGTCTTGAGAAATGGGAGGAAGTTCTTCAAAAGGACAGCTGGGATTGTTTTATTCCCCCCCACACACACACAAAATGGGGCTAATTGCACCCCAGAGTAAAAGAAAGAACACTAAAATCCCACAATTCAAAACCACAAACCATGACAACCTGTGTTGCAGACTCTTAAAAGTTATCATTTGCAGCTAAGATACCTGGGGGGTGTGATATGTATTCTTCACTTATGCTATTATTATTTTCCCATAGTACCTGGAGCTCCCAGCTTTTACCTATCTTGACATAGTCCTAGCTCACTTCTGTGTGGCGTGGTGTGGAAGTTTCACTCAAAGTCGGCTTCTCCACTGGGATCGGGGATGGGCTTGGTCTCCTTTATAATAATTGAAATCAGGCAGGTTATGGGAAACAAAAAGAACAAACCACCCCCCAAAAATGGAGAATTATAAGACAAAGCATTGCCACTTAGGGATTTTTGTGATTTTAATCAAGTCACCTAACTTCTCTATGCTGTAGCTAACAGGTCAGCCAAGCTTTTCTTAAAGGGCTGGCTATTAAACATCTGAGGCTTTGTGGACTATATTGTGTCTGTTACAATTATTCACTTGTGCTGTTATAGTCCAAAATCCGTCATAGGCAATACATAAATAAATGTCATGGCTGTGTTCCAATGAAACTTATAAATTAACTTATAAATTAAATTATAATAACACATAGTGAATCAGATTTGGTCAAGAACCATAGTTTGCCAAATTCTACTCTAGATCCTTTATTTATAATGGTCAGTCTGATATAAGATGAGATCTAACTTCCTTCACTGTTGAGCAGATTAAATAAGTTAACATATTGACCGTGTTTTTACTTCAGACAGGAACAAGTAATAGAAAAATAAATCCAGAAGACAATGATATTTGTCAAAAGACAAGAGTCTTTTGATGAATATATTTATCTTCTTTTATTAGAAAGAAAAAAGTTTTATCATTGCAATAGCAACAGTATATTAACCTACTCAGTCCATTTTTTTTTTTTTTTTTTTTTTATCATTGAGAATTTTAAAATTTACCACAGTCATCTTCTCTTGAAATCCTTTATAAACTCAGGAAATATATTGCCTCTGGTGGCGTAGTTCCTAAGGTCTTTGACTGCTAACCAGAAGGCTGACGGTTCAAACCCACCAGCCTCTCCTCAGATGGAAGATTGGGCAATCTACTTCTGTAGAGATACTGCCTTGAAAACCCAAGGAGGGGTTGCTATGTGTCAGATTAGACTCCATGGCAGTGAGTTTGGTTTTTTTTTTTTTTTTTTTTTTTTTATAAAGTCAGGGGACAAAGGCCAGCAGGTTAGGTGTATCTAAATTGTTTTAGAGAAGTTTCTAGGGAGATGCAGAAAGTTGTCCTTGGGCAGGTCGTTTTGAATGCCACCCTTTTTGAATGTAGTTCTTCCTAATTAAGCAAAAATAAAATGAATGACTCATTGCCTTGAAATAACGGTACAGCAAGGATTTAAGGGATAGTGCTTCCTTCTAGTGAGCACAGAAGGACAACTGCATGAAAAAGGAATACAGAAATAATAATGAAATAGGAAGAAAAAAGGATTGATGCATTTGAACTGTGGTACTGGCAAAGAATATTGAATATACTGTGGAATGCCAAAAGAGTGAACAAGTCCATCTTCGAATACAACTAGAATGCTCCTTAGAAGTGAGAATGACAAGACTTAGACACTCTTACTCTGGACATGTCATCAGGAAAAGCCAATAGGGAGCAGAACATCATGTTTGGCAAAGTAGAGGGCCAACAAAAACAAGGGAAACCCTCGGTGAGATGGAGTGACACAACAGCGGAACAACGGGCTTTAACACAACAACGATCGTGCAGACGGTGCAGAACCAGGAAACGCTTTGTTCTGTTAACGTGGGGTTGCAATGAGTCAAAAACAATTCAACAGCAACAACTAACAACTAATAGAAACCAAAAACCAAACTCATTGCCGTCAAGTCGAATCCAACTCATACGGACCCCTCCTTAGGTTTCCAAGGTGGTATCTCTACGGAAGTAGATTACCCAGCCTTCCTTCCAAGGAGTGGCTAGTGGGTCTGAACTTCCAGCCTTCTTGTTAGCAGTCAAATGCCTTTGGCACTACACCACCAGAGCTCCAATTAACAAATGTCTGTCGGGATAAGCAAAGTAATGCTACAATCTGAATTTTCCATGACTTAAAACCAAAGAAACAAAAGTTATGCAACATTTATATCTTGGGTCAGATAAAGGGTTCTACTCTTTGCAGGCAATCAGGACCCTAAGCTGATAGGAACATAATCTTGAAACATAATTCCATCATCAAGAAGACAAAGGAACAGCATGGAGATCTCTTCATGGGCTCTTACTCAGAGTATTCTTGGTGGAAGGCATTTAGGTCCTGACCTCTTTATTTATGTCCTGTAACTTTATTGGAAACTCTCTACTGAATTACATGGAAGGGCACAGAAAACCTCAAGAGATTCACCATGAAGAAATGATAACCTGGACTGGGAACCTGAGCTCCATTCCAGAGCCAAACAGTTCTTGGGAAAGGGTCAGCTCTGATACAAAGTAGGCCCGAAGCCTTTCTGATATCAATTCCCACATGTGAGTATAAGCTACAGAAAGTTGCAATGAGGAAAGCCCAAGTATGGGATGTTCCTGAGGCCTGAGAAGGAACTGGACTTCTCCAGGATTCATGGAATAGACACAGTAGTCAGTGCAGGCCTAATTTTCAAGAGTGGCATTCCATGAAAGGAACAGAACATCAGACACAAAGATACTGCGTCTGCTGGTGGCCTAGTCAGATTCTCAACATCAGTGGCTCTCTCTACCTAGGGTATAAAATAATGACTGACTCAACTGGATGAAATTTTGAAGAGTATAGAACTCAAAAATGAGATTAGAGACATGAACATGAGAGGACAACAACTTAGACTGGCAAAGGGATCATACCAGTTGTAAAATGAAAAGGATCTATTTTTTCTTCTTTGTTTGTTTGTCAGTATTACAGTGTAAAGTGGCCCTAAAAAGTTCCTCCCAGCAACTTTCACCCACAAAATGAAACACTACCCAATCCTATGTCGTCCTCACAATCACTGCTAAGCTTGAGTCCATGGTTCAGCCACCGTGTCAGTCCATCTCGTTGAGGATCCTCCTTTTCACTGACCCTCTACTTTTCCAAGTATAGGACCCTTCTCCAGGGACTGGTCCCTCGTGATCACATGACCAAAATATGTGAGGCAAAGTCCCACCATCCTTGCTTCGAAGGAGCATTCTTCCAAGACAGATATGCTGTTGTTCTGGCAGTTACTCAATATTCTTCACCAACACCATAATTCAAAGGCATCTATTCTTCTTCAGTCTTCTTTATTTATTGTCCAGCTTTCACATGTATATGAAGCAATTAAAAATACCCTGGCTTGGATCAGGTGTATCTTCCTCCTTAAAGTGATTTCTTTGCTTTTTAACACTTTAAAGAGGTCTTTTGCATCATATTCGTCCAATGTAATGCATCGTTTCATTTCTTGGCTACAGCTTGCATAGGCATTGATTGTTGCTCCAAGCAAAATTAAATCCTTGACAATTGAAACCATTTCTTTATCATGATCTTGCTTTTGGTCCATTTGTGAGGATTTTTGTTTTATGTTAAGGTGTAGTCCATGAAGGCTTTAATCTTCATCATATAGTCTTTGATCATATAATCTTTGATCTTTATCTTATAGTCTTTAATCTTCATCAGTAAGTGTGTTAAGTCCTCTTTACTTTGAGCAAGCAAGGCTATGTCATCTGCAGGTTGTTAATGAGTCTTCCTTTAATCCTGATGTTACATTCTACTTCACATACTCCAGCTTCTTGGATTATTCGCTCAGAAAGCAGATTGAATAAGTATGGTGACAGGATACAACCCTGACGTACATCCTTCCTGATTTTAAACCTTGTTCTGTTTGAATGACAGCCTCTTGGTCTCTGTACAGGTTCCTCTTGAGCACAAGTAAGTGTTCTGGAATTCTAATTCTATGCAATGTTATCCATAATTTATTCTGATCCACCCAGTCAAATGTCTTTGCATAGTCAAGAAAACACAGGTGAACATCGTTCTGGTATTCTTTGCTTTCAGCCGTGATCCAGCTGTCATCAGCTGGGATATCCCTCTTTCTATATCCTCTTACCCTCTTCTGAATCCAGCTTGAACTTCTAGCAGTCCCGTCTATGTACTGCCGCAACCATTTTTTAATTATCTTCGTCAAAATGTTACTTGTGTGTGATATTAATGGATTACCTAATAGTTTCTGCATTCTGGGGATTGTCTTTCTTTGGAATAGGCACAAATATGGGTCTCTTACAATCGTTTGGCCAGGTAGCTGTCTTACAACTACAAAAAAAAAAAAAAAATGCTGGCAGATTGATTCCAACTCATAGCAACACCATTTGTTACAGAATGGAACTGAGCTCCATACAGATTTCTTGGCTGTAGTATTCATAAACGCAGTTCAGCAAGACTTTCTTCCATGGCATTACTGCTGGGTAGGTTTGAACCTCCAACTGTTCAGTTAGTTGTGGTTGTTGTTGTTATGTGCCACAGAGTCAGACCCGACTCATAGCAACCCCTCCTTGGGTTTCTGAGGCAGTGTCACTACAGAAGTAGATTGCCCAACCTTCCTTCCAAGGAGTGGCTGGTGGGTTTGAACCACCAGCCTTCTGGTTTGCAGTCAAGTAGCAAGTGCAAATCATTTGTACCATCCAGAGACTCCTTTTCACCCACTACTAAGTGAGAATTTAAAGAAATATTTTATGCAACTGGATGGTATTAGAGATGGATTTTGCCATTTAGGGACTAAATTTATAGAATAAAAAGCTTTGGATATTGAAAACAGAGATTCAAATAGATACTTGCATATCATTGTATACTGCAGCATTATTCACAAGAGCTGAATGGTAGAAAGAACCCAAATATCCACCAACAGATTAAAGGATAAACAAAAGGTAGTCTACATGTTACAATGAAAAGTTACCTTGCCACACATGATACATGCTATGACATCAATGAACCTTGAAAATAAGTGAAATAAGTCAGACACAAAAGAACAAATATTATGTGATTCCACTTACACAAAATATCTAGAATAGACAAATGGATAGAGATAAAAGTAGATTAGTGGTTATCACAGGTTTAGAGAGAAAAGAACAGGAAGTTATTGTTTAATTATGAATGTAATTAATGTCATTGATTTGTATACTTAAAAGGCTAAGAAGGCAAATTTTATGTTATATTTATTTTATTACAATAAAGAAAATTAAAAAATAGGGTGAGGAATAAGAGAGGAGGAAGAGGGTAGTGCAAAAAAGAATGACAGCAGTGCCATCTCAAGCTCTTTGTAAAGGTTACTATTTCTTATCTCTTAATTCCCTGAGGATCTGGAGCTTTGTGATTTCACAACCGGGAGAGGACAAGCATATCCCTTGTGAACATCTGTCTAAAGTTCATCTCTCCCCTCTCATACTCTAGTCCCCTGATGTGCACCCTCAGAAACCCTCAAAGATTCTGCCCCTTTCAACCTCCCTATACCCACTCCCCACTGCAGACACATACCCCTCTGGATTTAATGTCCATGCCTGAATTTCAAAACAAAGCAACTCAATGAACTGAAATCTTTTTAAAGTGTCCTTGAGGGGTGTGGGGTTACTCACTTCAGCCAAGTCTCCAATATTCAGAGCTCAGACTTGTGAGGTGGAGATCTGGATTCTAGTCCTGACTTTCTCCAAAGACTGGGGGAGCCCTTCTCCGCTTTGCCCATAGCATGCCCTATAAAAACGGAAGATGAGACGATTTGAGGATTCCTCCAACTCTAAAATATAAGTCCCAAATCTGACCTCTTCCCTGATTAGATATCCTAAACCTACCTCTTTACATTCCAGAAAGTTCCAAATTAAGTGGAATATAGCATTGCCATGTAAAACAGTGCTGTCACTCTAACTTGTTTCATTTGAGTTAAACTGACCGACTGTTATGGATGGAATTGTGTCCTAAAAAGTATGTGTTGTCAATCCTAACCTCTATGCCTTTGGTTATAATCCCATTTGGGAATGAGTTGTCTCTGTTACAAAACAGGATTAGTGTAGGGTATATCTTGAGACAACCTCTTTTGAGATATAAAGCAGATTAAACAAACAAGTGAGTGAGCAGAGATGGGGTAAGATAGATGCCAGACACATAGACATCTCCAAGTAACTAGAAAGCAGAAGCTGAAGAGATTAGGCCCTTCCTCCAGAGTTGACAGAGAAAGCCAGCGTAGAGTCGGCACCCAGATTTGGATGTCTAGCCTCCTAAATGATGAGAAAATAAACTTCTGTTTGTTAAACCACCCATTTCTGTGGTATTTCTGTTATAGCAGCACTAGATAACTAAGGCATCAGCTTTAAAAGACTCATTTTAACAGAAGAGAGAAATGGTTTGTCAATTAATCTCAAGTGTCCAAATAACTAAAATTGGGTAAATGCCACTGAAATGCAGGAAAGACAGTAACCAAGTTCAAACACTTCACTATATATAACCATAAAGAGCAAAGCTCTTGCTCTGAAAGGAGAGCATATTTTGTGCTAAGACAAAAGCAAGAAGATGCACATGAAAAATCACAAAGTGTGCCTAAATGTTATACACCAAGTGTGTACTTGGTGATAATAGGAGCAGCAGTAGTGCTAACAATATCTGTTCTCAAGCTTTGGCTACCACTCCTCTGAAAACCCTTATGGATCACAGCAGAACATCTTTTGACTCATTTGCTCATTTGGGCATCATCAGGAAGGATCAATCATGTTCGTAAAGTAGAAGACCAGCAAGGGAGCCCTTTGGTAAAATAGATTGGCATAATAGCCGGAACCACAGATTAAGACATGCTGTCAATTGTGAGAATGATGCAGGAACAGGCAATGTTTCATTCTGTTGCACATGGGGTCGCCATGATTTGGAGTAAAGTCAATGGTGGCTACCTATATACTGATCTATCTAAAGTAGATAGACGTTAAGAATGTTCTGCCTCTTAGAAGAGAAAAGAGAAGAGGGTAGACCTTTATGGGCCATCTACTCTACCTGTGATAGAATTTATCTCATGGAATCCTCACCTTGATCCTTTAGGGTAAGTACCACTGGCATTGGTTTTTAGACTCAGAAACTCAACATTGTAGAAGTTACAATAAGCTATTTGTTTTAAAGCCATCCAACAATGCAGAAGCAGATTTGAAATTCAAGTCTCCAATACTGAACACAAGTGTATCTAGCCCTGTGCCCAGCCACACTGTCTTGAAGCTGAGCCAATGCCTACATGCAGCAAACAATTAGAAAACAACATAAAAGAACATAGCAGACATTGATTATCTCTGCTTCATGATATCTACTTGCCACTTTTTGGTAAAATAGAAGCCAAAACCACTTTATTGTAAACACTCTAGCGATGGTATTTTTACTTCCCAGGCTGGAGAGGCCGAGAACTATGATCCTGCCTGGCCACTGAGACCAGAAATCCACCAGCCACAGAGCGAACTTCAGAAACTGCTAGGTCCACCTGTTTGAACGAAACAGATGTGCTCTCTGGTATTGGCTTCCATTTCCAACAGCTGTCCCCACATGGTAGCAAAAGTGGCCACCAGCAGTTATATCCGACCAATGTAACCACCCCAACAGATTAAATATATAAATCACTTCTTTCCCCATGTTGTTATTTGGGGCTTCTGAATTGATGCCGAGACATAGCAATCCCATGAAACAAAGTAGAACGGCCCCATAGGATTTTCTAGGCTACAATCTTTACAGGAGCTCTGGTAGCATAGCGCCTAAGGCACTTAATTGACTGCTAACCAGGAGGCTGGCAGTTCAAACCCACCAGCCACTCCTCAGAAGAAAGATGGGGCAATCTACTTCCATAGTGATACTGCCTCGGAAACCCAAGGAGGGGTCGCTGTGAGTCAGGGCCGATTCGACAGCACATAACAACAACAATCTTTATAGGAGCAGATGGGCAAGTCTTCATCCTGCAGTGCCACTTGGTAGATTCAAACTGCCAACCACTCAGCTAGCAGTGGAACAGTTAGCCACTGTGCCACTGGGGCTCCTTCTAGCTCCAATAAAAGCCCTGGAATGATTGTGATTTAGCCAACTTTGGTCAGACATTTTCCTTAGAGCCAATAAGTTTGCCAGATGAAATAAATACATAATATCTGGTTAAATCTGAATTTCAGATAAATAGGAAACACATTTTTAGTATAAGTATGGCCCAGGCAATGTTTAAGACATATTTAGGCTAAACAATTATAATTGCTTATCTGAAATTCAAATTTAATCAGGCATCTTATTTTGTTTTTTGTTGTTATTGTTTTTGTTGTTGTTTTGTGCTTTGGGTTAATTCTGGAAACCTGGAGAGCCAATCACCATGGCCAGCAGGGTGAGATACTCAGATTGGCCAGGGCCAATCTGACCATCCCACCGCAAGAAAGTGGAATCAAGCTCATCTAAGTCACAAGGACCGATGTGGGAGGAAAGGCTAGCTCCCCAAAGGAAAATAAGTTATCCCTCCCAGGAGAGGGGGAATTGACGCTTGGCAGCCATAGACAACAGATGTGCACCCGCCTCAAAGTGGGTTCATCTAAGGAAGAGGAGCATATGTTTTTGGTGGGGGTGAGGGGCCTAAGGGCCAGCTGAGTGGGAAAAAGAGAAAGGCTGTGCCGATTCCTCCACCTTCCAACTTTGTGTTTTCACCCACACACATTTGCCAGATTGCTCTGAAAAAACAACAGCTGTGGAAACTGACAGTTTACAGTTGTGATAAATCGCATTAGTAAAGTATTTCAATTAAAGTCATATCTAACTAAGAAATAAGAAGTCATCCCTGAACAAATAAATTAATACTTTAATTGGTGGAGCCTTTAAGTGGAAGATCTCAGCTCTTACCTACTTTCCCATCGTTTAACTTTTCTTCCAGGAGAGTGGCCACATGCATGGCTTCAGGAAGTTTCTTTGTTTCAGCCAGAGAAGGGGAGACTGATAAAGACACATGCAAAGTAACAACCAAAAGAAAACGAGGCATTTCTTTTCATTCTTTGGGGTATTTGTGGAAGACTGAAATCCAAACTTGATCTCAGATTTGCCTGTCACTTCCCTTATTGAGTGAGAGGACACTTAAAACCTTCCTGTGGGGTCCACCTGTTGGCCAGCCATCAGCGGGCAGTCAGGCCCGCGGTTTTCTCTTTCCCAAGCCAATTCATCTGCATCTGCAACATTTTTAAAGGAACTCAGGCGCATGTCTTCTCCAGCAGATTCTTTTTCCTGGGTTTAGAAAGTCATTTGCCTGAAGAAAATTAATGGCCTGGAGACATCACTGAGCCCCTTGTTCTCCCCGGGTCAGGGCCAACACAGGCCCCTCCTCCACCCCTGTCGACTCTGCCCCTCCTCCCAAAGAAATCACATCCCTTTCTCCAAATTCCCAACTTCACCTTGATTTTCAGCAGATCCTTTACCCTGCCAGTGAGTAATTCAGGACTAATTAGGTGATTGCTTTCATTTATGGTAGCAGTTGGGAGGAGGGATGAAATGGCATTGCCTCTATTCTTCTTGGAAAAATAAATTATGCCCATTGTTAGTGGAGATCTTATTTTTTCCCCCCAATCAAGCAAATTAGCGGGTTGGTTCATTTTCCCAGCATTCACTCCTGAGCAGACGGCAGCGCCCGGAATGTGCCTGAGAGCTGTGTGGTCAGTACAATTGTTTGGGGCCGTTTGTACCATCAATGAGAGGAGAGGGCTGCCTCCCAAAAGACGAGTGGTACTTGCCTTCCTTAGCCCTGGGAACCTCTCTGAGCTGCCTCCAAGCCAGGCTTCTCAGGAAGACATATACCGCCATCTAGTGGTTACTGGCGCTAACTGCAATACGTCTTTTCCCAGCGTTTGCTTCCGGCCAGTGAGCACTAGCAATAAGTCTTCTTATATGAGTTACTAAAAATAGGATGCATTCTTTATATCTCCGGGAGTGAGGAAAGGGCTGATTCAATGGCTGTAATGAAAGCGCAACTCGATGCTTGCATAACAATCTTTTGTGTGTAGCTCTCCTCGGTGCTGATTTCAGGTCCAAGACAAGCTTGGCATTGTCTGAACAAGGCTGCGTAATCCTCCCACGTCCTAAATCCCGGAGCTGAGACTGCCAGCACCTTCAGGCTCCTGGCTACGTTATCCCAGCAGCCGCTCCACCACCACCACACTCTCATCTCATCCAGAGGAGGCCTGGTGCTGAAGTACACAGAGCAGTAGCGCTCGGAGGTTGGTTTACTCACCCAAAGGCATCTCCACTTCGTCAGAAGTGCAACCAGCTCCTAAGATTTCTTCTAATCTGGTATTGAACCGGATACTTACTCTCCAGCTCCTGACAACACAAGCTTTCCCTTCAGTCTGGCTACACACAGAGCACATTCTCATGGGGTGTGTGGACAGAGGAAGAACCTGTTAAATAATCCCCAAATAAGCCCCTGTTCGGAAGGGCTTTGCTGGGCACTGGTTCTCAACCAGGACAATTTTATTCCCCAGGAGACATTTGCCAAGTGGAGAGACCTTTTGGGTTGTTACAACTCCGGTCTGCTAAACGTCCTACAATACACAAGGCAGCCCCACACAATAAACAATTGTCCAGCCCCAAATGTCATTAGTGCGAGGATAAGGAAGCCGTCCAGTAATGGGGTTAGGATAACATTGATTGTCCTCAAAGAAGCCAGAGGGCAAAAGACTGTGGGTAATACATCCTCTCCCAAGTCACTGTTTACCATCTTTTTTCTTCTTTTAGACTCTTCCATTTTAAACATAATTTAGCTGTCTTCCACCTCCCCCAGGCTGTTGGAAAGAGAAAGGATTGGAAAGGGGGAGGGGAAGGCGACATAAATGGAGGATTAGAAGCATGACCTGTTTCTCCCGGAGAAGCTCCGGCACATTCCTCTCTCAGATGTGCTTTGTGACTGAGCAGGGTACAATTAAAAGCACAATAATTTGCTTGTTATTCAAGTCAGGCATTAGTCCTGGTAATGGCGTGCTTGGTGGAGAGATGGATTTCCTTGTTAGGAGCTAAGCAGGATTAACTGAATTCTCCATGGAGAAATCTTGATTTGTTCAAGGTCTTTCATGTTTTCTACAGAGAAGGGATTATGTCTTCTTAAAGAGGGGCCTTGCTTAAAAAGCTACAAAGTATAAGAAAGGGATTTAGGGCAGAGGGGCTTGTGGTTAAGTAGCTGAGGGGTAGAGGGAATTTTAGAGCAAAGGATTATTTAAAGCCATAAAGTTCAAAAAATAATTGGTTTAGCACTACTGGGTCAGTGCCGGCGAGTGCACTATAAAGGCAGTTAAGCGTGAGCTAATATTCATTTTACTTTGCTAATTATTGCCTGGATCCGAGAGAGAGAGGAAAGAAAGTGTGCCCCTCTCTGTGGCAAAGAGGGAGTGTATTGTCTTTGGCTTCTTTGCCTTATAGACACATGTGTTTGCTGGGATGCCCAGAATCCAGCCATCATAGGAGCCGTATTAGTCAAAATAAAAGAAAATTGTTCTCTCAGAGCAGAACAGCACATTCTCTTCTAGCCCAGTGACCAAGGGAAACCACTGTTATTTTAACTCCATTGATATCATTATGCAGAAAGAACACGGAGTAAAAATCCTGAGTTCGCCAACAACCCTCATAAGTTTACATCAATGGTTCTCAACAGGGGGGCGATTGTACCCACTAGGGGACAGTTGACAATCTCTGGAGTCTGTGGGTGGCACAAATGGTTAAGTGCTTAGCTACTAACGAAAAGGTTGGAAGTTCAAATCCATTCAGAAGTACCTTGGAAGAAAGGCCTGGTAATCTACTTTCGAAAGGTCACAACCACTGAAAACCATATGAAGTGCAGTTCTACTCTAAAATATATGGGTTCATCACAAATCAGAACCAACTCTACAGCAATGGGAGACATGTTTGGTCGTCATGACTGGGAAGGCACTACTGGCATCTAGTAGGTAGAGGCCAGAGATACTGCCAAACATCCTATAATACAACACACTGGATAGCCGCCCCCCCTCCCCAGCAAAGAATTACTGTCTGACCAAGAACTGTCACCAGAGGTGAGGTGGAGAAAACCTAATCTGTTGTTGGTAGGTGCCATCAAGTCGGTTCTGACTCATAGCAACCTGTGTGCAACAGAAAGAAACACTGCCTGGTCCTGGGCCACTGTCACAATCCTTGCTGTGTTTGAGCCCATCATTGCAGCCACTGTGTCAGTTGATCTCTCAAGGATCCTCATCTTCTTTGCTAAGCCTCTGCTTTCCCAAGCATGATGTCCTTCTCCAGGGACTAGTCCCTCCTGATAGCATGTCATCCAAAGTATGTGACAGCAAGTCTCACCAACCTCCAATCTAAGGAGCATTCTGGCTGTATTTCTTCCAAGACAGATGTTTGTTCTTCTGGCAGTCGATGATGTATTCAACCTTCTTTGCCAACACCATAATTTAAAGGCATCAATTCTTCTTCAGTCTTCTTTATTCGTTGTCCAGCTTTCACATGCATATGAGCCAATAGAAAATACCATGGCTTGGGTCAGACACACTTTAGACCTCAAGGTGACATTTTTGTTTTTTAATGCTTTAAAGAGATCTTTTACAGCATATTTTCCCAATGCAATATGTCATTTGATTTCTTGAGTGCTGCTTCCATGGGCATTGATTATGGCTCCAAATAAAATTAAATCCTTAACAGTGTCAATCTTTTCTCCATTTATCATGATGTGGCTTATTTATCATGAGTCTGGGCTGACTTGGTGGTACCTGACAATAGCAGCAACATGGCCCACGTGCTGAGAATAGATGAATGAGGATAAGGACCAAGTCAAAAGACTAGTTTGGAGAGGGTGAGAGATGGGGAGATCATGGCCAGTGGGACCCAAGAAGTGCTTCAAGCCCTATTCACTCTCAACAAGCAAGGTTGTATCATCTGCATATTGTAGGTTGTTTGTGAGTCTTCCTCCAATTCTGATGCCGTGTTCTTCTTCATATAGACCAGTTTCTCGATTATTTGCTCACCATATAGAGTGAATAAATACAGTAAAAGGACACAACCCTGATACACACCTTTTTTGATTTTAAACCATATAGTGTCCCTGTGTTCTGATCAAAGGACTACCTCTTGTCTAAGTACAGGTTCCACACAAACACAGGTAAAGTGTTCTGGAATTCCCATTCTTTGTAAAAACTTGGTCTAGACAGAGACATTTTTCTCTTCCCTGGTAAATAAAGGTTTTCAGAATCCCCCTTTCCCAAATTCTTAATTGATGAATAACCACATGACTATATTTAATGCTGGCTTACAGGCTAACATGCTTTTCTTCCCTTTTCTACACTGGGTATTTTCACAATTGGGGCAATAATGTGATACCGAAGAATATTGTTCCAGAGTTCTCAAGACTCCTGGCTGTGCTTCACCTGCGCCTTCTATTCACACACCTGAGAAAGGAAGAAAGCTGACTTCTTGCAATTTTCCCAGATCTAGAACCTTAAGGACTCTTTCCTTGTTCTCATTCCTCCCTGCAAGAAGTCTGTTCAGTTGAGTTATTTGTCCTACAGCTTTATGGGAACTAAGAGCCCACAGCTACAAGACATCCATGTTCTCCCTGGTGAGTGATGGGGCTCATCATGAGGGGGGTCAATGCCCTGGACAGAGCTTCCATGCAGCAAGTTCAAACCAAAGGGCTAAGGAGCAGGACCGGGCAATCTCTTTCCGTAGAGATAACGCCTTGGAAACCCAAGAAGGGGGTCACTATGAGTTGAAATCGACTTGATGACAGTGAGTTTGGTTTTTTTTTTTTGGTTTTTTGTTTTGTTTTGTTTAAGGAGCAGAACTATTTCAATAAACGGTGATCAGCTCTCTGGGAGATTCTCAAGGATGCACTTAACTTCCATTTATAAGACGTAGGGGAGGCAGTACTTAAGAAGGGAGGTTAGAGGAAGTTGAAGCCCCTTTCTCACCTAAACTATGTCCTGTCCCTGTCATCCTGCAGCAGATAAATACAAAGAGCTGTTGTGAACAAGAAAAGAATTGTTTTTGGTCCCAGTGGCCGTGATCTCCCCATCTCTGCACCCTCTCCAGACAAATCTTTTGACTTGGTCCTTATCCCCATTCATCTATTCTCAGCACGTGGGCTGTGTTCCTGTTATTGTCAGCTACCATCAAGTCAGCCCAGACTCAAGATAACCTCATGCACAACAAAATGTGCCATCTTCCATTGCAGCTGGAAACCCTGGTGATCCATAAGGTTTCCCTTGACTGATTTCTAGAAGTAGATTACTAGTCTGTTCTTCCTACTCTGTCTTAGGAAGCTCCACTGAAGGTGTTCAGGATCATAGCAACATGCAAGCCCCAATGACAGGTCAGTATGGATGTGTATGAGGTGCACTGTCTGGGAATTGAACCCAGGCATCCTGTGTGGAAGGATACACTGAACCACTAATGCCCATACAAGGGTTGTAGTGAGCCTATAAAATTCCAAGTCAGATTACACCACCCTGGTGTTCAAACACCCCCCTGAACCCCCATGACTCCCACTTCACTCCAAGTATATGCAAAGGCACCACACACACACACACACACACACACACACCCGTGAACCTCCTTACCTCATCTCCCACTGTTCTTCTCCTTCCCTCACCCTGTTCCAATCACAGTCCTCCTGCTGTTCCCAGCAACTCTTTCCTCCTGACCTTCGTACTTGCTGTTCCCTCTGCCCAGAATGCTGTTCTTTTTGCCTAGAATCTATTCAATATCGCCTTTTCATTGAGGAAACCACTCTCCTTTCCTGATTTGTTTTTTTGCCATGGCCTTTATTGTCTTGTTACATGCTCAAAACTTTACTCATTTTATTTTTGTGTCCTTCCTGAACCCCACCTGACCCTCAGACTGTAAGTTCCACAAATACAGGATTTTTGTCTACTTTTTTCCCACTGATATCTCCAGGACATATAATAGTGCTTGACTCACTGAAATATTTGTTGAATAAATGAGTAAATAAATCAATGCTGCTAGTTTCAGAAGCTCTATCACAAAAAGTCCCATTTCCTCACTACCACTTCTCAACTAGTCAATTGAACCAATTGAACCAATCACCAGTTGCCATCAAGTCAACTCTGTTTCATGGTAACCCCATGTGTGTCAGAGTAGAACTGTGCTCCATAGAATTTTCAGTGGCTGATTGTTTTGTCAGTAAATCACCAGGCCTTTCTTCTGAGGTGCCTCTGGGTAGATTCAAACTGCCAACATCTCAGTTAGTAGCTGAATTCTTGACAATTTGTGCTATCCTTGGACTCTGTCTGGAGGAACCAAATGGTTAAAATATGAGAGGAAGCTTCATAGATAAAGTGACACTTAGAATTAACATAGAGAATGAATTGAATTTGTACAGTTAGCAAGGAAAATGGAGGATATTCCAACTAGGCCAAGGAAGGATTGGGCATTACATGCTGGGCACAGGGAAAGGCTGGAACATGGGGTTTGAGCTGAGTCATGGATATAATTCTAGAAGGGAAGTTCTGAGGATGAATTATGGAGACCTTGAATGTCCAGCTAAAACATTTGGATTATATTCTGTAACACTAACATCACTATAGAAGTATTTATGGGAATGTGAAGTAAAGTGTAAGTGGTGCTTTAAGAAATTAACTGAAGAAGAAAGCAATTGGGCCAGGTACCCATAGAAAAAAATCCAGATGCAAAATGAGATAAACCTGAACTAAAGCAGTGACAGTGGAAATGCAAGGGAAGGGACAGACAATAGTAACTTTGGAAGGACAAATGGAAAATAGTTACAAAAGGTAGAGAGGAATCAGAGACAATGCTGGTATTACCACCCGAAAGACGTGGGGAATGAAGGTTCTCACCAAACAGAACAGCCCTCTTACATGGCTTATTATGTCTTTAACCCCCTTTCCCTCCTGCAGGGTGACAAGTGCATGTTTCAATGCAAACACAGCCCATTCTTTTATTATATGAGCACTGTTAGTACCAAATATAAAAATGTTTTAGAGTCGTGCAAGGGACTATAACTAGAAATAATAGGGTGAAATTAGATGGAGATTTAGAAAGCATTTGACTGCTAACAAAAAGGTCAGCAGTTCTAACCTGCCAGCTGCTCTGTGAAAGAAAGATAAGGCGGTCTGCTTCCGTAAAGATTTACAGCCTTAGAAACTCTATGGACAGTTCTACCCTGTCCTGCGTCAAGTCGGAATCAACTCAATGGCAGTGAGTTGTTTTGTTTTATTTTATTTTTTTTTTTTCAGAAGAAGACCATAATATTGAGCTCTGTTAGGATAATATTCAGTTTTTCAAAGGAAGTAAGAGCTGCCACATTCATTCAGCAACCTAGAGTCAATTTCAAAAATAGTACAGATGTGTGTTCAGCAAACCACTGGCAGAAGCCTCAAAGCCCCCTTCTCATCTAATTACTGAGGTACCTGAGAGTCAATATTATTCCCAGACCATCAAAATGCCTGCCTACTTGTTGTAGCAGTTCTTCGTCATTCAAACTACAAGCTAATTCACATCAAATAACACCACAACGAACAAATAAATTAAGAACACTTGTGCATTGTTGGTGAGCATGTAGGATGGTGCAGCCACTTGTGGAAGATAATTTGACAGTTCCTCAAAAGGTAAAACATAGAATCACCTATGATATAGCAATTTTATTCCTAGGGAGAGATCCAAAAGACTTAGAAGCAGGGATTCAAACAGATACTTCTATACCATTGTTCAGGTAAAAGCAATCTAAATGTCCATCAACAGATGAAGGGATAAACAAAATGTGGAATATCCATACAACACAATATTATTCAGCCATAAAGTGAAATGCTACAACATGGGTAAACCTCACAAACATTACATTGAATGAAATAAACCAGACACAAAAGGACAAATATTATATGATCTCACCTACAGGAAATATCTAGAATAGGTCAATGCAAAGATGAAAATTGATAAGTGGTTACCAGGGGCAGGGAAGGGGGAGGAATGGGAAGTTATTGCTTAAGGGTACAGAGTTTCTGTTTGAGGTGATGAAAACATTTGACAATAAATAGTGATAATGGTTGCACAATGTGGTAAATATAACTAATGTCACTGAATTGTATACTAAAATAGTTAAAATGGCAACTTTTATGCCATATATATTTTACCACAATAAAATAAAATTTTAGAAAACTTGAGTACCGTTCATCAGCTGGCTAAGATTGTGTTTCCCAGAAGCAGACAATAAGTTGAGGATCCATGCTTCCAGAGGAGACTGGTAAGGGAGTGGTGAGGCAGGACAGGGACTGGGAGGAAGTCAAGCTCAGGTAACCCTCGGGCAGGCCCTGCAGAGCCTAGCCAATCCTGATCCCACTGGGAACTCAGAAGTATAGTTTGTGCCTCTGAGTTGCCTGAGCCAGGGCAAGAAGTTGGAGCTTCATATACTCTTGTTCATTTTTTCAGTGGTTAAAGGCTCTCCCCCAAGTAACTTAAAATCCCACTCTCTCCAATTTCTGGTAGATCAAGAGCCAGCTGCCCTTGAGTTAACTCTGATTCATGACACCCCATGTGTGTCAGAGTAGAACTGTGCTCTATATGGTTTCAATTGCTGATTTTGGGGGACTATATCAGCAGGCCTTTCTCTGAGGTGCCTCGAGGTGAACTCAAACCTCCAAGCCTTCAAATAATGGTGCATCAACAATTCACACCACCCAAGGACTCCAGCCCAAAGACAGTTTTCCTAAAAAGAGCCACACGTGCCTATTTTTAGCAATGAAGCACACCAAAGCCAAAGGGAACACAAATATTGTGCAAACAAATCAAAAGGGATCTGGGTGGAGGACCAACATTATGCACTGCATATCAAGAAACAATACATCAGGACCAAATGGGATTCATGCAAAGATGGTTCAGTATTAGAAATGCAGTCAATGAAATCAACCACATAAGTAAAACAAATGAAAAGAATCACATGATCATATCAAATGATGTAGAAAAGTTATTTGACAAAATCCAACACCTGTTCTTGAACAAACTGCTCAGTAAAATAGGAAAAGAAGGGAAATTCCTCAACATAATTAAGGGCATATACACAAAACCAATGGCCAACATTATTCTCAATAAAGAGAGATTGAAATATTTCCCTTATACATGAGAACCAGATAAAATGCCTTTTATCTCCAGAGCAATAAAGCAAGAAAGGGAAATAAAATGTATCTAAATTAGCAAAGAAGAAGTAAAACTATCTGTATTTGCAGATGATATTGTTATTTGATCCTATAGAAAATCTCAGAGACTCAGCAAGAAAACTTCTGGAACTAATGGAAGGATTCAGCAAAGTGGCAGGGAATAAGATGAACATAACAAAAATCTGCTTCCTCTCCACCAAAAAAGAGAACTCTAAAAAGGAAATCAGGAAAACAATACCATTTACAATAGCCCCCAAAAAGATGAAGTATTTGGGAATACATCTAACCAGAAATTCAGGGGATCTGTATAAAGAAAAGTATAAAACACTACTGCAAAAAACCAGAAGAGACCTACACAAATGGAAGAATATACCATGCTTATGTTGTTGTTGTTGTTGTTATGTGCCGTCAAGTCAGACCTGACTCATAGCAACCCCTCCTTGGGGTTTCCCAGGCAGTATCACTACAGAAGTAGATCGCCCCATTTTCCTTCTGAGGAGTGGCTGGTGGGTTTGAACTGCCAGCCTTCTGGTTAGCAGTCAAGTGCTTTAGGCACTAGGCTACCAGAGCTCCTGTACCATGCTTATAGATGGGGTTTTTTTTTTATAGCTAGGAAGACTTCACATTGTGAAAATGTCAGTACTACTCCAAGTAATCTACAGATATAATGCCATCCTAAACCAAATTCCATCATTGCTCTTTAAAGGGATGGAAAAACTCATAACCAGCTTTATATGGAAAAGAAAGAGACCCCAGATAAGCAAAGCACTACTAAAGAAGAAGAAAAAGTAGGAGGCCTCACACTGCCTGACCTCAAAACCTGCTATAAAGCCTAAGTAGACAAAATAGCCTGGTAACAGACACATAGACCAATAGAACAGAATTGAGAACCCAGAAGTAAATCCAACTACCTATGGACAGATGGAGGCTGCTTTTTGCTTGGGTGTGGCTCTATATTAAGGCCGGGGCCTGAGGTAGGTGGACCTGGGACTAGGGGCTGCTTTTTGCTTGTAGGCAGCTGTATTTTAAGGCCGGGGCCAGAGATAAGTAGACTTGGGGGTTGGGGGCTGCTTTTTGCTTGGGTGTGGCTCTATACGAAGTCCGGGGCCGAGGTAGGCAGGTGCTGAGGGGCTAGGGACAACTAAGGGAGACAAACTTGTCCTTCAGTTTGTTGTCCTGTGGTGGCTTCTGTGTTGCTGTGAGGCTGGAGAGTATGCCACTGTGTTGAAAAATTCCAGCATAGTGGACAGGTTTCAGCAGAGCTTCCAGGCTAGGACAGACTCTGAAGAAGAAGGCCATCCACTTCTCAAACAATTGGCCAGCAAAAACCTTATGAATAGCAGTGAAACATTGTCTGATATATTACTGGAAAACTTTATGAACAGCCCTGAAACATTGTCCAATATAGTGCCAGAAGATGAGCCCATCAGGTCAGAAGTCATTCAAAATTTGACTAGAGAAGAGCTGACTACTCACAGTAGAGATGACCTTAATGATATGGATAGAGTAAAGTGTCCAGGACTTCCACTGGCTGATGTGCACAACTCAAAATGAGTAGAATGCATCTGTTTATGCAAATATCCATCAATAATTGGAACATGGAATGTATGAAGTATGAATCTAGGAAGATTGGAAGTTGTGAAAAATGAAATGGAACACATAAAGATCAACATCCTAAGCATTAGTGAGTTGAAATGGACTGGTTTTGGCCATGTTGAATCAACCATATGATCTACTATGCCAGGAATGACAAATTGAAGAGGAATGGTGTGGAATTCATTGTCACAAAGAATGTTTCAAGATCTGTCCTGAAGTACAACACTGTCAGTGATAGGATAATAACCACACACCTACAAGGAAGACCAGTTAATATTACTATTATTCAAATTTATGCACAAACCACTAAAGCCAAAGATGAAGAAATTGGAAATTTCTACCAACTTCTGCAGTCTGAAATTGACCAAACATGCAATCAAGATGTATTGATTATCACCGGTGATGGAATGCAAAAGTTGGAAACAAAGAAGAGTTACCAGTGGTTGGAAAATAAGGACTTGGTGATAGAAATAATGCTGGAGATTACATGACAGAATTTTGCAAGACCAACCACTTATTCATTGAAAAAACCTTTTT
>NW_006921592.1:11802281-11804982 GCF_000298275.1 Orycteropus afer afer | reverse complement strand
ACGGCACATAACAACAACAACAACACATCCATGGCAAGAGGCGATGGAGAAGTTCAATATCTTTGGCCAAAACAAGGCCAGGAGCTGATTGTGGAACAGATCATCAACTGCTCATATGCAAGTTCAAGTTGAAGTTGAAGACAATTAAAACAAGTCCATGAGAGCCAAAATATGACCTGGATAATATCCCTCCTGAATTTAGAAACCATTTAAAGAACAGTTTGATATATTGAACACCAATAATCAAAAACCAGAGGAATTGTGGGATGATGTCAAGAACATCATCCATGAAGAAAGCAAGAGGTCATTAAAAAGATGAGAAAGGAAGAAAGGACCAAAATAGATGTCAGAAGAGATTCTGAAACTTGCCCTTGAGTGGAAAGTAGCTAAAGCAAATAAGGGAAATGACAAGGTAAAAGAGCTGAACAGAAGATTTCAAAGAGCAGCTTGAGCAGACAAAGCCAATTACCATAATGAAATGTGCAAAGACCTGGAGTTTGAAACCAAAAGGAAAGAACATTCTTGACATTTCTCAAGCTGAAAGAACTGAAGAAAAAATTTAAGCCTCGAGTTGAAATATTGAAAGATTCTATGGGCAAATTATTGAATGATACAGGAAGCACCAAAAGAAGATGGAAAGAATACACAGAGTCACTGTACCAAAAAGAATTGGTTGATGATCACCCATTTCAGGAGGTGACATATGATCAAGAACCAATGGTATTGAAAGAAGAAGTTGAAGTCTCAATGAAGGAATTGGTGAAGAACAAGGCTCCAGGAATTGACAGAATATCCATTGAGATGTTTCAACAAATGGATGCCCCCTAGAGGCACTCACTCGGCTATGCCAAGAGATTTGGAAGGCAGCTACGTGGCCAACTGACTGGAAGAGATCCATATTTGTACCCATTCCAAAGAAAGGTGATCCCACAGAATGTGGGAATAATCAAACAATATCATTAATATCACATGCAAGTAAAATCTTGCTGAAGATAATTCAAAAACAGTTGCAGCAGAATATTGATAGAGGGCTTCCAGAAATGCAAGCTGGATTCAGAAGAGGATGTGGAATGAGGGATATCATTGCTGATGTCAGATGAATCTTAGCTGAAAGCAAAGAATACCAGAAAGATGTTTACTTGTGTTTTATTGACTATGCAAAAGTATTTGATTGTGTGGATCAAAACAAATTGTGGATAACATTGAGAAGAATGGGAATTCTAGAACACTTAATTGTACTTGTGAGGAACCTGTACATAGACCAGGAGGCTGTCCTTTGAACAGAGCAAGGGGACACTGCATGGTTCAAAATCAAGAAGGAAGTGTGTCAAGGTTGTATCCTTTCACCATACTTATTCAACTTGTATGGTGAGCAAATAATCTGAGAAGCTGGATTATATAAAGAACATGGCATCAAGATTGGAGGAAGACTCATTAACCACCTGCGATATGCAGATGACACAACTTTGCTTGCTGAAAGTGAGCACTACTTGAAGCACCTACTGATGAAGATTAAAGACTACAGTCTGCAGTATGGATTACACCTCAATATAAAGAAAACAACAATCCTCACAACTGGTCCAATAAATAGCTTCAGAGTGGATGGAGAAAAGATTGAAGTTGTCAAGGACTTCATATTACTTGTTTCTACAATCAACACCGATGGAAACAGCAGTCAAGACATCAGAAGACATATTGCATTGTGCAAATCTGCTGCAAAAGGCCTCTTTCAAGTGATGAAGAGCAAAGATGTCTCCTTGAAGACTAAGTTATGCCTAATCCAAACCTTGGTATTTTCTATCACCTCTTATGCATGTGAGAGCTGGACAATGAATAAGGAAGACCAAAGAAGAGTTAATGCTTTTGAGTTGTGGTGTTGGAGAAGAACGCAAGAGTACCATGGTCAGCTAAAAGGACTAACACATCTGTCATGGAAGAAGTGCAACTGGAATGCTCCTTGGAAGCGAGAATGGACAGTCTTCATCTCACCTACTTTGGTCATGTTGTCAGAAGGAATCATTCCCTGGAGAAGGACATCATGCTTGATAAACTGGAGGATCAACAAAGAAGGGGAAGGCCCTCAATGAGATGGACAGACACAGTGGCTGCAGTGATGGACTCAGGTATAGCAAGGATCATGAGGCTGGCACAGGACCAGGCAGTGTTTTGTTCTGCTGGTCATAGGGGCACTATGAGTTGGAGATGACTCAATGGCACCGAACAACAAAAACAATATGGACAGCTGATCTTTGACAAAAGGACAAAACTCACTAAATAAGGAAGAGATAATCTCTTTAACAAATGTGCCAACAAAACTGTATATTCATTTGCAGAAAAATGAAACAGGAACTATAACTCTCACTATACACAAAAACTAACTCAAGATGGATCAAAGACCTACATGTAAAACCTAAAACCATAAAGATCATCAAATAAAAAATAGGGGCAAACTTAGGGACCCTAATACATGACATAGATATACTATCACACATAACTAAAAGCACAGAAATAGCAAAGCACCAATGAATGCCTTATGCACTATGCCACCAAAACTCCTTAACTACACAACTAGGGCCTCCTAAAATGTCAACATATATACATATCAAAGGGTCTCATCAAAAGAGTTAAAAGAGAACCTACAGACTAGCAAAAATAATTAGCAATGATATATCAGATAAGGGACTAATCTGTAAAATTTATA
>NW_006921592.1:11777903-11802157 GCF_000298275.1 Orycteropus afer afer | reverse complement strand
TGGGCAATCCTACTTCCGTAGTGATACTGCCTCGGAAACCCAAGGAGGGGTCGCTATGAGTCGGGGCCAACTCGACGGCACATAACAACAACAACATAAACTTCAACAACAAGAAGACTAACAATCCAATTTAAAAATGGGTAGAGGACATGAACAGACACTCCACCAAAGAAGACATTCAGGTGGCCAATAAACACATGAAGAAATTCTTGTGATCATTACTCATTAGAAAAATGCAAATCAAAACAATGAAATATTGTCTCACTTCAGCATTAATAGGAAAGTTAAAAAAAAAACAGAAAACAACAAATGCTGGCAATGGTGTGGAGAGCCTGGAACTCTTGTGCATGGCTGCTGGGACTGTAAGATGGTACAACCACTGTGGAAAACTGGCATGGTGCTTCCTTAAAAATTTGGAAATAGAAATATCATATGATCCAGCAATCCCACTACTAGGTATATAACCTAGAGAAATAAGGGCTGTGACACAAACAGGTACATGCACACCCATGTTCATAACAGCATTATTCACAATAGCAAAAAGATGGAAACAACCTAAGTGCCCATCAACAGATGAATGGATAAACAAACTACAGTATATACACACAATGGAATACTATGCAATGTTAAAGAATAAAGATGAATCTGAGAAACACCTCATAACATGGAGGACATTATGCTGAGTTAAATTAGTCAATCATAAAGGGACAAATACTGTATGAAACCACTATCATAAAAAGTCAAGGAAAGGTTTACGCACAGAAAGAAATATTCTTTGAAGGTTACCAGGGATGGGAAGGATTGGAGGCTAAGTCACTAACTAAAGGGTAGATACATATTAATTGGGTGAAGAGAAAGTCAATATACAGTAGGCAGAGGTCAGCATGAAATGATAAAGGCAAAGGAAGACACTGCAAGGGGGACAAGAATTAAAAGCAACAAAGGCAAATACCATTACATACACAATCCTACAATAATGGTAATAATAATCTCCGAGTGGATACACAATAAGACACAAAAGCTGAACAGGGGTAAGAAGGTTTTTACCTTCTTTGGTGAAGGGGCTACAAAAAAAAATTATATTCCACACTCACCCTTATTCTAAAATTCCACTAAAATGTATGCCAAGGAAATAGTTATGGTTCTGCATAAAGATTTAACCAGAAGGCTATTTGTTACAGTGTTATTTAAAATGGCAGAATTATTTTGGTGTCAAGTAACAGAATGCACTACTCAAATTGGGCTTAGTAATACATGGAGTCAGCCAGTTCATGTACTTAAAGGTCCAGAAATAGTTCAAACTTCCAACATAGTTATCTGGGGTCGCTTTACGTTCAGTCAGTTCTCCTGGCTCTGCCTTCCCCCCTGGGCTTGCCCTTGCTGTTGCTAGTAGTCAAGTCAGCTCAGACTCGTGGCCACCTTAGGTGTAACAGAGCAAAACATCACCTGGCTCTGCACCATCTTCATGATCACTGGTATGTTTGAGTCCATTGTTAAAACTGTTGATCTATGTGCTTATTTTATTCTTAACTGAGATCCCACATGATTAAAAAAAATAAAAGCTGCAGATATTCTAGAAAAAGAGAGATTTTCTATTTATACCATCACACTCTATAAGAACAGAAGGAGCTCTAGTGGTATAGTGGTTAAGGCATTTAACTACTAACTAAAAAGTCAGTAGTTTGAATCCACCAGCTGCTCCACAGAAGAAAGACGAGGCATCCTACTTCTATAAAGATTTGTAGCCTTGGAAAACCAATGGGAGTCACTATGAGTAGGAATCGACTCTATGGCAGTGAGTTTGGGTTTTTAGCTTTTTATAAATACAGAGCTTCATGGCAATGAAATTAATTTCATTCACATAGTTTATAAACAACACATGAGAAGAGATACTAAAGAGCCACCAAAAAACAAAGCAAAATCGAAGACAACCTAAATATCCATGAAAATGGCATTGGTCACTAAATCATATGTATAAAAAGTATTGCCTTAATATACATTTTGTGATGTGTATTTTTACCACAATAATTTGTAAAAAAAAAACCTGTAGATCATAAAGGTCCAGTTCATAACTGATCATGGAGATGGTACTAGACTAGGCAGCATTTCACTCTGTTGAGCACGGAGTCACCTGTGAGTCGAGGGCACATGGAAGGCAACTTATAATGACTTAACAATGCAGCCAGTACAGAAAGAGGTGAGCCAAAACAGGAGGAAAGATGTGTTGGTGATGATTGTGTTTGGACCCCTGGATCCAGCTATATTTTACATAAGCAAACAAAGCCCTTTCACATTTCAAAATGGGTGGGGTAGCGAATTGGTTTTATAAGTCAGAATACAATTATTCAGTGGAACACTAATCATTTATTTAAAATGAGTAATAATACAAAAAGATGTTTAAAATATGTTTTATATGGCAAGTGTAACATAATTCCTGTTAAGAGATACATCCATTTGTTAACAGCAGTTCTCTTCATGTAGTAGCATTTTTGCTGATTTTTGTGATTTTCATATTAAATTTTCACTTTGGTTTATTTATATTTTCCAACAAGTTTGTAGTGAGATTCATTACTTTGTAAGGAGAAAAACATCCACAACACACACCTTCAGGATCTTCGAGGTTCTGCACACGTATCGTATTTGCTTTTCTCATTAACTCTCCAAAATAGGCAGATGACCACTTATTAATTTTTTAATGAAAAAAAGCAAGTCCAAAGAAATAAAGGGGTATGCTCAAGTTTCCCAGTAAGTTATTGCAGGGGTTGATATTAAAATCAATATATTTGTTTCTATTGCAATTTCCTTCTCTCAATACTACATCTCGCCTTCCACTAGCTGGTCAGAAATACTCACATTCTTTACACTCGGACTAAACAAAATCCAAGATGACAAGGGGGCTTCTTTACTAGGGACCAAAACAGTCTACTCTTTCAAAGACCTGACAGTCCTTTTCTTTTCAAACCAGAAAGGGACTAACTAGTTGGCCCTGATGAAGAGAACTACTCAATGACTCATAATAAGTGAAGTTAACAGGAAGCCCCCAGAAGTGGTGCATGGGTAACAGCCGGTGAGAATCCTGGTGGAACATTAAGTCTGATTCCATTCCAGACTCCATTTCCATGGGTTATTTTGCAATTTTTCCTTTGTTTAATTACTGGTTATTTTCTGTGTGGCAGAGAACTAATTCAGTTGTTAAGGAAGAGAAACTTCTCTCAGCTCATAGGCCCAAAGCCATGCTGGGCTGTCTTTCTTCCCTCCCTATCCACAGTGATGCCAATCCTCTCCATGGAAATACAGTGTTAAGAGAAAGATCAAAATATAAGATCTATATCCTTAGTGAATCACATCAGACAAAATTTAGATCAATGATTTTTGTCATCTTATACTGGTTAACCAGTTGCCATTGAGTAAACTCCAACTCATGGTCACCCATGTATATTACAGTAAAACTGTGCTTCATGGGGTTTTGAATGGCTGTGACTTTTTGAGGAGGAACTCTGATGGCCTAGTGCCTAAGACATTTCACTGTTAACCAGAAGGCTGGTGGTTCAAACCCATCAGCCACTCTTTGGAAGGAAGATCATGCAATCTACTTCTGTAGTGATACCAAACCAAAACCAAATTCACTGCCATGGAATCAATTATGACTCATAGAGATCCCTCCTTGGTTTTCTGAGGCAGTGTCATTACAGAAGTAGATTGCCCAACCTTCCTTCTGAGAAGTGGCTGGTGGCTTTGAATCTCCAGCCTTCTGGTTTGCAGTCAAGTGCCTTTGGCACTATGCTACCAGAGTTCCTTCCTTAGTGATACTGCCTTGGAAACCCAAGGAGGGGTCACTATGAGTTGGATCCAACTGAACAGCAGTGAGTTTGGTTTGTTTTTGTTTTTGTTTTTTGTGACCTTTTGGCAGTAGATCATTAAGCCTTTCTTCCAAAGCACCTATGAGTGGACTAAAACTTCCAACATTTTAGTTATTAGTCAAATACTTTAACTAGCACTGTAACCATTTATAATACCCAGGGACTCCCCACCCTGTTTACCAACAGCAAATCTCTCAAAGCCACTAGGAACAGTTTCATTTAATCCTAGCAAATTCTGTTCTCTCTCTCAATATTCCATCTTTTCTTTATTTTCTATAAAATGGTAGCCATTGTTTTAGGCTAACCAGGCCATATGGAATCCTAGAATTCTGAGGACTGATTAAAAATTTAAGGTCTTCGGAGGATCCAAGATAGCAGACTAGGCAGATATACTGTCCAGATTCTCTACAACAAAAACTCAATAAATTAAATGAAATGGATAGAAATGACAATCTTAGAACCCAGACCTTCAAAGGAAAGAAAAGTAGATCAAATACTGATAACGGGAAGAGACTGAACAAAAACAATGAACAAGGAGGCAAACAGAGTGGTGATCTGCCAATTGGCAATGTCGCCATTTTGAATTATTGCAAGTAGAATTCTGATAAGAGCAGGAACCAGACAACCAGCCACTCCGATTGACAACTAGAGATGTGTGATCCCCTCCCCAAACCTTGCACAAGCTCCTGGTGACAAGAGGTGCAACTCTTGCCCATCCTCACCCACCCAGCAGCCAGTCAAACTTGCCTGCCACTGCTAATGCTATGTCCCCCTTTTGTTTCCCCTTTTCTTTTTTCTTGATCTTTCTTCTTAGTTCTTCTCTCTTCCTCCTTTTCTGTTCTTTGCCTTATTTTCTTCCTCGTCCCTCCCCCCTTTTTCTTGATCACACAGAGCAAGTCCCACCCCACCCCCACCTCCACCCCATCACCTCAGCACTCAGCAGTACTTGCCCTTGCTCCTCTCCAGGTGGCACCCTCACTGAGTGAGGGCTGCATTTTGGCCAAAGTTGTGTTTGGTGGCTAGCGCTTTCACCAATATTGAGCTTCCTTATTTTGTTTCCTCTTCTTATTAGTCCATCTCTCTTCTCTCTCCTTTATTCTTTTCTTCCTCTTCTCCCTGACTCTCTGTCTTTTCTTCATCCCACAGAGTGGTGCTCACCCCCTCCCACCTCTCTGTGCTTGGTGGTGTGCATTCCCACAGAGGGGCACATTCCCGTCACAGCTTTGTTTGGCAGTCAGCACTTGTGCCAGTTCTATGCCGCTCTTTTTTTTTTTTTTTTTTTCTGTTTTCTTTTTCTACTTTCCTTTTCTTCTCTTTTTTCTTAGGTCATTCCTCTTCCTCTCCCTTGATTTTTTTCTTTTATTTCTTCCTCTTTCCCCAACCCCCACTTTTCTTTTTCTTTGTTCCTCAGTATTCAGGAAACAGTGACCCTGACTAGCCATACCCACCACACTTGCCACCCTACCCACTGGGTGAGTAATACTACTCACTCCATGTTTTGGTTACCTCTAGTGCCACTCTAACAAAAGATACCACAAATGGGATGACTTGAACAAACAGGAGTTTATTCTCTTACAGCTTGGGAGGCTAGAAGTCTGAGTTCAAAGTGCCAGGTTCTAGAGGCTGGGTGAAAGCCCCTCAACCTTGGGCTTCAACTCTGCCTCTTGCTTCTGGCCCACTGGAGCTAGAGGCTTTCTTCACTCTGACAGCTGCTAGCTGCTGAGGCTCACAAACCCAAGGTGAACAAGTAAAAAGGCATAGTTCTGATAGAACCAAACCACATGGCAGGGCAATGATTCAAGTCCATTAGCAGTCCCAAGATCAGCAGACAACATGGCAGGCTGCTGAATAACTAGTCGGCTACATGCAGGATTCAAGTGTGCCAAAAGCCGTAGACCATTCCCAAAGCTTCTCATATACGGAAAGCAGACCACATCCGTAAAGCAGCTACTCAGCTGTTCATGGCAGATTACACAATGGAGTTGATTGCCAGTTTCATCATGTGGAATAACTACCACCAGCTGCCCAGCCACTCAAAACCAGGCCCAGCCAAACTGACACATAATCTTAACTAGCACACTCAAGAACCACTAAATCGATGACAGCTGGCTGCCAAGACCTGTTTGGCCTGCCTTCCTCTGCTCTACACAGTCAGCAATCAGGGACTCATGCCTAAACTCCTACCCACTATCAAATCCACCTGGAGAAAGGTGGTGAGTACCACAGTGCTACCAAGCTAGCAACCATAATAGCATACCTGTATATATTAAAAAATCAGGTGAAGCAAATCAGCATAATATGAGCAAATAAATACAATAACCACAATGTCTCAGAAACTACATTGCTGCTGTTGTTGTTAGGCATCACTGAGTCGATTCCGTCTCATAGTGACCCTATGTACAATACAGTGAAACACTGGCCAGTCCTGCGCCATCCTCACAATCCTTATTATTTTGAGCACATCATCACAGCCACTGTATCAATCCATCTCATCAAGGGTCTTCCCTTTTTTCTCTGACCCTCCGCTTTACCAAGTACAATATGCCTCTCCAGGGATTGGTCTCTTCTGACCAGAGTAGACAATATGAAGTCTGGCAACCAACTCTCTCTCAACCTTTAGATAGAGCATCACTGGGCCACTGGGCTTGAGACCATAGTCTCGGGGAACATCATGATCAATTGTCACAATGGAATACATAAAAATCTTGTTCTACATCCTACCTAAGTGAGTAGCTACTGGGGTCTTAAAAATTTCAAGTGGCCATCTAAGATGAAATTATTGGTCTCCTCTTGTCTGGAGCAAAAAAGAGTGAAGAAAATTGGAGTCATTTGGAAATAATTAGTTTAAAGATATGATGGACCATAAGGACCTCAGCCTTCATGACTCTGAGACCAGAAGAACTAGATGGTGCCTGGCTACCAATACCAACCACTCAGAAAGGGATCAAAATTGGAAATCCTGATTAGAATGAGAGGAAAAACATGGAACAAAATTCAAAAACACAAAAATGTCCAGAATTACTAGATAGAGATTGGTGGAACCCCCAAGATTACGGTCCTGGGTTATCCATCAGGCCTAAAAATGGACTCACTTCCATAGATTGGCTCTCAGCTCAACAGTAGAAAGACCTACATGCAGAACACCTACCCCAGGGAGATGCACTCACTTAGCCTAGGGAGATGCACCCCTAAGATCAATCAACCATGAGACATGAGAGGGATAGCATTCACGTAAAGGGAAAGCTGAACAGATAGGAATGCATAGATAAGAAGGGCATAGGGAGTGGGTAGTCACAGGGAGGAAAGGAGAGGAGAGTTTTTTATGGTTGGGATTGTAATAGGGGCTGTGAAATCAAATGAACTGTTGAATGTAAAACAAATCTGCTTTGTAAATTTGCACCCAAAGCACAATTTGAAAAAAAAAAAAAAAGATGAAGTCTAGCCATTCTCACTGCCAAGGAGCATTCCAGATGCACTTCCTCCATGATATATTTCTCCATTCTTCTAGAAGTCCATGGTATTTTCAGCATTCTTCACCAACACCACAATTCAAATGCATCAATTCTTCTTTGGTCTTCCTTATTCATTGTCTAGCTTTCATATACATATGAGGCTATTGAAAATACCATGGCTTGGGTTAGACACACCTTAGTCTTCAAAGTGGCATCTTTGGCCTTCAACACTTTAAAGAGGTCTTTCGCAGCAGATTTGCCCAATGCAACAAGACATCTGATTTCTTGACTGCTGCTTCCATGAGTGTTGATTGTGGATCCAAGTAAGATGAAATCTTTGACAAATTCAATCTTTTCTCCTTTTATTGTGATGCTGCTTATTGGTCCAGTTGTGAGGATTTTAGTTTTCTTTAAGTTAAGATAATCTATACTGCAGACTTAGTCTTTAATCTTCATCAGTAAGTGCTTCAAGTCATCTTCACTTTCAGCAAGCAAGGTTGTGTCATCTGCATATTGTAGATTGTTAATTAGTCTTCCACCGATACTGATACCACATGCTTCCTCATACAGTCCAGCTTCTCAGATTATTTGCTCACCATACAGATTGAATAAGTATGGTGAAAGGATACAACCCTGATGCATGCCCTTCCTGACTTTAAACCATGCAGTAGTAATCCCTTGTCCTGTTGGAATGACAGCCTCTTGGTCTATGCACAAGTTCCTCATGAGCACAACTAAATGTTCTGGAATTCCCATTCTTTGCAGTGTTATCAATAATTTGTTAGGATCCACATAGTCACATACCTTTGCATACTCAATAAAACACAGGTAAACATCTTTCTGTTATTCTTTGCTTTCACCTAAGATCCATCTAACATTGGCAATGATATTTCTCATTCCATGTCCTCTTCTGAATGCAGCTTACATTTCTGGTGGTTCCTTGTCAATATACTGCTGCAATCATTTTTTAATTATCTTCCACAAAATTTTATTTGTGTGTGATATTAATGATATTGCTCAATAAGTTCCACACTATGTGGGGTCGCTTTTCTTTACAAAGGGCACAAATACAGATCTCTTCCAGTCAGTTGGTTGGGTAGCTGTCTTCCAAAGTTCCTGGCATAAGTGAGTAAGCACCTCCAGCACTGTATCCATTTGTTGGAACATCTCATTGGTATTCTGTCAATTCCTGGAGCCTTGTTTTTTGCTAATTCCTTCAGTGCTTGGACTTTTTCCTTCAGTACCATTGGTTTTTGATCGTATGCTGCCATCTGGAATAGCTGAAAATTGACCTGTTCTTTTTGGTTCAGTGACTTTATGTAATCCTTCCATCTTCTTTTGATGGTTCTTGCATCATTCAATATTTTGCCCATAGAATCCTTCAATATTGCAACTCAAGTTGAATTTTTTATTCAGCTCTTTCAGCTTGAGAAATGCCTAGCATATTCTTCCTTTTTGGTTTTCTAATTCCAGGTCTTTACACATTTCATTACAATACCTTATTTTGTCTTCTTGAGCCATCCTTTGAAATCTTCTGTTGTTCAGCTTTTTATTTAAACATTTCTTCCTTTCATTTTAGCCACTGTCCATTTAAAGCAAGTTTCAGAGTCTCTTCTGGCATCCATTTTGGACTTTTCTTCCTTTCCTGTCTTTATAATGACCTTTTGCTTTCTTCATGAATAATGTTCTTGATGTCATCCCACAAGTTGTCTGGGCTTCAGTCACTGGTGTTCGATGCATCAAATCTTTTCTTCAGATGGTCTCTAAATTCAAGTGAGATGTATTTAAAGTTACATTTTGGCTTTTGTTGACTTGTTTTAATTTTCTTCAGCTTCAATTTGAACTTGTATATGAGTAATTGATGGTCTGTTTCACAGTTAGCTCCTGGCCTTGTTTTGACAGCTTATATTGATCTTCTCCATTGTCTCTTTCCATAGATGTAGTCTATCTGATTCCTTCATATTCCTTCTGGTGAGGCCTATATGTGTGGTCACCATTTATGTTATTGAAAAAAAGGTATTTGCAATGAAAAAGTCATTAGTGTTGCAAAATTTTATCATGCAATCTCCAGTGTCATTTCTATCACCAAGGCTATATTTTCTAACTACCTATGCTTCTTCTTTGTTTCCAGCTTTCACATTCCAATCACCAGTAATTACCAATACATCTTGATTGCATGTTTGGTTAATTTCAGACTGCAGAACTTGGTAAAAATCTTCAATTTCTTCATCTTTTGATTTGGTGGCTGGTGTGTAAACTTGAATAATTGTCATATCAACTGGTCTTCTTTGTAGGTATATGGATATTATCCCATCAGTGACAGCATTTTACTTCAGGATAGATATTGAAATGTTCTTTTTGATGATGAATGTGAAGCCATTCCTCTTCATTTTGCCTTTCCCAGCATAGTAGACTACATGTTTGTCTGATTCAAAATGGCCAATACCAGTCCATTTCAGTTCACAAATGCCTACTAGATATTGAGCTTTACACATTTCACTTCATTTTTGACAACTTTCAATTTTCCTAGATTCATACTTCATGCATTTCATGTTCTGACTATTAATGGATTTTTGCAGTTCTTTCTTCCCATTTTGAGTCATGTCCCATCAGCAAATGAAGGTCTAGAAAGCTTCACTCCATCTGTGTCATTAAGGTAACTCTACTTTGAGGAAGCAGCTCTTCCTCAGTCATATTTTGAGTGCCTTCCAACCCAAGGGGTACACCTTTCAGCAGTATATCAGTCAAGTTTTATGGCTTTTCCTAAAGTTTTCCAGTAATACATCAGAGAGTATTTCACTGCTATTCATAAAGTTTTCACTGGCCGGTATTTTCAGAAGGGTCATTCTTCCAAGTCTGTCTTAATTTGGAAGGTCTGCTGAAACTAGACCACCATGGGTGACCCTACTAATATTCAAAATTCCAGTGGCATAGCCTCCAGCCTCCAGCAACACGTAAGCCATCATAGTATGAAACAGTGACACAAGAGTGGTGGAGAATACAGATGACTTCAAATCACACCAAAAACAGGACAAGATGGCACAAACAAGTCACCAAAATAGAGGATGAGAAAATCTACTGAAAGGAAGAAATGCTCCTGGAACTATCTAATAAGGAGTTCAAAAGAACTATGCTTAAGTCCCTACAACAGAATAAGAAAGATATCAAGGAAACCACAGAGAAAACCAAGGGAAACACAGAGAAAACTCTGGAAGAATTCAAAAAATAATAATAAATTAACAAATTGATGAAATAAATGGAAAATCAGAATCCATACAAAACTAGCAAATAGAAATCTAAAATTAGAAAAGTAGATAGTACATTGGAAGGACAAAGGAGTAGAACTGAATCAGTGGAAGACAGAAGTAGTGAGATTAAAGACAAATCTCTTAATACTCATCTGTTACAGGATCAATCAGAAAAAATAAGGTAAAAAATATGAAGAAAGGCTGAGAATTATGTGAGACACCATGTTGTTATTGTTGTTGTTATATGCCGTCGAGTTGGCCCTGACTCATAGCGACCCCTCCTTGGGTTTCCAAGGCAGTATCACTACAGAAGTAGATTGCTCAACCTTCCTTCCAAGGAGTGGCTAGTGGGTTTGAATCGCCAGCCTCCTGGTTAGCAGTCAAGTGCCTTAGGCGCTATGCTACTGGAGCTCCCATAAACAAGAATAACTTACATGTGGTTCAAATTCCAGAACTGGAAGAATGATGTTATATCGTGGGGATTGCAATGAATGTCAAAAAATAAAATGTATATAAATTGCTGAATGGAAAATCAACTTGCTCTGTAAACTTCCACCCAAATCATAATAAAAATTTTTAAAACCTAAATAAATAAAACTTAGAGTCTTTTTTGGTTATTGTAAACATCACCCAATTCCTGGGCTTCAACGCTAACAGAATTCATGGAGGACATCTTCCTGATGTATGATTATGTTGAGGGTCACAAAGTTTCATTCTGTATAGGGACATTGAGTGCCAGGCTCACCAACTTCTGAGAGGATTGCGTTTACCTGCTTCTTTTGTTTTAAGTAGGTCATGTGACTAGCTCTGGCCAATGGGTTTTGAGTGGCAGTGATATGTGTCATTTCTGGGTGAAAGTACTTACTACAGGGAGACCTTCTGTTGTGAGTTTAGTTGTATCCCTCAAAAAAAAAAAATTGTTGAAGTTCTAATCCCTGTGACTATGACGTTATTTGAAAATAGAGTCTTTGAAGTTGTTATTAGTTAATATGTCATACTAGAGTAGAATGGGTCCTAATTTAACATAAGTGTTATTATACAAAGAAAAGGAGAGACTGAGGCACAGAGGGGGAAGACGGCCAGGTGAAGACACAAGCAGAGATGGGAGAGATGCATCTACAAGCCAAGGACTGCCAGCAGCCACCAGAAGCTATGAAGTAGCAAGAAAGGCTCTTCCCTAGAGCCGTCAGAGAGAGCATGGACCCACTAATGCTTTGATTTCAGACTTCTAGCCTCCAGAACTGTGAAGCAGTAGATTTCTCTTGTTTTAAGGCATTGGGTTTAAGGAGCTCTGATGGTGTAGTGGATAAGACATCTGGCTGATAACCAGAAGGTCAGTGGTTCAAACTCACCAGCTGTTCTGTGGAAGGAAGATGGGATGATCTACTTCCATAAAGATATGCAGGCTCCAAAACACAATGGGAGTCACTATGAGTCAAAATCAACTCAATGGCAGTGAGTTTGGTTTTTGGTTTAGATTATGGTACTTTGTTACAGCAGCTCGGAGACACTAATACTCCCTCCATCAGTCCCTATTTGCAGAATGACTATGGAAATGTGTGTTAAGATGGAGTTGCCACAAAGTCAAAGCAGCTTTTATCGCTGTGGCACCTATTGAAGAAGTCTCCCACATAAAGGAGTCACTTTACGTAAATGAAAAAATAATAATAATGTGTTTTAAGGATATTTAAACCCTTTACTGATTGTCACAACAAAACAATGAAGTACCTTGACTAGTACAAGTGCTTACTATTTAGTCAGACACTGTGCTGGGCACATCCTGTGTGTTACCTTAATTACTCTTTAAAACAACCTGATGAGATAGCATTCTTTATGATTGCATTCCACTGATGAAAGAGAGAGGCTAAGTAACTTGTTTAAGATCATAGTGCAAAGAAGTGGTGAAACCAGAATTAGAGCCCAGATTTTAATCCAAAACCTGTACTCAGAACTATCATATTGCTACTTTGGAGTTGAGAGAGAAATGTGAGGATTAAAAGATAAGAAGGCAACTTTGGAAAAAAGTCTAAAGTATCAATCCCGATAATGTTCAGCAATCTAACTATAGAAGGAGAAGTACCACAAGGATTCAAAACCACAAATGAATAAACAACCAGTTATCTTAACTAAATTGCATTCGTGTATATGGAGCATATCACAATCAAGATGAATAAAGGAAATTTTTGCCTATTTTAAATGCTAAGAACAATTGCCTATTTTTCTATTAGATGGGAGACAGGGCCATTTTTCCTCATAAAACATTTTACTTCTAATGTCTATCCAAGTGCCAGTTTTCATAGAAAACCAAAAATTTTCAGTAGAATAAATTTTATTGACCATTAATTTTTTAGACTGTAATCTGACTTGGTGTCCCATTGGATAGCAAATCAAGGAACCCAAAGTAATAACATTGAACCAGAGTGATCATGGTGTGCCTTAAGATGAAAACACACATAATTTTCAGGGTGGTTTCCACTTTTAACCCAATTTGGATTAAAGAGTGTCTATTGACTTGGAAAC
This sequence comes from Orycteropus afer afer, assembly GCF_000298275.1. NCBI lineage: Eukaryota > Metazoa > Chordata > Mammalia > Tubulidentata > Orycteropodidae > Orycteropus > Orycteropus afer. The sequence continues at coordinate 11,789,077 of NW_006921592.1, read as the reverse complement.
AATAGGATTCCATAGGAATGAAATGGCTAGTATTAATTATCAAGGGAAAAAAATACATATGTATATATCAGACTTCATAACAAAACGGTAACACCTTTGTCACTCTGACCAACAAGGAGATGTTACATGGTCTCCATAGAAGGGTCCTAGCAGATACCCTGACTCACTGGGGTTTCTATGGGCAAGGATTTAGACAGTGACATTGTAACCAAGTTAGATCTTCATTAGTATGACAAATATGGTACTATTTTTTATGCAAAACATAATAACCAAGTTATACTTCAAACACAAGTGTGCATGGTGTTTTGTTTACTCTTTCTCCCATTGAAGGCTTTGGCTTAGATGAGGTCTGGGATTCATCACATTTAGACTCATCTAAGATCTCCCGTGAACAGGGAAAGATGTTAGGCACAAGCTGCAACAAACCAGACATCACTCTCAAAGGGTCATCCCAGAGATAAATGCATTTATGGTCACAAGGTGCTTGGAGCTCCGAGAAGAAGGATGTGCTGTGCAGCCCAGTCAATTAATAATTTCTTTGGTTTCATTTGTTCTCAGATCTGCAATAATAAATGAAACTATGTCACCTGCTTTGTTCATTCATTCACTTACTTAAAATTTATGTAGGAAAGCAAATAAACACTGGGCCCTCAACACTTTTTTCAAAGTGTACATTCCCACATTTAAAAAAGGAGGGGAGAAACAAATAAAGCTGTCTTCATCCTTGTGTAAATCCAAATCTATAACCCCTTGTAATTAGTGTATTCCAAACGACAAGTCTTCAAACAGAAAGAGAATACTCTGTCCTGGAGGCACCATCAATAACACCTCATATTGCTGGCACCTGTGTCTCTCTACTGGCCTCTACCCACTAAAAGAACTCTATACGGTCCAAAGACAAGTTTGTAAATTATCCAATCCCCTCAACTCCTGAAAGATGGGGATGAGAGAGCAAAAGAAAGAAAGGGACTACGGTGGTAAGAATAGTGCTAAAACAGAAACACAAACCAATAAATGCAAGGAAGTTCAGAGTCGAGGCCGCCGCGGAGTCTTAAAGCAGGCCCGTTGTGTTTTGATCTTGCAGAAGCACATATGGTCTTCCATTAGCAGGTCTCAGAGCAGTGGGCAACGTTACCATACCATATGTGCTGATCGGAACAACGGGGCTGATTTATGTTTAGTGAGTGCAAGGTTTTTTCTTTGTATTTCATCTCCTTGTTATTTCAAGAGAAATGTAAGGGTAGATTTATTCTGCCATTACGAGGAGACTTCCTAGAGTTTGTTTGTTTAAAGTTGATGGTTTCCAGTAGAGTAAAGCAGATCTGGCTTTGTAAAAAAAAAAAAAAAAAAAATGGTGAAAGCTAGAACTTTCTTCTCCCCTCTCACTAAAATGAAAGCAGATTTACCCTCATTCCCACCCCAACTCAATGACTCTCATTCTTGAACTATGGACCAATATTCAAGGCAAGAAAGTTGTAGAGAATAGTAATTCTGTAAGTTACTACATGTAAGTGGTACATGTGCCATTCCTCTGCTTTCTCTCTTCCTTTTCTCATCCTTAGCAGTAATTATGACTAGGATTGAGTGACTTTGCAAGATAAATCAGGAAAATCCTAAGGATGTCAAATATAACTAGGCAGAAATTTTAGAGACCACAGGCAAGCAGCTCTGCTACCTTTCTCTCCTTACTCTAAGGCCACCCCTTCAGGCCCATCCCCCTAACCAAAAGGCCATTGTCCAGTTATTGTCCTTGTTAGGTGCTTTGGAGTCAGTTTTGACTCGTGGCAACCCTAAACAACACAGCAGGGCAATGCTTGTTCCTGTGCCATCCTCAGACTCATTGCCACATCGTCACAGCCACTGTGTCAATCCATCTCATTGAGAGTCTTCCCCTTTTTCCCTGACACTCTAATTTACCCAGCATGTATCCTTCTCTAGGGACTGATCCCTTCTAACAACATAACCAAAGAATAGAGATGAAGTGTGGCCATTCTCACTTCTAAGGGGCATTGCAACTGTACTTCCTCCAAGACAGATTCGTTCATTTTTCTACCACTCCAGGGTACATTCGATATTCTTTGCCAACACCACAATTCAAATGTATTAATTCTTCTGCAGTCTTCATTATTCACACTTCAGCTCTCACATGCATATGAATACATTAAAATATTATGGCTTGGGTCAGACACACTTTAGTCTTCAAAGTGATATCTTTCCTCTTAAACACTATAAAGAGATCTTTTGCAACAGATTTGCCCAATGCAATACACCATCTGATTTATTGACTGCTGCTTCCATGGGTGTTGATTGTGGATCTAAAACAAACCAAACTAGGGAGCTCTGGTGGTGTAGTGCCTAAGGCATTTGACTGCTAACCAGAAATCTGGCAGTTCAAACCCACCAGCCACTCAGAAGTAAGGATGGGCAATCTACTTCCATAGAGATACTGCCTCGGAAACCCAAAGAGGGGCCGCTATGAGTTGGGAATGACTCGATGGCAGTAATAAATCCTTGAAAACTTCAATCTTTTCTCCATTTATAATGATGTTGTTTATTGGTCTACATGTGAAGATTTTTGTTTTCCTTATGTAGATATGTAATCCTTAATGAAAGCTGTAGTCTTTGATCTTCATCAGTAAGTGCTTCAAGTCTTCTTCACTTTCAGCAGATAAGGTTGTATTATCTGCAAATCACAGGTTGTTAATAATTCTTCTTCCAAACCTGATGCTGTATTCTTCTTCATATAGTACAGTTTCTCAGATTATTTGCTCAGTATACAGATTAAATAAATATGGTGAAAAGATATAAACCTGATGCACACCTTTCCTGATTTTAAACCATGCAAATATCCTCCTGCTCTGTATGAAATGTCTCTCGGTCTATGCACAGATTCCTCATGAGCACAATCAAGTGTTCTGGAATTTCCATTCTTCTCAATGTTATCCATAATTTGTTATGCTCCACACAGTTCAATGCCTTTGAGTAGTCAATAAAGCAGAGGTAAATATCTTTCTGATATTCTTTGCTTTCAGCCAAGATCCACCTGACATGACCAATGATATCCTCATTCCACATCCTCTTCTGAATCCAGCTTGAATTTCTGGCAGTGCTCTATCAATGTACTGCTGCAACTGTTTTTGAATTCTCTTCAACAAAATTTTACTTGTGTATGCTACTAATGATATTGTTCAATAATTTCTGCATTTTAATGCATCACAGAGTGGCTGGTAGATTGGAACTGCTGACCTTTCAGTTAACAGCCAAGCACTTAACCACTGTGCCACCAGAGATCTTTTCCAGAGATAGAGAAAACATGTTATTGATTGTGGATGTGAGTAAACAAGATCTCAAGAGTTGCCACCATGTCATATACTCCCATGTCATTCAATCATCTCTGGTCCTTGGGGGTTAGAAAACCACTCACCTTTGGTATCTCTATGATTATATCCTATTTTTTGTCACACACACACACACACACCCATTTCTGCACCTCAGTCAGCCAGCACCTTCCTATAGTTCCATTAAAAAAAAAAAAAAAAAAAAAAAAACCAGCTGACCTTGAGTCAATTCTGATACAAAAAAATTTTTCAACTCATGATGACTCTAGGTGTGTCAGAGTAGAATTGTGGTCCATATGGTTTTCAGTGACCAGTTTTTTTTCTAAGTAGATCACCAGGCCTTTCTTCTGAGGCAATTTTGGGCAGACTCAAACCATCAACCTTTCCATTAGCAGGAAGCACATTAACCTTTTACATCATCCAAGGACCCTCAGAGTCCCACAGCAGCCTAACATTTACCTACCCTCCCAACACACTTCTCCAAAATTCTTTCTTCATCAGAATTCCTACTTCCTCTAATCAACAGACACCACAGAGGTGGAAAGCACTATAATGATTACACTAATTTTGCAAAGGTGTGAATGACTGACAGCAAGTGTGAATTTCAATCTGGCTTTTAGTTATAGGAATGAATTTTAATTGGTAGAAAGACAAAAAGTGAGACAAAGGAGAAACAGTCATTTTAGGTATTGTAGGAAAAAGGCACATTTTTAGACTAGTCTCTAAATTTAATCAGACTAGTGACTGTTTATCCACCTCCTACACATACCCCACACTCTTCCTCTTTTCCTCACTAATGTTTCCTAAAATAGGAGAAATAGGATGAATTCTGAGTTATCAGTAAAATCAAGGATGATGATTGAGTCTTTAGAGGAATCTTTATTGGGTAGCTAAGAATCTTTTCTTTCAATGGAAAATAACATTACCTTTCCCTCATCCACCTCTCTTTAAAGTTGAAGAGGTGTGGAAAGATTTAAGGAGTAAAATGTCTCCCAAGTCATCACTGAAACTTCCACTAAACAAAATACAATGTGCAATTTTAGGAGTATTTACCACGCAGCAGTCAAGAAATCAAATAACTGATTGCATTGTGCAAATCTGCTGTGAAAGATCTCTTTAAAATGTTAAAAAGCAAAGATGTCATTTTGAAGACTAAGGTGCACCTGACCCAAGCCGTGGTATTTTCAATATGTATGTGAACGCTGGACAATGAATAAGAAAGACCAAAGAAGAATTGATGCATTTGAATTCTGATGTTGGCAAAGAATATTGAATATACCATGGATTGCCAGAAGAATGAACAAATCTATCTTGGAAGAAGTACAGACAGAATGCTCCTTAGAAGAGAGGGTGGCAAAACTTCATCTCTCATACTTTGGTCATGTTATCAGGAGGGACCAGTCCTTGGAGAAGGACATCATTCTTGCTAAAGGAGAATGTCAGCAAAAAAAAAAACAGGGATATCATCAAGAGGTGGATTGACACAGTGGCTGCAACAGTGGGTTCAACGCAGAGCAAGACTGTAACGGTGGTGTAGGACTGGGCAGTGTTTTGTTCTATTGAACTTGGGGTTGCTATAAGTTGGAACCTACTTGATGGCACCTAAAAACAGTGACTTTTCAGATAGACATAATCTCAACACTAATTTTCTTGCAGTAAGACTGCAGTTTTTTAAAGGGATGTTAGAAAGCACTGCATTTCTTGGGTTTGGATATTTTTGTGATTTTAATTAAGATTTGCATTTTAAAAATTAGTAAAGGATGTTAATAGCTTTTATCTGGAATCTTATTTCAAATTGGAACTAGGTTTTTTGTTTCATTTTGTTTTCACTCTGAACCTTGGATCTCTTTCACCTTTTTGAACCTACCTCTTTTATATAACAAATACCCCCAAAAAAACAAAGGGTATTAGAACACACGCGTGTTGTAAAGTCACAGATACAGTTTTAGCCTCAAATTGGCTTGGGTCCAAATTTGAGCTTTGTCATTTATGATTTGTATAATCTATTGGGGCTTATAAAACCTTCACATTTCAGTTCCTCATCTGTAAAATGGATTATCAATACCTATGTCATGGTCATGGAGTATTGAGAGGATTCAGTGAAATAAAGCCTGTAAACACTTAACAAAGTACTCAACATATTGGGAGTACTCGATATAAATTGATTGTTGTTGGGGGAGGAAGAGGTTGTGATTCTTGACATAGCCTATTGCCACTACACTAAACATTAATTAAGAGAAGTAACATGTCTTATCTCTATTGCTCCCCACAGTACCTTACACAGAGTATATATGTAATACTTGCTGAATTGACTAGAAATGCATTGGCACAGTTAATTAATGCATTCAACACATATCTGTTAAGCACCCACTTTGTTTCAGGGAATATCTTAAACTTAAAAAATAAAGTTGAAAATAAAATTATAAAGTCCCTGTCTTCGTGGAGCTTATATTCTAGTGGTGAGAGACAGATAATCGACAGGTAAACTCATAATAAATGATATAATTTCAGATGATGATATGGTGACATGAATTATTAAGCAAGAAAGAGAATTATGGAGTGGAGAATGACTTAGAGTAGGAAACAATCGTATGTACTCATTAGTGAAATCGTCACTGAAGAAGTGGCATTTTCTAAGAATTGGATGATGAAAAGGAGTGAATCAAGAGAAGACCTGGGTCTGGGGGAGTTCTAGGTAATGGAAACAGCAAGTATAAAAACCCAGACTTAGGTACAAGCTATGGGTGCTAGAAGAACAAAAAACAACCCGATGTGGCTAAAGCACAGTGAGCAAATAGGGAAAGTGTTATGACAGGGCCATGTGGGTCTGGTAAGCTGCAGTTAACAGTTTGATTTTGTTCTAATTGTGATAGGGAGGCATCAGAAGGTTTAAAACAACTTCTCAGAAAAGATGCCTTACTTGGTGCATGATTATGTGATGGAGCAAATGAGGTTATTCTACCTCCTACATAATTGTTTCATGCTAATATAACAAGCAAGATTGTCAAAACAACCAGATACTTCTTTGTTGGACATTTAGAGTTGTTGTAACCACGGAATCTACTTCTTCAATTTAAAAAAGAAAAAAAAAAAAGACAGAACTTGCTAGAAATTTTACAGAGCAGAAAAATCTATCTACGCATTCATGGAAGAAGGCTATAAAGGTTTAAGAAGGGGAGGGATCTTGCTTTGAATCCCAAATACCTTGATCTTGCTTACTCACTCAGTGAAAATTTGTAAAATTTTACCCTGTAAAAGACCCTTTTCCTTTTCTTTGTATTAGAATTCAAAGATCATATTTACTAGATTTCACATGCTAATCTTTAGGGAAGTTGAATTTTGTGAGGATTAATATAAGCCTCAATGAGCTAGAAAAAAATGCAAACTTACTGGGAAAGGGGATGTATCATACTAGTATTCTACCATTCTATGTCTCATCAGAAAAACAGAAACCACTTTAGGTATTTTAAACAGTGGGTATTTTAATGCAAAAAATACAAAAATCTGGGAAGAAATGGCAGAGAAAAAAAGGAACAGGTTACCCTAACCGGAGACTCTGGTAGCATAGTGGCTAAGGCACTTGACTGCTAACCAGAAGGCTGGCGGTTCAAACCCATCAGCCACTCCTCAGAAGGAAGATGGGGCAATCTACTTCCGTAGTGATACTGCCTCGGAAACCCAAGGAGGGGTCGCTATGAGTCGGGTCCGACTTGATGGCACATAACAACAACAACAGTAATTACCAGAAGTTGCTCCCACACAAAGACATGAAAGGGAAAATGTTACTTGGAGCTCAGGGTCTCTGTGCCACTGGGGTTGCTCAAGAACACCCATTGCTGGTGTTTTGGGAACTACAGCTATGATTGCTTTGCAAAAAATCTAGAGATTTTGTTGCTCCTGGAGGTAAAGTTCCCAAGTGTTTTATTGATGAAGCTGCAAGGGTATTCCTTATCTGAGCAGGAAATCAAGATCTGAACTTGCCATTGCTCTCTTCCAGAAGCATAGAAAATATTGTCTTTTCCCTTCCTCCCACTTACTAATTTCCTGCCAGTACCAACCATTTGCAGAATATAACTAGAAATCATGTAACAAGGGAAATTTAGAAATATTTTGCTGACTTCTAGCCCTCAGCATCACACAGAATTCTCAACAAAGCTGAGAGCTAAGAAGCAAGTAGCACCTTCTCTCTGTTTTCACTGTTAGAAGACTTAGGAAACAAGCAAAGGCTGCTTGAAGTTCTGAAAGATGTTTTGGGCTAAAGAGAGCAAAAGGGAGAAACTGAAAACCCAGGGAATGGAGATTATGTTTGATTTAAGGAGATGTGCACAGATGCCAAGTGGACAAGGGGTGGACTATGAAAGTTAGTATGTGTCAACTTGGCTAGGCTATGATTATCAGTGATTTGGCAGACATTGGACTAATTACTCTTCCATAATGTAATATAGTGCAATAATCCTCCATTTTGTGAACTGATGTTAACAGCCAATCAGTTGAAAGCCTGTTTCCTTGGGGGTGTGGCCTACATCCAATATATTTGGATGCTCTGGCCAAGCTTGCTCTCTCTCAACCCTGCATCTGATTTGTCATCCTCTAACCTCTGGTTCTTGGGTTGTAAGCCAGCAGCCTTCCATCTGACCTACATATTTCGGGATTCATCAGCTTCCGCAGCCCTGTGAGCTAGAAGCCTGCCCTCTGACCTGCCAACTTTGAGTTCATCAGTCTCTGCAATCGTGTGAGTCAAAAGAAGCTTCCAGCCTGATGTCTGACCTGTGGACTTGGGACTTGCCAGACTTCATGACTGTGTGTGGCATTTCTTTGAAATAAGAGATGACAGAATGACAACAACTAAAGGAAAATAAAGTTTAAGAGCAAGGGGTGGTCAATAGTGCAGAGATACCAAGCAACAAGGACTGAAAATTGACCCTTAGATATGATGATCAGGAGCCCCAGGTACAAGGCTTATCAGGAAAGAGGCAAGAATCTGATTGCTATAAGCCAAGGACTCTGTGGAAAGTGAGACTGTGGATTCTATAAATGAAGACAAGGCTTTCAAAAACCATAGAGCAATTGTTATTTTGATGATGAGATGGAACATATTTATAAACTAAGAGAATAGAACCAGGGAAGAAATGATTGATAATGATCAGAACTTGAAGAAATGAAGAATGCAGATGCAAGGAAGACCAGTTTAAAGGAGGAAAAGACATCTCAGACACCAAGAGGGGTTGGAAGTAGACTTATGCAAATGACAGAAGATGTTGATGCCTCTGAGAAATAGAAAGCAAGGCCAGTTGTTCAGAATTAGGTCAAGTGTGGTTCTTTGAGGCAAAGAGCTAGGAAATTGAAGATAAATCATGAACACAGAGAAGAAAGACAGACCAGGCAACTCTGAGGTCCCAGCTGAGATCTAAAACCACTTGGTTTTAGAGAGGCCACTTTGTAAGGATGTGTGGTTTTTCTGGGCTGCACTCAGCAACTCAAATACAAGAGAGGAGAGGTAGATATCGCCCAAGTTTGGAAGCTTGCTTGCTAGAGAATATGGGTGGAATGTCAAGGCAAGTTGGGAACTCAGACTTCCGGTGAGAAATCAATAACCTGGGTCAGGTGGAGTGACAGAGGAGAAGCCCAGAGAAGGCTGTGAATGGGGATTGGTGATAGAACTGAAGCATCTAGTGGGACTAGGGTGGATTAAAGTTCGTCACAGATTCTCTCAAACTCCTCCCACAGAGAGTGCTCAATGTCTCTTCTCCTTCAGTCTGGGTGGATTTGTCACTGCTTTGCCCAGTAGAATATGGTGCAAATGATGCTATGCAAGCTTCTGGGTCCCATCTTTACAGAAGGGCTGCTTCTACTTCTGGTCTTTTGGAATATTCATTCTTGGAGCCCGGAGCCACCATGCAAGAAGTTTAACTATCTTGCTGGAAAGGCCATGAATAGAGGTCCAGCTGAACCCAGGGGTCCAGCCATCCCCATCAAGGCACCAGGTGCCTGAGTAAAGCTGATTTGGACTCTCCAGACCAGCTGAGCACCAAATTTATGTTACAGGGAGCAGCTAATCTCAAACTCCAGACCCATAGAATTATGATGGAAGATGATGAGAGGGTCTCAGTCTAGTTAGCGATTTCAGAAGTGGGGCTGTCCCTAATTTGACATGAATCAAGGTCTAGTCCTGGGAATGAGCTGCCAACGCAAGGTCAGGATGAAGATCCTAGCTGTGTTATAAATGTGCTGGAGAAAAGTTGTTATTGAAAGGCTGAGAAAAAGGCGGGGGGAGGGAGTCAAATGTATCCATGTTCAAAATATTGCTAATCATTCCTAGCTGTTCTTACTCAGAAAAAAAAAAAAAAAAGATTCAATGGGAGAAATTGTTCACCAGCAGTCACCTCAGCTGCCACTGTGATGCCTGGTGACACATAATTAGAAAACAAATGACAGATTAGTTTAATAATATTCATTAGCAACTAATGAAACTGACAGTGTTTCCTATTGAAAGCAGGTTGGGATGTTAGTTGATTTTAAGCAAATTCTCCTCCTCCCTCCACCCTCCTTCTCTCACCTTCCCCTACCCCACCTCTGTCTTTCAGCTAAATGAGAGGCTGGAGGTAAAAGGGGGAGGAAGATTGTAAATGGGTCATAAAACAAGGCATAAGGGTGTGATGGTTGAGGCGACAAAGAGACCAAGAGGAGGCAACATTAGAATGAGAGAAAAGAGGTTCATGGGGATCCGGGGAGGAGGAGGTATTAGAGGGAAGGGGTGAGTTTAACCTTTCCCTCCCAGCTGACTTTATCCATCTTATTACTGTCAAAAACAAGTCTCCATTGGCCTCAGGGAGGAAATGGTTAACAGTAAAAAGCAATGCTTCGTCTCAGGCATTGTTGTTCTTTCCTTTTTCCTTTTAAAAAAAAAAAAAAAATTATTCTAAGAATTTTAACGATATGCAGAAATCATAGCTGTCTTGCTGAATCGTTGTTGGACTGACCCCCCTTGACAGTTCTTAAATTATTCAGCTATCAAGGGCCTGCTAAACATTAAATTAAGCATCCTCTCTCCCCTGTCCTAAACCATTAAGTTATGCAAATGCACAGATAATGGGGCATATGACAGCTGGAGGCATTAATCACGAAGCTCTGTCTCTGGGCTGTTGTTATGTAGAAACTGCATCTGCCAACAGACCGAGCAGCCACAATTAGATCTCACTTAATGGAATGAGGAGACGCTACCTAGCCCTCTACACTCGTGTTAGGTTGTAGACCTGGGAGTGAATAAGACACTAGGGAGATCCGGCTGCTCTCATTCTTTTTCTCCCTCTGTCTCTCTTTTTAATACCTGCTCCTCCAATTGAAATGAAAAATTACCTGTAATTGTTATCATTTGCAAACAAAACCTGTCAGAAGACAAATCTGCTGTTTACAATGGATGTTTTTGTTTTCCCCGGTAATGTTCTTTGGGGAATTTCCCTCATTTGCTTTTTTTAACTAATTCTCTGTCTTTGAGGGGAGGCTTCAGGCTTGGAAGTGGGAAGAAGCAAACAACAGATTCCCCATTTCAGCCTCCAAATCGCCTCCTTGAAGATGATAACTGACTTACCCTTGGAAGACTGTTGCTGGAAAACTCACCTGCTCACTCACTTTGTGCTCATTTTTGGCTGCTTTGCTCCTACCAGTACCTCGTTGGAAAAGAGAACAAGGCTCACAGGAGCCAAGGCAGTGCGTTACGCTCTCTCCTCACAGTAAATCATGACTCAGATTGACTGTTGGGGGCATCCTGTCATCTCCCAAAGAATTTACACTTTGCTTCTTCATCTTGGTTTAACACACTCAATTTATAGCTTGTGG
>NW_006921592.1:11772945-11777323 GCF_000298275.1 Orycteropus afer afer | reverse complement strand
TAAGGGGGAAAATACTGTTGTTAAATGAAAATGGTTTTAGAAACCATTTGACAAGTGTTGAAGAAAAAAAATTGCTTGCAGTCCTTATAAGAGAATTTGTTTAGGAAAAAAGAAAAAAGGTACATTTGAATGCAGGGAGGCACCAACTCACATAAGTGAGAATTGATGACTCCAACTAAAGAACCTGTAACAAAGATATTGTCTGAGGAACAAAAAAAAATATGGTACAGTTATTTGATTGGTTAGTCTTTGGCTGAGGTCAAAAGAAGTATGGGTTAGGCGTGGGGAGTGTTTCTATTAGATAAAGGTTTATAATCATTGGTTTCAGAAGCTAATTACAGAAGTTTTTAAACATAGTCACATATCCTTCAGGCGGGATTATAAAACATCACTGGTGGGTGTTGAAATCATTTTAACTAGATTTCTCAGGAATTTGTAAAAACTATCTTAGTACCAGGACTTCTTTCCCCTGAAACAGCCATTATCTGGGAAACTTTAAACAAGCTCTGCTCCTAGACCCTTTTAACCAATTCTCTTTATTACATTCTTGTCATGAAGAAATATTTCTTGGGTCCACTTTATACAAAAGACAACTATGTCAAGATTCCTTTCCTTAGAGTGAATTTCTTTCACATCCTAACTTCACCAAAGATAGAAACTACTTCTTCATTTTTATGGCTTCTAGCAATTAAAATAGCCAGCCAGATAACAAGAGCTTGTGAGAGGTTCAGTCAACTCTGCAGCTAAGCAAACATGAAGTCCCAGGCAAGCAGGCAAATAAAAGACTAGTTTAATTCAGCAAGAACCGAGTTTAATGATTTAAATTCAATCATTTAGTTTTTGAAAAGGGGCTTTATGAATTTCTCCCTTACACAATGAAGTCAAAGAGAAATTCAGACTTGGTCCCTGGCAACATTCACTCAATTCTCAGACCTTCTCACCCATGTTTACTAAAAATAGAATCATCTAAATTGCATAACAATCAATGGCTCTGGGTTTCTTCATCCCTCCTGAAAATTTTCCAACACTTTTAAAAATTCTACATATATTTATGAGCCAGAAACCATGAGTGAAAGGAGGAGTGATGATTTGCCAATAATTGAAGTGAGCCTGCCCTCTCCCTCTGCCATTAACTGGACTAACCACCCTCTAAAGCCAATTAGCTCCAAACTGGGTCAACGCTTCCCCAGTGCACACCTCAGCCCCGACCTCACAAATGCCTGGCTTACACAAAGAGAGTGGGGCAGCTGGCTGATGGGAATCCATAAGTTTTTTTCTGAGAAGAAAAACTCACTTAGCAGTTTTTCTGGTAAGGTTCAGGAAAGTCACCTCAACCACAGAAAGGACAGACACATTACACACTTTCAAAGCCTTCAGGCCTGGCTTGCCATGCTCCATGCTGTTTTATCAACCTTCACGTAGTTCTTTCTTCTAAGGCCCTTCCCAAGACTAGAGAAACCAACCACATGATGACCTCCTTGTCTCTCATCTGGAACATGGATCACAAATGACTGCATGACTGGTCTACTGGATTGGGCGTCACTGTTCTCTAACAATCTCCCTACAAACCCCCTCACACACACATTCTAAATGTAAACCTGCATCCCCAACTTTACAGCCCTGTAAGTTCATGGACAGATTCCTCTTCATCTCCTCTTCAGTGTCATCACTCTGAGAAGCTTTCCAGTGCCTTCACCCCATGTGTGAGCATTGTTCACACCCTCTTCTGTGCTCTCATAGCCTGTTACCTGTTTGCAAATTTCACATTAAATAGTTGTGTGCTGACATGTTCATCTCCATCAACACCCTTACTATCTAATTGAGGATAAGTTTCATCTTCATTCTTTCTTGCTTAGGTTGCCTAAGCCAGTACTTCTCAAACTTTCAGGCACCTATAAATCATGAATCATGTGGATTGATTTGACAGTTGTGGGTTGGGGCCTGAGATACTGCAGTGCTAATCAACTCATATGCATGTGAAATCTGGATAATGAATAAGGAAACCAAAGAAGAGTTAATGCCTTTGAACTGTGGTGTTGGTGAAGAATGTTGAAAATACCATGGACTGCCTGAAGAATGAACAAATCTGTCCCCAGGGAAGTGCAGCTGGCATGCTCCCCTCCCTGGAAAAGGATATTATGCTTGTTAAAATAGAGGATCAGCAAAAATGAGGAAGACCTTCAAGAGATGGACTGACACAGTGGCTGCAACAATGGGCTCAAGCATAGGAAAGATTGTGAGGATAGCACAGGACTGGGCAGTGTTTTGTTTTGTTGCACAAAGGATCACTATGAGTTGAAACTGACTCAGTGGCACATAACAAAAACAACAGGCTCCTAGGAGATGTGGATGCTGGTTACTTGAGTAGTCAGGCTCCAGACAACTTGCAAGCAAAGTTGTATCCTCAGTGTTTAGCACACAATAAGGATTTGAATGATGGTCTCCAATTGTTAAAAGATTAACTGTTAAGACTAGCTAACAATTTTTCCCTCAAATGAATCCACAATAGGACTTCACATATTTAGCTTGTTACTAGAAACAATTCAAGGGCACAGACAAATGGAGAACTAGCCCCCTTACTCATCTAAAACCCCCACCTGGCTTGCCCAATAGACAGAAGACTCCTCCCTAGTCCCTGATATCTTTGTCAACTCTGTTATTCCTAAGAGGCCTATCAACTGTCTTCTCAGCTCATACACTATAAGTTTTCTTTCTAGCACTAATAGCCATTTAACACAAGGTTTCAAACAAGTTCAGTCATGGTCAATGAAGCAAAATAGGAACAGACTCAAATTTTTAAAATTTGGGTGAAGTAGAAAATTACCAGAACAGGAAAAATTATAGGTTGAAGTCAGGAATGGGGGACTCAGAAGAGGTGTAGTGAGCCCTTTCAAGAGCCTAATGCAGGAGATTGGATTATTGTCAGGACTGTGAAGAGCAACTCAATTCCAAAGCTGTGCAGTTGGCATCATCTTTGAGCAGGGCACTGTCGTTTCTGACTGTGCTTGTCAAGAGATTTCGTTGCTATGCAGTGCTCATGCTGCCTTTGTTTTCTAAGAGAGAGATTAATTTTCTAGCAGGTCATTGACCCATAATTTTTCTCATTCTGATTATCATCTCAGCTCACCCATGTTTTACAAATTTGGGTCTATCCTGGTTTTGTTTCATTGGCCATGATGGAACCAGTTTGAAGATCTGTTTTAAAAATCATTGTATTCATATATCCCTTTGCTTGCATACTGTCCATCTTCCCACTAGAAGGTAAGGCCTGTGAATACATATCTGTCTTGGTCCCCACCATCTTGTCAGTGCAGAATGCAGTGCCTTAAATCTAGTCATAGGAAAAATTGAATGAATGGTTTGAAAGAATGAATGAACAACTTGTTTGAATGAACAAATGACTGGTTTTTTTTAATAAATGAATAAACAAAGGGCTGGTTTGAATGAATGAACAAACAAGTGATATGAATGAATGAACGAGCAGTTTGAATGAGTGAATGAACAAATGGGCAGTTTGAATGAATGGATAAATGGATAGTCTTCTACAAATTCCAGTGGGCTCACCCACTCCTTTGTGTGTAATCTTTTGAACGACTCTTGCTCTTCTTCTGTCATAAACATTGTCTGAATTACCCAAAGAACCAAAAAGGAAGAGACATGAGATGGAAAACACAAACCTTTCATCCTAAAGTGGCAGCAGGCATTTATCAGGCAAGTGCTTCAGTTGCTTTTAACCTCAGTTGGTTTTTAAAATGTTGGAGTCCTCTGGAAATGCTGATCTGCATGAAAACAAACAGATATTATTCTTTTGTGATGATCTTTATTTTTGAGGCTCCTAGTACCTGCTGGGCTGTTAACAACTGTTCTAAGGCTGAGCGAAGCTTTCCATTTTTGTCTCAATGCTTAAATCTTCTAGGAAAGCTGTTTAAGAAAGGGCCCACCCATGAAGCTTGGCTTGTGGGGGATAAAGCTGGAGGATGATTTCACTAAGGCAGCTCTGAAATTTAAAACAAACTGACATGGAAGCAGAGGAGACTTATGTTTTCAGAAATAAGGACTGGCCTGAATTAGGATGCTGAAGGTGGTTTTACTATTTTCCTTAAACATTAAGTTACATACATGTCAGGAAGTGTATAATTGAAGAATGGTATAGGAGGGACAAGTGTAGGCCTGTTGATCCTTCACTTCTGTATTTCTAGCACTCTATTTTGTTTAGGAATATTTTAGTAGTTAACTGACAGTCTGCAGTACGGATTACATCTCAATATAAAGAAGACAAAAATCCTCACAACTAGACCAATAAGTAGCATCATAATAAATGGAGAAAAGATTGCAGTTGTCAGGATTTCGTATTACTTGGGTCCACAATTAACATCAA
>NW_006921592.1:11770870-11772335 GCF_000298275.1 Orycteropus afer afer | reverse complement strand
GTCATGTCAGAAAGGACCATTCCCTGGAGAAGGATATCATGCTTGGTAAAGTGGAGGGTCAGTAAAAAAGGGGAAGACCCTCAACAAGGTAGATTGAGACACTGGCTGCAATGATAGGCTTAGATATAGCAAAGGCTAGCACAGGACCAGGCAGTATTTTGTTCTGTTGTACACGGGGTCACTATGAGTCAGAGCCAACTCAATGGCACCTAACTACAACAACTGACAGAAATCCAACTCATACTAGTTTATGTGAAAACATAAGAATTGATTGGCTCACAAAACTGAAAATTCTAGCATCAAGTATAGGTGGACCCAGGGTCTCTACAAAAGTCAGTTGTTGCAAAGTGATATCATATACATGTTAATCAAGCTTCAATTCTAGGGACAATCTGTAGCCCTAATAGAAACTTTACATAAGAAAGGGAACTTGCCAGATGCAGCAATAGAAGTGGGAGCTCTTCTATTATCTGTATCTCCATCAGCAGGAGACTTTGCCAATTACCATGCTGACTGTAAGAAAATTGAAGCCAGTTATTTGTTATGATGAGTGTTAGGAATGGGTTCTTAGTGGTGAAATTAAATATATTCAAGATATGTGAATGGGCCAAAATATTTTTGAGATGATTCTGCCCCTTGCAAGAATGGGGTATATGATTTGTGCCATGTCCATAGCCTTTACCTCTAGCAACAGTCCCCAGTTCTTCATCCCTAACCGGTCATGTATGTGTTCATTCAATCATTGGTTTGGAGGATTTCTCACTGCTCAATGTGCTAACCTTAACGTAGAAGAATCTTGTCTGTGGGATACCATCATTTGTGCCTCAAGTCAAACTTTTATGATGGTACCTTGATATGGCTACTCTTCAGACACAGGATGGACCATCATCCCAAATTTGGTTTGGATATCAAGACTGGTAACTATATACACACACATTCCCAAAAGGGTATGAGAAGTTTTATTACAGGTAGTTCTCAAGTTGGGGATGGGAATCTGTTCCAACAATTCTACCATAAGCTGGTTCTGATGTAAGTTGCTTTTTTTTTTTTAACTTTTCCATAGCCTGCTATATGGCAATGTTTTGAATCATAAATCATAATGTTAAATATCTGTGAGTAAACATCTAAGAATGATAATATCAGCAAATTACAAGTTACACACAATGGAATACTATGCAACACTAAAGAACAATGCAGAACCTATGAAACAGCATATAACATGAATGAACTGGAAGGACATTATGCTGAGTGAAATAAGTCAATCACAGAAGGACAAATATTGTATTAGTTCACTATTGTGAAATATATGGAAGGAAATTTTCTTTGTCGGTTACCAGGGCTAGAAGGTGAGGGAAGGGAACACTGCTAGATAGGTAGAGACAAGTAGTGATTTGGGTGAAGGAAGGTCAATGTACCAAAAGTGAGTGATCAACATGTTGGCTCTGAGGAAGAGGAAGACATAGAG
>NW_006921592.1:11767014-11769790 GCF_000298275.1 Orycteropus afer afer | reverse complement strand
TATGTTGTAGTTCAGGACTACTTACATTGTTAAGGATTCTGGGGAGAGCAGGGCAGGCCTGAAATGGCTTGAGAGGAAACTGGCTTGGAGTATTATTGTGGTTAAAGGATGGGACTGTGCTGAGGGTTCACACACATGAAGGGATTTGTGTGTTTGAATCTCTCACTAGGGTCAAAGGAGGGGCACCCAAGTTTCTTATTAGCTTGTTCAGGTGTAGGGGGCACAAGGGGAAAAGGAGGGATGAGGTTTAAAAATTGAATAATCAAACACCCAAAAATGCAGTCCAGCTCTTTACTACATATCTAAAAACATCTTGAAAAGATCTTGAAATTCATAAACCTAATAGAACAAGTGGAGTCCCAGGGTGGCGCAAACAGTTAATGCTCTCACCGTTAATTGAAAGGCTAGGAGTTTGAATCCACCCAGAGTGTCCTCAGAAGAAAGATCTGGAGATCTACTTCCAAAAACTACCCCGTGAAAACTTTATGGAGCACAGTTCTACTCTGACACACAGGGGGTCTCTATGCATCAGAATCAACTCAATGGCAACTGATTTGGTTTGATTTTAATAGGACAAATTGATTGAACTATCATGATCCCTTGGGAGGGCAGTTTTCAATGAGAAGTTGCCACATTTATAAAAGAACACATTGACCATGATAGAATGATTTTATCCACATCTACACAGTGATGACAAAATTGGACATGACTAGAAGGATTAGGCAGCCCAATTCTCAGCAGCAAAACCTAGAGACAAATGTCATGGTGCCCATACACATGCCTTGATGTGTCCCAGGACACTAATCTAAGCCTTTAATTCACATCCCAGTGTGGTTGGTCTTGCAGGTGTTTCAGATCAGCAGTGTCCAAGAGTTTTTAGCAAAACATTTCTTCTCAAACAAAATCTCACATGGAATCCAAATAAGTAAATAACAATGGGACCAAGTTACTCTGGGTTGATAAATATGAAGATGGCAGTCCTTTCTTCCCCACCCCCAACCACATCCAGCATTTGCCCCTGAGGCTTCGAAAGAATTTTCCAGCCTCCATGGGGTTAAGTGAGGTCTCATGAACCCCACTCCTTACCATCTATCTATAAACTCAGATATTAGTTTGGCAAAGATCAGAGATAATAGGTAGTGGTGTGGTGTGTTGCAAGAGAAGAGACTGAGCATTTATCCCCAAAAGACTGATCACTGTCTGAGGGGACATAAAACAATTATTGTTTCAGACTAAGTTCTAAACTACATTAGACTAAATACCATTAATTATTTTCCCTTTAAACCTTGGTTCAGTGTGAGCTCCTGAGGAATATCAGATCAGCCCCAGGCAAATTTAAGAAATTACATTTTCTCTGTACATTTCAGTTTGGGTTTAAAAAAGTTTGTAACACTATATGTTTTCTAACTGGTCTTTTTCATTCTGAAACAGAGTTTCTCAATCTCAGCATTATGGACATTTTGAATTAGATCATTCCTTGTTATAGGAAGGTGTCCTGTGTGCTGTGGGATGTATAGCAGCATCTCTGGCCTCTACCTGTTAGATTTCAGTAGCACTCCTCACCACCCCAATTGTGAAAACCAAAAATGCTTCCAGCCATTGCCAAATGTCCCCTTATGGGCAAAATCTACCCACCCACCCACCCACACAGTTGAGAACCTTGTTCTAAACTCACCTCTTCCAAACCATTCCCCATAAATGGCAGAAGAAATCTAAGACATGAATCTAATCAAGGGTTTCCTTTGCTTAAAATCTTTCTGTTCATTCATTCATCTATGGAATAAACATGTGTGAGTACCTACTGTGTTCAAGAACATCCATAGAGGCACACAGGCTTCACACAGCTCCTTTGACTCCCTTCATGATCTGTCCCCATTTCAGTTGACACTTTGACCTCCTGCATCCCTTCCCCATTCCAGGTGCTAAGAAATATCTGAAGGTTTTTCATACTTGGTGGAGTTCCTGAGTAGCGTAAAAAGTTAGCTCACTCAGCTGCTAATCAAGAGGTTGGTGGTCGAAGTATACCCAGAGGTGCCTTGAAAACAAGATGGAGCAATCAGCTTCTGAAAGATCGCAGCCCCTCTAAATCCTGTGGACTGTAGTTCCACTCTGATGCCAAAAGTCAGGGTCCCCTCAGTGCCAAACCCAACTGGTCTCGTCAGTTTGTATTGTTGTTTGGGGTCTTTGTACATGTTTTCCCCTCTGTTCTGGAATTCCCTTTCTTTAACCCACCCACCTGTTGTAGATGTTTTTATTTGTTTGTTTTTAAAACCATTCAACAAAACTTCTTCCATCTTCCAAGTTCTGAGTATACAGTTAACAAGACAGGCAAAATTCCTGCCCTGCCAATATTTAGCTGTCATTGCTTGCTGGGAACACCCTTCTTCTGTCCCTATTCCACACTATTGTTATTTCACACTTACTTACTGTCTCTCCCAGGAGATTGAAAGAAACTTCTTGAATTTCTGTCTGTCCACCACCTACCCTATATGTCAGCAGAATGAATTTTGTAGGCTAATATTTTCTTTCAATTATTCAAATTAAAAATTTTGAGAGCTACAACAATCACAATAGTATTAAATGCTACTCAGGAATAATGGGAGACAAACATAATTCACAAAGGAATATTGAACAGGAAAAAAATGCATTTCTTATAATACATTCTAAGAACAGCAAAACTAACAATAGATATTAGGCTAGAGAATGAGTAATCAACTAATTTCAGTTCAACTGATTTTAGGATGGCTGCTTTGGTTGGTTATTATTTTTTTTTTTT
>NW_006921592.1:11764219-11765344 GCF_000298275.1 Orycteropus afer afer | reverse complement strand
TGTTATTAGGTGCTACCAAGTTGACTCCAACTCATAGCAATCCTACATGCAACAGAATGAAACATTACCCAATTGTGCACCAACTTCACAATCCTTGCCATGTATGAGCCCATCATTACAGTCACTGGGTCAATCCATCTTGTTGAGGGTCTTCCATTTCTTCACTGATCCTATACTATACTAAGCATGATATCCTTCTCCAGGGATTGGTCCCTTCTGACAACATGACCAAAGCAGGTGAAATGAAGTCTCACTATTCTCACTTCCAAGGAGCATTCCAGCAGCACTTCTTCCAGGACAGAATTGTTCATTCTTCTGGCAGTCCTTAGTGTTTTCTGTATTCTCCACCAATGCCATAATTCAAAGGCATGAATTCTTCTTCCATCTTCCTTATTCTTGTCCAGCTTTCACATCTGTATGAAATGATTGAAAATACTAGGACTTGGGCTAGTCGTACCTTAATCATCAAAGTGACACCTTTGCTTCTTAACACTTTAAAGAGGTCTTTTGCAGCAGATTTGCCCAATGCAATATAACATCTGATTTCTCAACTACTGCTTTCATTGATATTGATTGTGGATCCAAGTAAAATGAAATTCTTGACAACTTCAAGCATTTCTCCATTTATCATGATGTTGCTGATTGGTCCAGTTGTGAGAATTTCCATTTTCTTTATTTTGAGATGTAATCCATACTGAGACTGTAGTCTTTGATCTTCAACAATAAGTGCCTCAAGTTATCCTCACTTTCAGCAAGCAAGGTTGTGTCATCTGCATAATACAGGTTATTAATGGTTCTTCCTCCAATCTTGATGCCACATTCTTCTTCATATGGTCCAGCTTCTTGGATTATTTGCTCAACATACAGATTGAATAAGTATGGTGAAATGATACAACCCTGATGTACACCCTTCCTGATTTTAAACCATTCAGTGTCCCCTTGTTCTGTTTGAACGACAGCCTCCCATCTATGTATAGGTTTCTCATGAACACAATTAGGTGTTCTGGAGTTCCCATTCTTCACGACATCATCCATAATTTGCTATGATCTACACACTCAAATGCCTTTGCATAGTCAACAAAACACAGATAGACATCTTTCTGATATTCTTGCTTTCAGCTAAGA
>NW_006921592.1:11762317-11763144 GCF_000298275.1 Orycteropus afer afer | reverse complement strand
GAATGATGTTTTTGATGTCATCCTACAACTCTTCAGGTCTTTGGTTATTGGTGTTCAGTTGGTATGTTAGGTAGAACTAATAAAATAACCAAACCTGTTGCTATAGAGTCAATTCCAACTCATGGCAACCCCTTGTGTTACAGATTGCTCCATAGGGTTTTCTTGGCTGTAATCTTTGCAGAAGCAAATCTCCAGAGTTTTCTTCCACACACTGCTAAGTGTATTCGAACCAATGACCTTTATGTTAGCAGTCGGGAACAAAACACTTGGGCCACCCAGGAACCTGATGGAACAAATAAGATGAAAAAATATGCTTGTGTCCATGAGAACTCAAATCAATTGAAGCCCTTAAAACTAGGACAGTATCATAAAAAGGATGTAGACTCAAGGACCACAGAGGGGAAACCATTGAAGTGAGTATCAGGGAGAGAGGACATGGAAAGTGAGCGGTGTCCCAAATGGGAGGAGCTGGAAAGGTATTGGGGATGGGGGCGTGGCTATAGGAGGATTAGACTGCATAATGCATAGAATGGGTGATCAGGGATCTGGGGGAAAAGTGTGTGCCTGCAGATGAGGCTGCAAAGATGAGCTGGAAAAGAGTTATCTTGTAAATGACAAACTTTAAATAGAAAAGAGTTCTGGTGGTGTAGTGATTAAAGCATTAGGCTGCTAACCAAAAGGTCACTGGTTTGAACCCCCCAACCGCTCACCAGCCCCATTGTGGGAGAAAGATGAAGCCATCTGTTTCCGTTAAGATTTACAGCCTTGGATACCCAATGGGGCAGTTCTACTTTGTCCTATAGGGCCGCTATGAGTTGAAGCTGACT
>NW_006921592.1:11760091-11762037 GCF_000298275.1 Orycteropus afer afer | reverse complement strand
TACTTGTCAACCTGGGAAATTTGGGGCATCCTAGAACTCAGTCCCTTCAGCACTTCACTTCTAGGTAATCTCATCCAGGCTCACTGGATGATACAGAATCTATAGGTATATAATCTACATGCCAGCTGCCTCCAAATGGGTATCTTCCACCTGTGTCTTAGCCCTTAACTTCAGCCCTTAACTCCAGCCATTAACTCCAACTGATACCTAAGCATCTCCACTTGCATGGCTAATCTCAGTTTAACTTCCCCAAGACTGAACTCCTCATGTTTCCCTCCCAGTCATATTTTCCCCATCATGGTAAGTGACAGTTTCATTTCTTTAGCTGCTTAAACAATCTTAAGTTTCTACTCTCACAAAATTACATCCAACTTGTCAGGAGAGCATGTCCTTACCTTCAAAATATATCCATAATCCAATCAATTTTCACTACTTCTCCTGCAACCATCCTGGTCCAAGTCATTGCCTCTTGCTTAGATTACTGCAGTAGCCTGGTAACTATTTCTTCTCCTCTTCCTTTCCCACCTCCACAGCACAGCAAGCAGATTGATTCTTCTAAAATAGATATCAGTTACATCACATCTCTCTTCGGGACCCTCCAAAGGTGTCCCCAACTCCCTCACAACACAAGTCAAAGTTCCTACAATGGTCTAGAAAGCATGACTGGCCCCTAATACTCATTTGACCACAACACCTACTCCTCTCTGCTCCCTTCACTTCAGTCATTCTCACTTCCTTGCTCTTCCTCAAGGAGGTCAGGTCCTCCACCCACCTCAGCACCTTTGTATACAATGTTCTCTGTCCCTGGACTGCTTTTCCTCAGCTATTCTCAGCCCCTCAGGCTTCTTCTTAAATGTCACTTTCTCAACAAGACCTTCACTGGAAACTCTAGTCAATGTTGCACACTAAGACCAACCTCTGCCTTCTCCAAAGCTTATATCATTATCTACTATACTACCTTTTTTTTGGGGGGGGGGCTTTCTTTACCATATCACTTTCTTAACTAGAACGTAAGCTCCATGAAAGCAATAATTTTGTTCTCTTTCATTTATTGTTGTATCCTCAGCAACTGAAACAATCGCTCAATCAAAATCAAATTCATGCCATTGAGTCGATTCTGACTCATAGCAACCCCTATTGTGTTTCCAAGGCTGTAAATCTTCATGGAAGCAGACTGCCTCATCTTTCTTCTGCAGAGAAGCTGGGGATTCAAACCACCAATCTTTTGGTTAGCAGTCAAATGCCTTACCCACTACACCAACACAAGTCTTTGAAACAGTCTCTGTTGTTGTTGTTGTTGTTGTTATGTGCTGTCGAGTCGGACTCCACTCATAGTGACCCCTCCTTGAGTTTCTGAGGCAGTATCACTACGGAAGTGGATTGCCCAACCTTCCTTCCGAGGAGTGGCTGATGGGTTTGAACTAGCCAGACTTCTGGTTAGGCACTATGCTACCAGAGCTCCCTGAAACCGTCCCTAGCACCTAATATACTCTCAACTACAAATGAACAAAGGCAATGTGGAAGAAGAATTAAAAAGAGCAGGGAACAATGGGAAGCAGGGATGCCAGAATAAGAATATGGTAGAGATCCAAGCAGAAGGATTTCTGGTGGCACAAGTGTTAAAGCATTTGGCTGCTAACCAAAAGGTTAGCTGTTTGAAACCATCAGCCACTCTGTAGGAGAAAGATGAGTCAATCTGTCTCCATAAAGATTTACAGCCTTGGAAATGCTATGTGGAAGTTCTACTCTGTCCTATAGGGTCACTATGAGTTGGAATCAACTTGATGGCAGTGTGTTTGGTTTTGATAGAGGTCCAAGCAAGAGAAAAAGAGATCATGAACAGAGACAGTGATAGACAGAATAGATAGACCTATAGACAGAGAATCTGTTCCTCATAGAGATGGGGATGTGTTAGGAAGTGTTCCCCAATTTACTTGCCCATCAAA
>NW_006921592.1:11754921-11759845 GCF_000298275.1 Orycteropus afer afer | reverse complement strand
GGGTTTGAACCACCAGCCTTCTGGTTAGCAGTCAAGGGCCTTAGGCACTATGTTCCCAGAGCTCTCCTTATCGGCCTAGAGTTCCACAAATCCTACTTTGGGATACCTAGGATTGGATAATATCTAAGATATTCCCCTAGCACTAAACTTAGGTAATCCTGAATCAAAATCGTAGATGGCTCAGGATAATTAGACCATGTGGTCCTGATTATAGAAACCCATGTGCAAAGTGTGGGCTTCTGACCTCAAAGACAAGGATTAAAATGGCTATATTACTTAGAATGTTTTCCGTCTCAAGTATGGAGAACAACGTTAACATGGGCATATGTTATAAAAACATCTAATTATCTCACACAGTGAGAAATCTGGGAACAGGAAGTCCAGTTTGGGAGTCAGCAACCAACATCAGGCTCCAAGTTGTTTCTCTCTGGCTTTTATTTTTTTTACTCAGGGTTGTATATTAATTGTCCCTGCTCCAGGTAATGTATTATCCCAAGAAGGAAGGAGGAAACAAAACTTTTATCTTCACAAGGCTCTGACTTTTTATCTGGGAAGAAAAATCCTTCCTGGAAAATGTCCACAGACTTATTTACCAGAACTTTGTCCCATAGCCATTTGGAGCTGCAAGGGAGGCTGGTCAAAAGAGATGGGATTGTTATGATGGGCCTACACCTTAATGATTTATCCCCTAAGGTTCAAAGAGGCACCTTTGTTCTCTAAGATCAAGGGATCTCTACCCGCACCTGAACAAAATAGAAGTTCTGTTAGTAGGAAAGAAGTAAGGATAAAGGCAGTTGCTGGGCAGTGCAAGTGGTTAAAGCACTTGGCTACTAACCAAAAGTTTGGCCGTTTGAATCCACTCAGATGCACCATGGATGAAAGGCCTGATGCTCTACTTTTAAATAATCAGCATTGAAACCTTATGGAGCATAGTTCTATTTTGACACACATGAGATCACCATGAGTTGGAATCAACTTGAAGGTAATAGGTTTAATTCCAGTTTGGGTTTTGATTTAGGACAAAGAACACTCTGCCACAGCTGCCAGCTTGTTGTTGTTGTTGTTATGTGCCGTCGAGTCGGCCCCGACCCATAGCGACCCCTCCTTGGGTTTCCGAGGCAGTATCACTACGGAAGTAGGATTGCCCAACCTTCCTTCCGAGGAGTGGCTGGTGGGTTTGAACCGCCAGCCGTCTGGTTAGCAGGCAAGTGACTTAGCCACTATGCTACCAGAGCTCCTGCCAGCAGTTGTGTCTAATGGCTTTAATGACCACCCTCTCATGCCCAGGAATTCCCAATGGTACATAGGGTACACATCACCTGCCAACCCTATCTCATTGGCAGTGGCAGTTTGGAAGGGTTATAGTGGGAAGTACCTACAAGGAAGGCACTTGTAGGATCAGAGGAAAGAAGATCCTTACAGCAATGCTTCTATGGACAAGGCATATGGCAGTGGCAAGCAATGCAAACACCTATGTTGTTGACCCTTTTGTTCTTAGGGCTACCATAACAAGTTACCACAACCTGGGTTGCTTAAAACAATAGATATTTATTCTCACAGTCCAGGAGGCTGTAAGTCTGAATTTAGCATGGCAGCAGGGCCGTGCTCTCTCCAAAGGCTCTAGGAAAGGATTCTTTCTTGTCTCCCCCAGCTTCTGGTAGCCCTAGGTTTTCCTTGACTTGTGGCAGCATAATTCCATTCTTTCCCTCCTTCCCACAGCCATCTTCCCTCTTTGTCTGTGTCTTTTCTCTTACTCTGTTAAGGAAGAGTTTGGGTTAGGGTCCACCCCACTCCCTTAAGACCCCATGGTAACTTAACAAATTACATCTGCAAAGACCCTGTTTCCAAGCAAGATCACATTCACAGGCACTGAGGGTTGGAACTTGAACTCATCTTTGTCAAGAATACAATACAATTCATAACAACTACTATGTCTCCTTCTGCTTCTTTGGTGTCTGGATGTCATCTGCTCATATTGAGGAGAAAAGAAATGAACCCCTAGAGAGGTATGGGCAGATAGAATCCCACATTCATCCTGCTCTCTGATTGAAGCCCAAGTAAAACAAGCCTTATGCTGTCCTCACCAAGTTCTAAATATGATGAACTGTACCATACACACAACCCTTCAATATATACTTGAGATATATTGATTTGGGAACTTTGTATCTGGAAAATTTTCTCAATCCCAGAGCACCAGTATTTCTGCATCATTTTGAGTATCTATTTTTTACACACCATTTTTCAAAGGTACAACTCACAATAAGTCTAAAGTGTTCTGTTTCCAAACCTCAGTCATTTTTATGCAAACTTTTCATCTTCCTGGGTTATATGAGTCCAAGAAAAACATTTCATTTATTAAAAGATCTGCATTGCAAAAGCTCTCTCCACTAGAACACAAGCTTTGTGACAGCAGGGATTTTGCCAGCTTTGTTTACGCAATATCCCCAGCAACTAACCCAGTGCCCAGCACATCAAAAGCATTCCAAAAATGCTGGTTAAATTCATGTCATAAGACAAATATCCTTCTTGTGTTATATGATGCATCCTTCATTACTTTCTTCTTGAGGATTAAGGTCTTGATGGACTATCTTTCAAGATCAATGGTGTGCCCTAAATGAGAAATAGGCATGTGTAGGAGAAAGGCATGTTGAATCAAAGCCACCTATTCAGCCTTAAGTAGGAAAGAGAGTTGGCAACCAGGGAGCTGGTTTTAGGCCCATAGTAACAGTTCTCCTTATAAGGAGTGATGTCATGCTAGGAAGTCACTAAAATCAATAATAACAGCAAACACTTACATAAGTGCCAGGACTTATTCCAAGTGCTTTGTGTATATTAACTAGTAACCAGTTGCCCTCAAGTTGGTTTTAACTCATGGAGACCCATGTGTGTCAGAATATAGCTGTGCTCCATATAATTTTGTTGTTATTGTTGTTTTCCCCACGAATTGTTCCATGACATTGGTTGCAATTCTCTGAAATGTGTCAGTGCTCTACCCATTTCCACTCTGGGTACCCCATTTCTATCCATCCAGTTTCCCTGCCCTTTACTGCCTTCTTATCTTTGTTTTTGGACAAATGTTGTCCTTTTTGTTCTTGTATAGTTGACTGTTCCAAAAGAAGCACATTCTTCATGAGTGTTGCTGTTTATTTTATAGGCCAATCTATTACTTAGTTGAGGAGCTCTGGTAAGGAGTGCCTAAGGCACTTGACTGCTAACCAGAAGGCTGGCAATTCAAACCCACCAGCCACTCCTCAGAAGGAAGGTTGGGCAATCTACTTCCATAATGATACTGCCTCAGAAATCCAAGGAGGGGTCTCTATGAGTTGGGTCTAACTCCATGGCACACAACAACAACATTACTTGGTTGAGAGGTGGCCTCCAGAAGGGGTTCAGTTCCATGTTAGAAGGGTGACTTAGAGCTATAGTCTTAGGGGTTCCTCTAGTTTCTGTAAGACTAGTAAGTCTCACTTTCTATGAATTTTTGTTCTCCATTTTTCTCCCATTCTGAGAACTTCTATTGTGTCCCTCATCAGAAGAGTCAGTAGTGGTAGCCAGGCACCATCTAGTTCTTCTGGTCTCAGGCTAGAGGAGGCTGTGGTTCATGTAGGCCAGTAGTCATTTGGATGAGTTGCTTCCTTGAGTCTTTGGTTTTCTTCACTCTCCTTTGCTCCAGACAGGAAGAGACCAATAGCTACATCTTACATGACCAATTACAAACTTTTAAGATCTCACCAAACTAGGATATAGAACATTGTCTTAATGTATTTTGTTATGTCAATTAATCTAGATGGCTCCCAAGACTATGATCTTTAACCTTCAAGCCCAGAAACAGTCTTGTGAGGTGTTTGTTTATGTCTAAGTTTCCACAGCTGTCCCTCCTATGTGCTCTATTATACATGTGAATATACATGCCGCACATACAAATATGTGTGTAGACAAATCCACACCATACCTATATATGCACACAGGTATAATCCTGTACGACTTCCAACATCTATTTAACATACATATCTACTTATGTATACACTCACAATTTATTGTTTTGTTATTACAGTTGTAAGATTGTATATGTTACAGTATTTACAACAGCTGTCCTTTATTCTTGCATACCTATCACTGTTTTACTTTGCCTTGGTCTAGATGGAATATCTTTCAGGATCAATGCTGTGCCCTAGATGTGCAGAATTCCCCATATTATGTATTGCCTTTCCCTTCACCAGAATTAATATCTGTCTATTATTTATTTTAATTTTCTTCAGTTGCAACAGCTGCCACTTGAACTTGAATATGAGTAATTGATGGTCTGTTCCACAGTCTGCCCCTGTCTTATTCTAACTGATGATATTGAGCTTCTCCATCATCTCTTTCCATGGATGTACTTGATTTGATTCCTGTGTATTCAGTCTGGCAATGTCCATGTGTACTGTCATCATTCATGTTATTGAAAAAAGGCATTTGCTATGAATAAGTTGTTGGTCTTCAAAATTCTATATGATCTCTTGCATCATTTCTATTACCAAGGTCATATTTTCAAGCTACTGATCCTTCTTTGTTTTCAGCTTTCTCATTTAAATCAACAATAATTATCAATGAATCTTGATTGCATGTTCAATCAATTTCAGGCTGCAGAAGATGGTAAAAATCTTCAATTTCTTCATCTTGGCATTAGTGGTTGGTGTGTAAATTTAAATAATAGTCTTATTATACCTTGCAGGTATATGGATATTATCCATACCATTTTCCATAGTGGCTGTACCATATTACAGTTCACCAGCCATATATGAATTCAACCTTCCCACAATCTCTGCAAAATGTATTGTTCTCTGTGTTTTTTATCAGTTCCATTATTGCCAGGGTGAGATGGTATCTTATTGTAGTTTTAATCTGCATCTCTCTAACCACTAATGGACTGCTAACCAGAAGG